>NC_052572.1:73078673-73407650 GCF_016699485.2 Gallus gallus
CTGAAAATATTCCAGAGACGAAACAGTCTCTTGCACTAAGTAGGAGAAATGTGGAACTGTTGTGACTAAAAATAACACGCAATGGGAGTTGTTCTTTTCCCCATGTCTAGTAGAACGAGAGAAAAGCAATCATAAATATGTTATCCTATTCTACAACTGAGATAGATGGATGATATTCAGCCCTGAGACCCAGTCACAGCCTGTCAAAACCACACACAAAGGCTTTCATAAAATACGGAACAAAAACTCTAAACCGTGTTTTAGGCCTTTTGGTTTCTCAGTGCTTTCTTTTGTTTTTTTTTTTTTTTTTCTGTACCGTGCAGCAACTCCTGTGTAAAGAGTAACTTTATATTTTATCTTCTTTACAGGAGATTGAACTTTCAAATCATTTTACAGGAAAAGAGATTCCAAACAGTAACTGTTCCTGGCTGTTTAAGCTCCTCAGCCCTGAGAGATGCACATGCAAAGAACTCGCGGTGCTACCTTGAACTGCCCTGTGACAACAGCCTCAGTGAGACCTTGCCCCTCTGAACTCAGAGGCAGTGTAAGGTAGACTGCTGCAGCACTGGGCTCCCTCCCTATTTCCAGGGGCATCCTAGAGAAATCCAGCTGAAACATATGCTTCCCTTTGAATTTAATGGATGAGGAGAGGTCGAGGGCAGGCTTGCTTGCATGTCTAGCTTGCCTGGTTGCTGCTGCAGTTTTATTTATTAATTCTGCATTCAGTATTTTATAGGCTCCATACAATGCCAGCTGAAGGTTACCACAGTAAAGTAGTAAAAAAGGATGAGGACTACAAAGCCATTGACAGTTTATTCTAATTCAGCTAGAAAGTGCAACTTGTGCTTTTATCATCCTTTGTATTTGGCAAAGGTTAGAGTTTATCTCAGTTTCACAAGCTGCCAAAATGCTGAGTAGATCCTGCCATTGTCTCAGTGAGCACTGAATTGCATATTAATTGAAGATCTAAGGTTCTACATCAAACAGCAGAAGGATAACCAAACACTGCAGACCTGGGACATGAATGTCTCTGGAGCTAGGTGGGGATGTTTGATTTAACAACAGTATGGTTTTGCCCCTTTAAATGTTTCCTACAGTAAACCCTTTGAAAGTTTGACAGTGTTTTGTTACTAGCTGCAGTTAAAAATGTTTCTCTGGAGGTGAGTTCAGCTTGCTGACCTTCTGGTCATATCCAAATGACCTGTGCCAGACACAGCCCCAGCATCCCAGCTCCCAGGGCTGCTGGATACCACACGTCATGGAGATTAAACACCTCTCCTCCTACAGGGCCTATTGATCACACACACAGCCATGCTCTTACCTCACTCTTTCCCAATAAAAGGAGAAATAAGAGGAGGGCCTAGAGAGGAACTGACTATCTCATCTTTTCAGGATGTGTATGAATGCTGTAAGAGCAGAAAAATGCTCAGGAAGGAGGAGGAGACCTAAACCAGCAAAGCAACAGTGGCCTGCTCCTTGAATAAACAGGTGAATTCACAACACCTGTTGTGAACACACTGACACAACATAATGCATGAAGAATTTATAACAGCTGCAGACGAGAACACATCTCATAGACGTCACTTTATGTGTGTTCATAAAATGAAGGAAGAGAGAAGTGAGCATTTATCCCATCTGAGATACTAATGATACATTACAGAGTTGGAAATTGAGAATCACGCTACGGAATGTAAGAGATTCGAATCCACAAGATAAACAGGTATAATAGCGATTACAGTATATCTGAGTTGCAGAAATTGTTCTAAGACGTTTGTCTGGGTAGGGTTAATCTTTGATAAAATCTCACATTGGGTCTGGGTCCTGCTTTGTTGCTCAGTTTTGGTCTGAAACACAGAATTCCAGCATTTGTAAGTTTGGATGTTCAGGTCTAGACTTTGCTGCGTAGTTTCTTCATGCAGAGAAACACTGTGAATTAAATCCCATCTACAGCAATATAGAGGTAACCAGCATCATTCAGCATCACAGTGGCTAGCATGTTATTAGCCTTATATATGGAGTCACAGACAAAGTCATGGCACCTTAACTGCATACTGGGTATAAAAATCTTTCTCTGGATCTAACTCCACCTGGCTGCCATGCGCATATTATGCATCATTTTCATATAATATTTTGTTGAGCAAATCTCTGCACAGCATTTTTCTCATTGTGTTGGCAGTGCGGAAGTTAAACAGTGCACAAAAGTAGGTTTGCAAGTGTAACCAATTAAAGTAGAGTTAAGTAATGTGTAGTTTCAGCGGGCATTCTTTTAACAGGGAATGCCATTTAGTTTTCAGCTGGCAATGGTACCACTGTAGATGTGGCCCAAAATGAGAGGAGTCAGACATTGGAGCAGGAAGGAGCTTACTACCTTTACGTACTAAGTAGCAGCCATCGTTTTAGTCTCTGAATCCTGCAAACTGCAGCCAGAAAAAAATTTGCATCCCAAGGTTGGATATCATCCAGAGAAGATCTTCAGGCTCCTAAAACTTCCTACAGACTCACCATAGCAACTTCTGTCTCTGGCTCACCCATACAGCTGCCTTCTCTCCTCATACTTTAGGGGTGTACTCATTGATACCTTTAAGCAAACACATAGGGCAACTGACTCTTAAGACTGCAAAGAAAGGATTAGTGAACAAAAAGACATAAAGACTCTATTTCCCTATTCCATACACATACTTAAAGTAACTGAGGTTTCTTGAGTTTCTTTCACTTCTTTTCTCATGGGCACATAACCGATCCATTGTAAAAACTTCATCCTGAGGCTACCAGAGTTTGAACAAAGAGGTCACGGTTTTGAGTGGTCATTTATTACCTGTGAGAGGTGGAAAAAAAAAAAAAAAAAAAGCAAAACAAAACCAGACAAGACAGGAAAGTTCTGCCTTCACATAGAAATCTCTCTCTCTTCCTCTTATCAGTTTTGATTGTTTCCACATTTCACTTAATTCTTCCAAATGCTGATTTATTTTATATTCGCTATTTATACAGGCCAGCATTTGACATACTATATGCCATAAAGAAATCATCTCTAGCACTGTTGTTGGAATGTAAGCTCCAGAAACAAGAAAATATGTGTGAGAGCATCGTCTCTCAAGGAGAAAGTTGTAATGTGAAATTGAGTCCTTGAGGTAAAAGATATTCTTTGTGATTTATCTCCATGCACAGAGGTGACCCACGCTCCACTCTCTTTCTAGGGCTAACACAAAAAGAGAGCTTCCTAGGTAGGTCTCCCAAGACAAATTACAACTCCAAAGGAAAGAGCAGCTTTGTTCACAAAATGGGTCACCAACAACAGCTGTCAGGTGGAAGGAAGTGTATCAAGATGGAAATATAGAATAAAGGCAAGTAAATCTACTGAGATCTCCTTCATGATATACAAAGGAGAATCTCTACCTTCACTCGTTATCGTTGAAGTAATGTGTAGCCTTGCTTTTCTAACATCAGCTACTATTGGTTCTCCTCAGTGTACAAAATCAACTCAAAGAAATCATGAAATCTTTCACAAAACTTCACCAGCACGTCACCAAACATACTACAATCAAGAACAGAATACTTAATCCCTATTTTTTTTTTAAACTTCCTCATTTGCCACTGAATTAATTCAGTCCTGATCTTCCAGTCATATAACTTGAAGATTATTAAATGTGTGCTGGAACCCTCCCTTGAACTTGTTAAAAAGCAGGGAAGTGCTCAGCCTGTTTGAAGAGAGCAGTCAGGTGGGAGCCCCAGTTGCACAAAAAACATGCATCCAGCATAGACCTCTTCTTCAAAAGTGCTCCCTTCTTTCAGCCATTATGTCTGCAAGCATGTCAAATGCCTGCTTGCAGCCTAACAGTGTAGGTGGGGTTTTTCAAAGAGAAGGCCAGTTTGACTTAATTACCTGTGCAGGTAATAAGGCCAAGCTATTAAGGCTAATGGAGTTTCCTGTGTCACAGGGTAAACTCATCCATAGGAGGCATCAGTCTGCGGATCCAAACAGTTGGTGCATTTTGCCTGTCGTCCAACAACCGGCAGACAGAGAAAAAGCAACAGCGGCAGACAGCCCTCATTCACTGCCCATTGCCACACAGCACTGTTTCTAATGCTTCCCCACCAAACCTAGAAGGGCACAGGGCATTCGGCCGTAACGTGGCAGTGGCTGCGGTGTTTCAGCTTTGCAACGCTAGCTGCTTGTCTGGCAGTACAGCACATGCTGTTTTCTCATCCCAGATCTGGAAGTTCAGCCTAGCAGTTCGAAGTTAAATGTGGATCTGCAGGACTCCCCCAGTTGTTTTTTTGTTTGTTTGTTTGTTTGTTTGTTTGTTTTTGTTTTTGCAGCCACATATGCACTGGAATACCCAGCTTGCTTGTTCTATCTTGTTCTATTGTATTTCTGTCCAGAGAGGATCTCTACAGGGACGTTTCTTTGGCTGCCGAATGCCCTGTATTTTCTGTCCTTGCTAATCATGCATACTGTGCAATGTAGAGTTTGAACTGCTAAGCACGCTGTGATTCACTTTCTTATGTGAAAAAAAAAAAAAAAAAAGGAAGGACTGTTGCACTTCACATCAAAATCAGTTAGTTTGTGACTGCTGGGACTTCTAATGATTGATGAGAGCTTTGGCATGCTTTCTGTTTGGAAAAGAGGGCTTTGAACTGGTGGGTGAAATACTGAGAGGAGAGACTTACATAATGGGCCCATCTCCCCTAATCTCCTCACCAAAGAATACACCAGGAAGAAAAACAAGAAGTCCCTTGTAACCCTTGCAGCGACAAGCGCCTTGTTTAATGTATTCAGTTAATTATTAGACCTGAGCAGACCAATATAAATCTAGCACAACAGTGTGCAAAGTCAGCAGGGGGTCTGAATCCTGATGTTATTTTTCCCACTGCTAAATAAATGATTCCAACCACCAGCTTCAGAAGCTTATCCTCATTAGCATGTATGAAACGAGTGGAAGAAGCACTGGGAGATTTAGATTCAATTTAATTAATAAGACATGGCACCAATTTCTGGAAGAGAAAGGCAGTATCTATAGATTCCTGTGCATCTTTCATTGTTATTAGTGATATAAATCTATCACAGTATAGAGACCTTAAAAAGTACCCTCATCATTTTCTAATCCTACTGACATTCATTAACTAGACATTTTAGCAACCTGAATACTATCATTTGCCACTATCACTAAGGTCACTGTAGAGTTTTCATCATAAGCCCCCTACTTACCAAGGCCTATAACTCTGCTGGAGAATTTAAGGATAACCACATACTGCCAAGAAATGCCTTTTGCAGTAATGCAACTGCGTCTTAAATTCTGGGCTGGACAAAGCAAAGAAAAATTAAAAAAAAAGAAAAGAAAAAAGGGAGAGAGAGAGAGGAAGAAACAAGAGTAGCACCATAAATAAATGAATAATCCACATATTGGTGTCCGACACCATACAAACAATCTGGGTAGAGCCACTGTGAGAACACTTCCCCCCAGAGGCAGGAATGGGATATTCATTTCATTAGTGGGAAAAGGTGAGTGGTGCGTGCCTTCTTGTCTGGTCCGTGGTACATGATACCACATGGAGTGAGGTCAGCTGCAGTTCTGCCACTGACTCTGATGAGGCTGAGAGCTGAACCAGTTAGGAGGCACGGTCATAAACTGGTTAATGCTAAGGATTCTGCATCCTGGTAGACTGGTCCAATCAAAGTACCAAAGTGACAAAACTCCTGAAGATTTCTGTGGGGTTCTTTACCCCATGTGCTTCAGTCCTCATCACATACAGCTTATTTATAAATCGACTTTGATTTTTACTCAACTGAACATCCGAATTACAGATTTCAGTAAAATAAAGGCCCAGGCAAAATCTTAATGCTCTGAAACCAACGACTATGTGTGTGTTATTTATGTCTTTGACACAGGATATAAGTAGATACCAAAATGTACGTATGTCTTCTGCTGATTTTCTGTGAACACAGACGCATATTCCACACGGGATCCAATGTAAAATACAAGAAAAAACACACAGGAAGTCCCTTCCAAGCATGAGGAATAATGTTGTCTGCAGGACATCCCAAACAAAGGGTTAGTTACCAAGAATACTTATTGCCCTTGGCAATAAGTCATGAATTATTTTTCAGCTATTGGGAGCTTCATCACTGATAGTGCATGAATTAAGAGAGCTGTGGTTTATGTCATGCAAGTAGATGTTTTCCTCCGCGTTTCTTCTTCAATATATATGATCTTACCACTTCTGCAACTATGAGCTGTCCTTTTTTGTCTACTAAACTGCCAGACAAGCGATGATAAGTACATCCCAGTACACTATGTTTGGTGCTAAGGTTTAGAGGAGGGATGATTTGATTCAGGAATCAAATATGCGCCTCCCAGCAATGGAAACCCCCTTCATGGTGAGTCAAGCGGGCTTCTCCCAGCAGTTTCTGCACGGTCTCTTGCCCTTTGTTTTGGATTAGCTACAAATCTTCCAAATGGCTTTTACTCACTTCCTCACCATTTTGCTGCATTAGTATCAGGCACAGGGGAGTGACTGAAACTTACTTGAGCAGAGCTGGAATTTCTGGGCTGTGATTTACCTGGAACTGTCACACCCAGGAGAGGCTGAGCAGCTAATGATTGCCAAGAACAACCAAACACAGGAAGTCTCCACTCTCCTTCCTTCATTCCCTGGTAATAGTGCAGGCTTCATTAGGCAATGCTTTTTAGCTCTAATAATCACAAGGAAACTCCAGACTGCAATCAGCCCAGAGGGAGGGAGGAGTTGCTGCCATTACATAGCAGTAATGTTGTTGTCACTGTCATCCTAAAATGGGCCAGGAGCTATCACCTTTGCATACAGCAGGAAGCATCTAACTCTGCAGCTACCCATACCATCTGCAGAGCAAATTTTTGTGGAGGAAAGCCCTGCCAGACACAAGCACCATTGTCAGAGTGCAAGTAGTTACCTGGAAAAATCCAGACCACTGAATTTGAGTCACCAGCACTCTTATTATTACTTTCCCTAACATAATGCAACACAAGGAAAAGAGAAAGAGAGCCCTCTCTGTGCCAGTTAGGTGAACTATTGCTAGAACTGTCATCATCTCAGCTTTGGTCTTAGAAAAAGGATTATGGAGAAGCAGATAAAGGAAAATGGCTCTGGGTCTCCCCACTGCCTTTTCAGGCCAATCCACTCCCCAGCCTGCATCCTGGAACACTGTTATTTCTTGGCTACGCCGTGTCCCTTTTGCCAGTAAAAAATTAGGACCAAACTGCACACTGGGATGTATGAACAGGCGACCAACACCGATGAAAACTGCTGTGCCAAAGGCTCAGCACGCTCTTTTCTTCCCAAATGCTTCGTCCGTCTTTTAACACATCATTCTGTCACTTTTCTGTGTCTTAGCAGGCCATAATGTCCCTGTTATTAATTTCTCCTTGAGGATGTAATAATATTCATACGCTTTGATTTAAAAGCGAGTGTAAACACAGAGTAATTCAACCTCTCACTTATTGTTGGTTTAGTTCATTGATCTCGCAAAGCATAAAGCCTGACTAAAGGATCATTTTCCATCAGCTGCTCATTGTCCATGTTTAACCAATCCCCGTTTTTTTCTGAATTCCTCTAAGGCATCTCACTAACCTTATATTTTCCTTCCTCTTTAGTCCCTTTTCTTTCCTTTCTCCTTCCCTTCACTACTTCTCTCTGATCTCCCTCCCTCTCCCCTACTGCACACCCTGACTCACCAATTTTCTCAGCCAGAGCCTTTTCCTCATCTCTTCCATTTTGTCCTGGCTGCTATATTTCTCCTTGTCCTCTTCCTTCCTCTGTCAGTCGCAGACCCTTTCTTCTTCCCATTGCCGTCAATCTGAGGGTTAAAAAACAAACAAACAAACAAACAAAAAAAAGAAGTCAGCTGGATGAGATTTAATGTTATGAATTAAAGTGTGTGTGTTGGGGAGGAGGCTGGAATAAAGCCTCTTTCTTTCAGCTACTGAAACCATTAAAGGTTTCTCTTTGGTAATATTGTATTGCCTGGCAATTCCACTTACTGAGTGCTCCTAAGGGCTCAGTTCAGCTGAAAGGACACTGAAAGCAATGGTTTTGACTTATTAAACTAACCACTTCTTATTATTTTAAATTGGATTTGCTTTCAGTCTGATCCTCTACATGTATTTAAAACATTTTTATTTTAATACTGACTTCTTCCAGTGTTGTCTTTTCGCTTACGGTGATTTTATGTTTTCCTTAGTTCCTCCACCTAGATCTGAAGCATTCATTGCTGCATTGGAAGCCATGGCAGTAGTTCAATTTGCACCACATTCATCCACAGGCAAAGCCGAAGTAAATCTCTTTTCTCACCATTTTCCTTAAGCTCTTGAACAAAAGCCTGATTCTATGGAGTCCTGATGAGAACAGACAATTTACCCCAGGAAAACAGTACGAATTTGGCTTAACTTTCCAATCAATACTCATTTTGCATGTTTTCAGGGAGTCCCTCTACACCTCTTTCCTTGCCCTGCAGACAGTTCAGTAGTTAGAGTCCAACCTTAATCTTAATGAAGAGAAACAGCAGCTGAGAAATGTGGTTTGTTCTGTTTGGTCCTCACTGTACTCAGAACGGATGCAGCATCTAAAAGTACAAAGGTGGAAAAGCTGGTGTATTAGAAGGCATTTATGAAAAAATGGAATGAAAGACAGCGCCAAACTTAGAACTAAACCACCACAAAGGAAGTGAGGATCATGCTACTTTCTCCTATAACAAAACTCATGGGAAAGATACTCTGGAAAGTCTTTTAAGATGCTCCCTTGACAGTGTCTGACTAATTAACTTTCCTCTCACAAATTCTATCTAGAAGGAACTGACGTGAGATCATAGAATCATAGAATGAATGGCTTGGGTTGGGAAAGCCCATCTAGTTTCCTTGGCAAGATTGCCACTCATCACCAGATGAGGCTGCCCGGGATCCCATCCAACCTGGCCTTGAGCACCTCCAGGGATGGGGCACTCACAACTTCTCTGGGCAATGTATGCTAGTGCCTCACCACCTTCTGAGTAAAGAATTTTGTCGTAACATCTACCTCAAATTTACTCTCTTTTAGTTTAAAGCCATTCCCCTCTGTCCTATCACTATTAGACTGGGGGCCCCAGGCCTGGACACAGTACTCCAGATGGGGCCTCAGAAAGGCAGAGCAGAGGGGGACAATCCCCTCCTTCTCCTTCCTGCCACCCCTCTGTTAATGCAGCCCAGGGTACTGCTGACCGTATGAGCTGCTAAAGCACACTGCTGGCTCATGTCCAGCTTTCCATCCATCAGCCCCCCCAGTCATCCACCAGGACTCCCACATCATCCGCAGATCATCCACATCCACTGCGTGAAGAAAGTAAGCTTCCCATTATGGAAAAGTCTGATAAAGTTCAATAGCAATTAATTTTTCCACCTATGGAACTCGACAGATCAGTTATATTCCTGTTATGAAGCACTATAGGGTAGTTAAAAATTATCCTACAGCCCCTTCCCAGTGGGATTTGACAAAACAGATTGTAAGCAGGTGGAATTGATACGGATGCACTGACATTAATAGGATTATGTTAATTTACACCACAGGAGGATCTGACCTATATGTGTTAGAAGTAATTTGATAACAAATCTATGTAAGTTTCCGTTAGTTTTAACAGTGCTAAATTCTTCATCGCTTTCCCATACTGATCTTCTAGGCTCAGTTGTTTGGGCTTTTAATAAGGAAACGCTCCATCATATAGGCCTCTACCCATGGTATTCTCTTCTTATTTCATGGTCATGTAACAGTCTCTTCTGGGAACTAGATGACACAGCAACATGTAAAAGTTGCTCAAGGTAAAAAATGAATTTCTGCTGACTTTTCTGGCACAGTGTAGCAGGGACTGACCTGTACAGCCACAACCTGGTTCACTTCCCAAAATTCTCCATAGTTTTAAGCATCACCCTGCACAGAGCTGGCCCAGAAAGACCCTCTTCAGTGGATTTCTAGTGAACAATCCAGACTACTTACATTAATTTCACATACTTGTGTGCCCCTCCTGAGTATTTCCCCAGTCAGCCGATGGTCATCTGGGTATGTATGCCTTATTGGGAAAATGTGTGAACAGGTTAAGAAAAGTAAATCCATGCATCCTATCCAACAATACAAAAATCAGTTCTTTTTGTAAGGAGCTTGGATACAGAACAGTTTTTGCAGGGATTCACAAGCCATTAAAAATCATATCCACAGAATGAACTAACGGCCTACCTGGTCTTAATCTAATCTTGTTTTATTTGTCAACAGTGGTCTGGAAAACATTATAATCCTGAACTACGTCCCTGACCCTGCAGGAGCTGCTTGGGAGAAAGAGCCATTGTTCTCTTATGTTAAGAGACCAAGGAATGGGCCCGTGCTGTTTTTCTTTAACTGCATGCCCAAGAACAGCTATGTGCAGACTAAAATACTGCCCACTTCCAACCACATTTTCAGAGTACAGCTGAGCTTGGTGAATTCCTCTGAAGCGATTAAAATAAAGATCTTTTCTCTGCGTAGGAGAAATTACTTTGCCAGGCTTTCAATAATGTTGCCTCTACAAAAATCATATTTACAGTTTGATGAGCCTTCGTTGTTGCTGTGAGATTAAAGAAGTCAGTGCTTCAGTATATTAAGATATATCTGCACTCAGCATTTTATTTTTATTTCTGGTAAGGCATAACCCCCCTGCAAAGGCATTTCCTATCTTGCTGGGAGAGGGAAAAAGGAGTTCTTCCTAGCACTACATGCTTCGAGTGTCTTTCGGACATCAAAGCCATCTCCTACCTTCTTTGGGGCCTCTCATGTTTCTCAGACTATGTCAAAATCTTCTGCTCCACCACTCTCGTGGGTTGTTTCTTGTCAACAAAAAACTCTGCTGTACTTTGAACCTCAGAATTAGGGGCAAGAAGGAAATAAATTGAATCTAACCACAACAACTAATGCAGAAAGTGGAGAATGTGACAGGGGAAGGCAAGGAATGTGGACGTGTTCAACAACTGCGACACATCACTGCATCACTGTGACACACCAGGCTCTTCAGAACTTCCACAGAATTGGTAGAGGAGAAAATGGGTGCGTATGCAGTGTGGGGCTCATGCACTGCTTGGAATCAAACTTCACACAAGCCAGCTAGATGAGGTAGCTGCCTGCAGCCAAAGAGACTCAAGTGCCCTTGCCCAGCACAGTACCAGCATCCCACCAACATCAAATCACCATATTCGTAGAATCATAGAATGGCCTGGGTTGAAAAGGACTACAATGATCATCGAGTTTCAACCCCCCTGACATGTGCAGGGTCACCAACCACCAGACCAGGCTGCCCAGAGCCACATCCAGCCTGGCCCTGAATGCGTCCAGGGATGGGGCATCCACAACCTCCTTGGGCAACCTGTTCCAGTGCGTCACCACCCTCTGGGTGAAAAGCTTCCTCCTAATATCCAACCTAAACCTCCCCTGTCTCAGTTTGAGACCACTCCCCCTTGTCCTATCACTTGCCACCCTTGTAAACAGCTGTTACCCCTCCTGTTTATATGCTCCCTTCAAGTACTGGAAGGCCACAATGAGGTCTCCCCGGAGCCTTCTCTTTTCCAGGCTAAACAAGCCCAGTTCCCTCAACCTTTCCTCATAGGAGAGGTGCTCCAGCCCTCTCATCATCTTAGTGGCCCTCCTCTGGACCTGCTCCAAGAGCTCCACGTCCTTCCTGTGCTGGGGACCCCAGGCCTGGACGCAGTACTGCAGATGGGGCCTCACAAGAGCTGAGGAGAGGGGCACAATCACCTCCCTCTCCCTGCTGGCCACCCCTTTTTTTAATGCAGCCCAGAACTTTGTATTGTATGTGATTAGGTTGGAGCTTGACGATCCTTGTCCCTTCCAACCCAAGCCATTCCATAATTCTATGATTAGGAAACAAAAGCAGAGGTAATATTTTCAGGTCAACTCCAGTTAAATCTTTGGTAGAGATCCTTTCCAAAGAGGAGCTGGAGTGGGTGGAAGAACTCTGTAGCTTGCGCAAATTTTTCAGATAATGCAGAGCTCCATGGAGACCTCACCAAGAATCCCTTACCAGATGGAGACTGGAAAGCCCACCAATGCAGCTGCCAAAGAGCAGCCACTGTAAAAATACGCTCCCGTCAATAAGGGTAATAATTCCTTTCCTCAGGCCGGTGTGAGTAGCCCACAGTTGTTAACCAGTCTAGGCAAAAACAGATAAGGCTGTGTTGTGTTTTCAGAAAAGCTGACAGCATGGAGAATTGAGACTGTTCCATAAAAACAGCCCAGTATAACTTGGTGGGGGAGAAAACATGAGGAGAATAGTTTACCAGACCGGGTACAGAGAGAGAAAGGGGACGAGGAGTCAAGTAGAAGGAGAGGGTTGGTTTCTTTAAGCCGTAACACTCGTGTGATTTTGCAGTTATCTGAGTACGTTAAGAGCAGAAGGAGCAGTAGGGGAATAAAGGACAGGAGAGCTGACTAAAGCTCTGGCAGAGGGATAAGTGAAAACGGTTGCAGCGTGTGTTTTAAATGATGAAATAAATCAGTGCAGGCTTGGAAATTAAATAGGGGGAAAAGAAAGTAGATGAATGGAAAGCACTTTTGAAAAGGAACCTCAACTGAAACCTCTCACAACTGGTGCCACAGCTCATACCAACGCACGGAACATGGGATTTTTCGGTGATTTCTGCTTCTTCCATTTCTTCACTTGTGAAGTGTGTGAAACGCACAAGGAGGGCTCGATCGAGATCTGCTTACAGTTCAAACCACAACAAAGCCGGTGGAAGTCCGAGCACCGCCAAATGCATGTAGCAATGGAGGATAACATCATGATGGAAACTTCCCACAAATCCGGGCTGTGTTATCTCTGCTCTCAATTCCTGACATGGGGAGATGCAGTATGAGATGACCCGGAGCCTCCTTTGGGGAGATAAAAGGTTAGGGGTCTTGGCAAACCAAGGTCCATTCAGTCTGATTTATCCTCCTGACACACACGGTTGGGTACCCAGAAATTATTTGTACTAGTCCAATTTCTCTAATTGCTTTCAGATCTAGCATAAGTTTGTTTAACTAAAATTCATCTCTTCCCAGCAATTATTCTCTTCAGTGCAGAACACTCTTCTGTTTCAGATTTTCAGGGCAAGGAAGAAAATATATATGAAATCTTAGTTCCTTTGGTTAGAAAATCATCCTAAGTATAGATTCAATATAAACTGTCTGAAAGAAGAAACTTTTCCTCAACACAGATGGATGTTTTCCCTTGTAATCTAACAACCAGAAATTGAATGAATGTGTGTAATTTTAGATCCCAAATCAAATACTGAACCGAAACCAATTTCTCGGAGTCCTTTCATTATCTGAGAATAAAAGGCAAGGGAATCAGCTGCCGTAAACAAGGAATTATTTTAATTTTAATGACACACTTTGTGGCCTGACAGTAAATCCCTTTGCTCTAGCCATCGTTTCACTTATCTGGTTTGGAGGGATAGATAAATAAATAAATAAATAAATAAAGTATAAATCACGTTAAAGCAATCGCACTTGTAAGCGACTCTTGTGGGGAACAGATACCTCCACGTGGAAGCACCGGAGGCTCTCCTCGCAGCCCCACTCCAGTGAGACCTACAGCATACAATACGCTGTTAACCCCCCACGCCACGGCCAAGGAACGGCTCCGTCCCCGCGCCCCGAGCCCGCAGAGGTCAGAGATAATGGCCGGAGGGTCGGATCCACACCCGAGCGTGGCAGCCGGGAGCGACCCGGCCGGAGCGCTGCGATTACCGCAGGCGGCTGCGGCTGTGGGTGCACGGCCGCGGGGCCGGGGTGGGGGTATTAACGTATTAGCGCCGCTCGCTCCTGCCTCTCGCTGGATCGGCTCCGAGACGGGGATTAACGCAGCGAGCGGCCGCCGGGGCGGGATTTGGGTGGAAGAACGGTGGAAAGGAAGAGATGAAGACGGCCGAGATGGGTGCCAGCGGCAGCTGCGGCCGCGGTCCCCGCGGGGACGTGCCGCTGCCCGCCGCCACCGAGCGCTGCCGAGCTTTCTGCCGGACGGCGCCGGACGGCTCCGCGCGCCCGGCCCCGCCGCCGCTCCCGGAGCCCGCCCCGGAGCCGCAAAGTCCCCCGCCGGGCGGCCCGGGACCGAGCCCCCGCCGCCAGGCCGAGATGCTCCGGTCGCTCGCGGGCATCCCTCGGCGGCGGGCAGCGCAGGCGCGGACGCCGAGCGATCGGAGGCGGCGGCGGCGACCGACGGTGCCGGCGGGGACACCGCTCCCGCGAAGCGCGGCTCCGCGGCCGCCCCTCCGGCGGCACCGCCCGCGGCACGGCACGGTACGGCGCGGCACGGCGGGGCGGGAGGGCTGGGCACGTGCCCGCGGGGCGGGGCGGGGCGGGGCGCGGCCGCCCGGCGCGATCCAGTCGAGGCTTTGTCTCCGCCTCCGGAGCCGCGTCCCAGGGGTTGGGAGTGGGAGCCGGGCGGAGGCAGGGCAGCGGCGGCGGGCGAGCGGCTTCCAGTCCAATGCCCGGCAGCCTGGGGCCAGCAGCGACTCCGCCTTCTTGCCGCGGCACGGCGAGCGCCGCCAGCCTCGGAGTTTTCCTGGAGCAGCCTTCGCACCGGGAGCACTTTTGGTAGAAGGGGAGCAGGACGAGACCCCGCAATGACTTACCTCCTGAGGCACGGCTGAAGGGGACTTACTGGAGTGGAATCGTAGTGGAATTTGGGTTTGGAGAGGAGTTGCGGACGCTGTTTTTCTTTTTTTCTTTTTTCTTTTTCTTTTCTTTTTTTTTTTTTTCGAGATTTTTTTTTTTTCACTCCTGTTCCCTCTTTTTTTTGCCCGTCATTGGAAATGAACAAATTGCACTTGCAATTCAGAAAGTAGAAATATTAAATACTCCATCCCCTGGGAAGCACATATGTAGTAATGACAAAGGATTGCAAAGGAGAGAGTGGCTCCAGTTTCCCAGAGAGATCCCCTTAAATGGATTACTAAATGGGACACACCATCAGCTAGTTCTGTCCTCTAGCTGCCCAGATAGATGCACCGAAAAGGTACAGTACTCCCCGTCCGTATCCGATGTGTTGGGTTGCGTGGAAGGAAGGCTCCCGCCTCGCCCGGCCGGTCGAGAGCGGCGGGGACGGCGGGCGGCGGCTGCGGCTGCCTCGGCAGCGCCGATGGCATTTAGGCGAGGAGCCGCCCGCAAGCGCACGCGTTGCGCTCGCCGCTGCCACTTTCCAGGCATCTCGTGGCTTCGTCTTTCTTTTCCCTTTTTTTTTTTTTCTTTTTTTTTTCTTTTTCTCTCCTCTCTTTTCCTCTCCCCCCACCCCCAGGCTGCTGAACGCTCCGGCGTTCCCCGGCCCACCGGCACCGTTTGCATGCACGGTGTTCGGGCTCCTGTCCGCCTTCTCCGGTCGCCAGCCCCGCTCCCTGCCCGCAGCTGCGGGGGGTTTCGTGCGGGGCCGGATCCGCGCTGCCCGCGGTCACCGCGCGGGGCTGTGAGCTGCCGGGGTCTTTGTTACAGGCACAGTGCGGGAGCTCCGTGCAGAGGCGTAACCCACGGTTTCCGCTCTCCAGTGCGGGATTGTGGTGGTGCCTTTCGGTCCTGTGGGCTTGGCGGTGTGTTTCGGGGTTGGGATTTTTGTTTGTTGGCGTTATTATTGCTGTTTTTAATTTTCAAGGCTGCAAGAAGAGGCCGGCAACCCGAGAAAACTTCGGTTTCCCCGGGTGCTACCGGCGGCTTTGTTCGCGAGGGTGGGCTGAGGCCGCAGGGTCCCCTCCCCGCCGCACCGACCTCTGTCCCCGCAGAGGGGCTGCGGGCCGCCCGGCTGCCGCGGCGGGGAGAAGAGAGGCTCCCGGGCAGAGCCCTTCCCCGCCCCCTTCTCGGCAGGGCGAGGGCTCTGCCCGCCGCTCCTTCGCTCGCTCTCCTCCCCGGGGAGCCGAGAAACGGCGGAGAAAGTTTTTCTAGGGGGGAGAGCAGGGCAAAGACGGCACGAAGGAGCTGCCGCAGCCTCTCTCGGAGCTGACCCGGCTGAGTCCGGGGAGCCCCGGGCAGGCGGCTCCGATCGGCCGGCAGCGGGCAGCTTCGTGCCGCTGTTGAACGGGAGAAGACGGTTTAGCTCCCCCCAGCCCAGCCCGTGTAGGGGCTGCGGGCGAGGCGTGCTACGAACCCGTCGCTCCCCCGACCGGTGCTGCCGCTGCCCGGGGGGAGGCAGGAGGTCAGCGCTGCCCCGGGCCCTGCCGCTATTCCCGGGGAGGGTGGCAGAAAGTTTGGCTTTGCTTCGCGCCGGAGAAAGTACCTGCCAGAGCTCCGCCGTCCCTCCGCCCCTCCTTGCCCGAGGGAGGCGCTTCCTGGGGTGGCTGCAGGCGGGGGAGCGTGGCGAGCGCGGACCGCCGCGGCGGCGATGTCTTTCTGCCCGCTGGCACTGCGATGTCCTGACAGCCCCGAGCCGGGTGAGTGTCGGGCTGAGCTCCGCGAACGGCCCGGCTGTGTTTTTTTTTGCTAACCGTGACCGCTTGTTCGGAGGGAAATTTGCTCTCCTTCCCCTCTCCTCAGCAAATCGCTGCTTTGGAAGTTTGTAAACCCGCGCTCGTGTGCCGAGGTCTGTGCAGCACGCATCTTTGGATGAGGAACTGTTTGACTAATAGACCTGCAGAAGCCAAGGCTTTAAGTGGTCCGCGGTAAAGCACGTTAATACCAGGCTCCGCAAGATGAACGCTTGGTCCTCCGAAGGGGTGGACACATCAACTATAGGTATAGTAGATAGTGGAGAGCTGAATCTCCCCGACCATTTCTGCCACAGGGCTGTGTGCAGTGGCTTACTCATTGACGTAGATTGGGCTAACTTTTGTTCGGTATCGTCTGGCACCTGTATTAATTATTAAGCTAACCTCGGTGACGGTGGGGAAATCGTGCCTCCTGCTAGGCAGTCTTTGCAAACGTTGTGTACGTGCGATTCAGTGTTCTCGTGCCAGTAAGCTTTACTTGCCGGGTAAATCAAGGTGAGGGAGTCCAGCAGTGTGAGGCTCTATCTCAGAACTTGTAGAGGTCTTGACGAGTCTGTGGCAGCTCTCTGACAATAGGATCTATGCAGCCGCTGTGGTGTTCAGGGCTTCCCTTGCCGTTCGTTTTCAGACAGCGAAGTGATCGTGCCCTGGTTCGCTTTTGTGGGTTTTCTGTTTGTTTGTTTGTTTGTTTGTTTTTAGTGAGTCTGATCTCGTGTGCTGTGAGAAAAGTGGGTTTCCTGCAGCAGACTCTTTTCTTCACAGAATTGCCTCATATGCCTTTGAAAGGAAATGCTATGGGGTCAGTAGGATTGGGAGGGTTTGCCACCCTTTAAAAAAAAACGAAAAAAAAACAAAAAAACCCCACAAAACAGTGCAGTTGCCAGAACGTTTCAATGTCTAGGGTATAATTTCATCTGAAAGGATCCTGTTTTTCATGTGGTAGCTTATCTGAAGATACAATGCAAAGAGAAAATACGCTGACTCTCTTCAAAGCCCAACAATTTCCTATGCATAAAAATGTTGATCTTGGTTCTCTCCCACTCTTCACTGAATAACATCTCTGGCTTTCAAGTAAGTTTATCTCAGGAGCGGAATGCCCAGATGAAGTTTCTGCCTGAATGCAAAATGAATTTTAAAATAGCAATTAATACCATAAAGTATAATTGCACTGTTTGCTTTTCCTGTAGTGGGAATCAAGTGCTTGAAGCGTGGATGAGTACTTAAAAGGAAAACGAATCATATGGCCACAGATGTTCTGTGTATTCTGAATTAGGCTACATCAAAACTGTTATTCTGACTTCCCGTGGCAAAACCAGCCTTATGAGATAAACTTGTCATTCTTGAACAAAAAAATAAAATAAAATAAATGGTTGGATGGTAATGTCTGCAAGAAATATGTTGACCTAACATCTCCAGCTGCTTGAGGATGGAAGTGAATATCAACCATAGTCCCCTTGTAATGTTTGCAAATTAAGGCATGCAGTTATCGCCGTTCAGAGTGAGGAAGGAGGTAGGTCGGGTTTGGGAGAAGGAGTTGTCCTTGCTCATTTTCTCTTTAGGGGGGGGGGGAAAAAGAGAGAGAGAGAGAGAAAAAAGAAAAGCAGAAAGATCAGATTAATGACCTGTGTTAAATCCAGAATAGAACTGTTTGCATTAAAAAGGAAGTAGGTTATTGTGAACTTGCTTGTGCGTGTTTTGTGAAGGGAAGGGGAAGCTTGTCATCTTGTTTTGAAGAGCCATACATAAATACGCATGAAAAGAGTTCACATGGTTTGCAGCAGGAGAGACATAAAATGTTTTCGGATTAAATTGACCTGAGCTAATATATGTCTTGCATCCAACTTGTTTGCAAGGACGCATTGTTACACTTCCCGGTCAAACGCTTTGTATCTGATTCCCATGCACTATACCGGAGTGCTGAAAAGAAACAACGGGGTAAATTCTGCTAAGTAAAACTCTATTCTCTTAGGCACAGCACATGCTGGAGTAAAGTTGAGCTGTACTAGAACAGAAGTTTTCACTGTCTTAATTTGATACAGATGCTGCATTATTTTACCTCCTACTATTCAATTATTAAGGAGGTAAATCTTTAGCCCTTGTCCTTTCCAGTCTTGCTTGCCCAGCTCTGCTCTGCTGTGCTTGTTGGAGTAATTGGATGAAACTAAAGGCAGTTGCTGAAATATTACTCAAATAGGGTCGCTTTTCTATTGTGTGGTTCCCCCTGCTTTCCGGTAGGAGTCTATGCTTGGTGAGGACCTGAAACTGTGGTCTGAGTCCCTTTGCTGTGGATCAACCTTCAACATTCAGACAGACTTAAGTCCACATCTTCTGAAGCAAGCAGCATCCAACACAGACCTACAGCAGACTGTGGCAAGCCTTCCCTCGGTAGGAAAACAGGAAAAAAAAAGAGAGGAGTAGGCAGTGCTTTCTTCTGCACCGCTAATTCTGTGCATCAGACCACCCTGAGGTGAGTGAGGAGTAGGGTGGTAGGTAATAAGAGACAGCCAGCAGTGGTGTCAGGTTCTGCAACACAGAGCAACCAGAAACAGGGTTTGGTGACAAAAAATAAGCAGCTGGGAGAAAACTCAGGCCTGAATATAAAGCCTCTACATCTGAATGTGTTCATTTTGAGCCTGTCGCATCCGTCTGTTGAGTAAGGAACAGCTTGGACAGGGTCTGCAAAGGCAGAAGTGCAAGTCCCAGTTGAAGTGCAAACCAAACAGCCCAGGGTCTTTATTTCCTCTGTGTGCTGTCTTATGAGAGAATGAAGCCATGGGAATCACTGTATAAACGTTAACATTCAGCTTTAAGGGTTGTTTAACTGGTCTCAGAAAACGAGTCTCTGAGTTTGGGTCTTGCCTACAACATGACAAGTATGGCAGCACGGCTCAGGCACTGCTTTAGGATTTATAGGGAAGAGTGCCACCTACTGTGTTGTAATTATACATATTGCATGTCCTGCATGTTCTCTGGAGTTCCCGAGGTGCCCACTTGCTGCTCCTGTTTTAGCAACTGGATAGGAAAAGATTCAAAATTTGCAGTGATGTGGGAACTGGAAAAAATAAAGTGGAATATCATATAGCATCAAGATATTCAGAAAGCCTGGGAAATGGTTTATTAAAAGACATGCATAGCTGTATTTGCTATTTTTGTCACTTCAGGCTTATTAAAGCTGCTGCCAGTTAATGGTGGGGGCACAGGAAATAGGAAAGGGGATTGGAGTTCTATGCCACCCTCCATAAATTGATCATATTCTCAGCTTTCATGAGCCAGAAGAATGTAAATGAAGCTGCCAGATTTATGTCCTGTGAAATATAAAGTTTAGGTCCACTGTAGCTAAAGAAGAAAAAAAAAAAAAGTCACCTTTTACAAACTAGCTTCTAAAAATGAAGAAGAAAATCAGTAAAAAAAAAAATCCACCATGAGTTATCTCATAATTCACTTGCAAAAATGCTCCTGTTAGTTAACTCTTTCCCCGTATGGAACTGTCGTTATTTATCAGTAAGAAGAAGGGGTGTGTGATACTCTGTGTGAACACAGAGCCATTTCTGCCTGGAAAGAGTCTTCCCCCAGTCCCCAAAGTGTTTCTGTATTGGCTGAAACGGAGATGTAAAATGAAGATAAACCAGCTATTAGCAGAACTGCCAGTTGCTGTATCTCTGGAGTGAAGACATATGGTAATTCGCTGCGTTCCGTGATGACCTTTTCTTTAAGAGTATTGTTAATAATAGGCATTTCTGTATACAGTATTTATAACAGATACTTGAAATTTGTATGTTGTGGACTACCCTGTGCTTTTTTTTTTTTTTTAACCACTGCGAATTGCTAATGAGGAACTTCACACAGAAGCACTCTTTTATGCCATCCATGGCACACTGAAGGTAAGCACCTCCAGGGCAGGTGCCCAGCACTGCGTGTGCACTGTCCTCCCATTGGGAAGCCTTTGGCTCCTTGTCTCCCTTGCTCCCTGGGTGAAGACATGCCTTGGCTGCAGGGCTGTACCCTTAATGATAAGGGCAAAAAACATGTTCCTCTACTTCTCTCATCTCTGTAGCCTTTTGTGGAAACTTAATGTTGAGGCAATTGGAGATAAGGAATGTTCTTATTACATCATTTCGCCTTAATCTGAGACTGTCTAGTGGATGGGGAGTATAATAGTGATATTTTTTTTCTGGAGATAATAGTGGGAGTTTGATTATCTGCTTCTAAAAAAGGTATTCCTAACCTCTCATCAATTTTGCCATGACCCTGACAGACTCATGGGGCCTTCTAGTAATGAAAATGCATAGATAACGTAATAGATGTAGTAGGGGGTTCCGGTTCAGCAGATGGAAAAAGTATGCTCTTCTGTGAATCCCCAACACAATGGGAAGAACTGTGTCCAAATGTATTCCTGACTGCGGCGAATGTTATTTCTTCTTGATCTCCGTCTGCTCACCTTCACTCAGGTGTTTTATACGTTCTATACGTTGGGTGTTTTTACGTATGGCTTTGATGGTCTGACTGGAAATGCGCTGTGTTGGTTCCTTCACTGTTGCTGGTGGACGTTTATCCATTGCTTGTACTCGGGGCAGCCGTTCATTGAGATGTTAATGAGAATTTGAACAGTTTATAGTTCCGTCGAATATTTTCTCTTAGAAGAAAAATGATGTGGTTTTGTTGATGCCTTTTGAAATCTACTTTTTATGGGTAGAATGTGATGGATTTTATGCTAATTCCTTTCACATTCCTGAAATATGGCCCAGCTAGGCACTGTCGCTGGGATCTTCATCTATTAATCATGGAAGCTGCTTTCTTATTCAGTTGCCATAGCTTCAGTGCCTCAGATAGTGTTGGGGTGCCTTGGGAAAGGCTTGAGATATACTTGGACTTGCAAGCCTTGCAGTTATTTTGGCAGTGGTAGAGCTCTGAAGGAACAGAGAACAGCGTCCAGCATTATTCAGAGTTGGATTAAAAGAGGAAACTTCTGGATACGTCTCTCTGGACCTTGTTATGTGAACATCCAGCTGATACTTACTCCCAAGATTTGCTTTCTGTTTTGTCTTGCTGGTAAAATCATGCACTTCAGAGACTTAATGGCTACCTTCATGCCCTGCGAGAGCAAGAAAGGCTTTTGATTAGTTCTGCTGATAAATGGTTGGGTAAATTAAGGGATTTAGGGCTTCTGAAGCAGTCAAGGTAATTTGTTCTACATTCTCTTTTAACCTATCTTCATAAAACATGACATCATGTTTGAGACTGAGTTAATGTGTATTGTTTCCATTGTTACCTTAAATTTAATAAAATGATAATGAGTACGCTTTTGTTAGCTTGAGAACAGCTTGAATTACGAAGTAGCAAAGGGGAAATAAACTTCTGTCAGAGCTGGTGTTCTTTCAGCTCTGTGTTGACATTGGCAATATTTTTTTAATTACGTTTCGGTATCTGTCTGCAAATTCAGCTCTAAAGCACGCATATTTTCAGAAACACAGAGCTGTTAGTAGTTGGGAATGGCTTTTTCTGACAAATGAGAAAAGTGGTAAAGTAGTAAATAGCAAGGATTAATCTAGCAAGAAAGTAGCTGGAAGACCGTGACTTTTCATCCTGTGCTAATCGTTAGCAGTTGTGGTTGGCTGCAGATAGTATGAAAATGCAAACGTTGTTCACAAGGAAATCAGAGACCTTTTTCTTTTCCCATTGAGCAAAAAAAAGAAAAAAAGAAAAAAAGAAAATCATCACCTCCACGAGGCATGTGTGTGAGTAGGTACCTCAAATCCATTTCTATTCTGTTTTACATGATAATATCTCCACCATTAAGTGATTTCCCTCTAGTTTTAATGAAACTATTTGCTTCTTGCATAGATAAGCCTGATAGATATTTTCTGTTCACAAGAAAAGCCTTAAAATTTCTCATCAAATAAAGAATCATCTTAAAAGCTGTGCAGTTTAACTTAAAGAATACAGTATAATTTGAACTAATCTTGAAAATTAGCCACTTTTAAAACTTTCAAATGGTTAGTTTGCCTTCAAAGACGAGTTTTAATGCCTCATTCTGGGACTTTACTACCCAGTCTTGTCAATTTTTCAAGTGAGATCAACAAGCAGATTGAAAACATGTGCCTATTATTTGTAATCCACCCTCAGGACTCCTACCAGCTGAACGACTTTGAAGTCCAAAACTTTCGCATGAATTTTAGTGATGACAAAGTTTGGTGGTGGATGTACAGAAAATCTGTATTTCCAGCTTTGAACTCTCACGTAGTTTCTCTTCTGCAGTCTGGCTTTTGCATACTCTGTTGTGTATGCATATTTTACACAAAATGAATCCCACATTTTTTTCCTGTTAAACCCGAAATGGATACGTATCTAGCAGACTGACAGTCTGATAGGGCAAAATAATATGCTGTGGGCATTTTGTAGTTGCTTTTAGAAGGGCGCTTGTGATTGCCTAGAAAATTCTGAGTACTGAGAAACATTGAGATCAAAAGCCGTAGAGGTACAAATGCAGTTGCTGGGATTTTTTTAATTTTTACTTTTTTGTCTTTTTTTCCCTCAAGGTTTATTACACTTCATCTAGTTTCAGATTAGGCATAGGATCAGTCTGTATAGAAATGAATTTAAGCGGATCTGTAATGTACCGTTGTAGGCTTATTAATATTGAAGATTTTTTCATAGAATCATAGAATGGCCTGGGTTGAAAAGGGCCACAATGATCATCGAGTTTCAACCCCCTGCTATGTGCAGGGTCATCAACCACCAGACCAGGCTGCCCAGAGCCACATCCAGCCTGGCCTTGAATGCCTCCAGAGATGGGGCATCTACAACCTCCTTGGGCAACCTGTCCCAGTGAATCAATACCCTCTGAGAGTATTGCTTGGTTTTTTTTGTTTTGTTTTGTTTTTTTTTGCCCCTGAAATATTGAGATATGAATGGTAAGTAATTGTGTTCTCAGCGTAGAGGCTCAGCCTCTACAGTACAGTAAGAGTAAGGAAGAAATTCTACTGAATGCCTCAGCAGCAAACCCTTACTCTACTCACAGTCCAGCATAGCCATATCAGTTTTATTTATGGTTGGCCATAAGTGTTTCACATCTCCAAGCACCGGTATACTGATCCCATCAAAAAATAAGATGATTAGTATTGGAAAAGTGTTCTATTTGTCTCCTTTTTTAGCAATTCTTTTGAGTCTGTTTTGGAAATCTTGCATGTGTTGAGTTGCATCTCAGTGTCTAAGTATTTCTGGAAGGCTAAAGCTTGATTTGGGCAGGATAGTAGTGAAGGGACAAGATAGAGGGAGATCCTCCCCAGCGCAGCCACTGAGCTGCCCAGTGCCCGTCGTCTGAAGGCAGTGCACAGATTGAGTCCCACAGGGTCATATGTCTTTAGCAGTACTTAACTCCAGGAGCATGACTAAATGCCTCCTGGTATTTGATTCAAAATGCCTTTTTTACTATACAGAGAGGAACATGGGCTGTTTAACTACTATCCTGGACCTTGGGTCATAGTCTTTATAGTAATGGCTTTTCATCATAGCTCTCTAGTTAAAGAAGGTTATAATGTATCAAAATCAACTTCTTATTTTTTTTTTTTTTAATGAACCGGATTTGGTGCTATGTGTATAAACTTCCAGTAGGGTTCAACTCATTCTACTTCTGAATAATTGTGCTTGTTATTTACAAGCCCTCAGCTTTTGCAGTTGCACCTTATTGATCTGGGCAGCCTGGTCTGGTGGCTGGCGACCCTGCACATAGCAAGGGGGTTGAAACTGAATGATCACTGTGGTCCTTTTCAACCCAGGCCATTCTATGGTTCTGTGATCTTAACAAACAGTGAGAAATGGCCTAAGTTAAAAATGATTTTTAAAATTCACTGTCATCTGTTATAGGGAGGCGATTATGTAACATGATTTTAAGATCATGTTGTGTGTCCAACCAGTAAGGTATTCCTTTATAGAAACACTTCAGACATAAAATTTTCTGCTTGAAGAGGGAGCGGATAGGAGAGCAGTTAGTTTTGGGTTTTACAGAGAAGGAAGAGGACAAACATTTTTCTAATGCTTCTTCGGGGTGCTTTTTGTCTCACCTGGTAAAATTGCTGTTGAATTTGAATAGTAATGTGTCTTTCTTTACAAAGAACTCAAGAACTGAATCCTTAAAGACCCATCGTGGGAAGAGGAAAGATTTTTTGCATGAGCAACTAGGCTTTTTTTCATTTTTATCTGCAAGGTGTTTCCTTTTAATTTTGTTGTAGGGAAGTTCAGCATGTTCAGATAGGCTGATTAATTCCGTCACGAGACGTGTGTGTTGTAGGGTGGTGTCGTCTTTTTTGCTTTATCCTGTTCAAAGCGTAAGACCCAGAGATACTGCCAGAGCGCTTCCTTTCCCAAGGTTAAAAATAAATAAATAAAACAAATCCTGTTCCTGTTCAACAGCGTGAGTAGTCCAAAAAGCATATACAGCCAACCTGGAGCTAATAGCCTGAAGGTGTGAGGTGAAGGCCTGCTGACTGTGAGAATAATGCAGTTTTGATTTGTCACGATGTTTTCCTGAGTGTGCTGTACAACAGTATTAAAGTATCTACAGAGGGGGGGAAAAAAACTCTACAATAAAAAGCATTGTCTGATGGAGTAAATTCCCAGACACACAAGTTTTATGGTCTTTTCATAGAATCATAGAATGAATCATAGAATGACCTGGGTTGAAAAGGACTACAATGATCATCGAGTTTCAATCTCCCTGCCATGTGCAGGGTCACCAACCACCAGACCAGGCTGCCCAGAGCCACATCCAGCCTGGCCTTGAATGCCTCCAGGGATGGGGCATCCACAACCTCCTTGGGCAATCTGTTCCAGTGTGTCACCACTCTCTGGGTGGAAAAACTTCCTCCTAATATTCAACCTAAACCTGCCCTGTCTCAGTTTGAGACCGTTCCCCCTTGTCCTATCACAGCTGTTACCCCTCATGTTTGTATGCTCCTTTCAAGTACTGGAAGGCCACAATGAGGTCTCCCCAGAGCCTTCTCTTCTCCAAGTTAAACAAGCCCAGTTCCCTCAACCTTTCCTCATAGGAGAGGTGCTCCAGCCCTCTGATCACCTTAGTGGCCCTCCTCTGGACCTGCTCCAAATGCTCCATGTCCTTCCTGTGCTGGAGGCCCCATGTCTGGATGCAGTACTGCAGATGGGGCCTCACAAGAGCTCACTGTTTGGGTGTTGGTTTTTTTTCAGCTCACTTTTTGGGTGTTTTACTGACTGTTTTCATTTGTGCATATTTGTGTTGATGTCGTAAGCTCTCTCCTGTAGCTGAAATCCCAGAGGCGACATCAGCTTCCAGCATCGCCATTCACTCCCACCTCCAGGGCTCCTGGTGAGAGAAGCAGCTCAGCCTGGCCCTCCTGGTAACTGGTTGCTGCAATAAGTGCTGGCGGTGTGCAGAAGGGTGGAAGATGTGGGCTGTTCTGTGTCAGTGCGAGGTAAAGAGGTCTGTAAGGGTGCTTGCATTCATTTACTTTCAATAGCAAATCAGTTCTTCGGATTCTTTTCTCCCATAGAAGTTCAGCAATCAAGTTTCATTCAAAACAGATGAAAGTATCCACTGTTGTCACAGTGAAAGAACTTAAAGAACTCTTCAAAATCTACACGCATGTTCGCACCTCTGGGGGTTTTTTAGGAGGACAAATCCTGATCTCCTCCTTTGTGCCACGCTCCCAAAATCTGAATATTTAGATTCCCTCTGTAAGCTTTATGTTGTTTTGTCATCAGAACCAATTGCATTACTCATGTAAGAAAGCATGGACAGGTTGGGTACAAAGAAATGCCTTAGCAGGACGTAACTTTTGAGCTGTCTGCATCACACAGGAGAATGAGGGTACAGTTTTGCTTCAGACACCGTCTGTATTTATTTCACTAGGCATGGGGCTTGTCTGGAAAGGCTGTGCTCCAACTCATCCTAAGAGTGGCATAACTCCTGCTGACTTCAGCAGCTGCTGTTAATTTCTGAAATTTAAAGTCTTGGGTGGGGGGGGGAAGTGGACTCATGTTCGTGTTAATATCAAAATGTCAATAAGGCCTTGTTCTGCTGTGTAATGGTACCTATATTGTAACTTTATAGAATCTGCTGCTGGAGATTTTTTTCAGAAGCAGAGAGCCTCGCCGTCGCCAGGCTGTCCTGCTGCTCCACAGCTGTGCTTCCCAGACAACCGCTTGTGTTAGCCTGCTGTAACAACTGTCTGCATTTAAAATAATACAGTCCTGTGTAAGATCGAACAAAAATCCATTTACACAAAGAGGGATGGGTCTTAAGGATTGAAGCATGTGGCATTTACTTAGCCGTGTTTTCCTTAGATTATATGTTTGAAATACTGAAAAACTGTTCTCGCTGTTGTACAGCAGCCTTAGAAATTGCTGCAGTTCTCAAGAGAAAATGGCCTTTCAACTTTTGACACCGTTTCTAAATCCAGGGGCAAAGCTAACTAATAGCATAGAGTCAGAAGAAACAGAATCCGGGCTTGGTTGCATGCCTTTGTGCTGAAAGAGGGCATTGCTTGTCTTTTAAAGCTTTCCTGCAGCTTGTTCAGCTGGGCTGTTTCATTGTGAAAACTAATAGGAGTCTACACTCTGCTTTTTCCTTTGCATGTACCCTGCCCTCTTGTGTTTTAAAATCTCAGTGCAGACACTTAGGCAACCAGATGATATCTGGCGTAGTGAAAAACACTGAGCAATAACAGGAAGTGATGGACACAAGCCACTCTCTTCAAAGGCGCTGTATTTTTGTGTGTATGGTTTCTTGCTGTTTACAGCATAAGAAGCTGTATAGTTTTTAGCTTTCTAATGCAGACACAAAGGTGTTTGAAAGTGGGTTATCCAAAGTGATGTGCAGAAAAGCCCGAGGAGTCATTTCTCATCAGTGGGAAAAGGCCATAATGCATTTGATTAAAGCAAGGCATGCTGCCTACACAAGGAGTTGCTAACAAGGTTCTTTCATATTTTTCATGTCTTAGCTCTGCTTTTACAGAAAAAAAAAAAAAATTAATGTTTTGTTTCAGTGGTTGCACAGTTCTGGTCAGATCTACAGGACAGATAACATAAACTAGACAAGTGCAACCAGTTCAATGTAAAATAATACAGTTTGTGCTGAGCAGAAACCATGACTGAGAATATTAGCAACACATTGTCCCAGCTTAGCATTTACCTGGTCTACATTGTCCTTCCCCTGCTTAGCTTTTTAACAGCCCTGGGGAAAGATGGCTGAAAGTACAGGTTGTGTTAAGACAAATTAGCTCTATCTTTTAGAGAAGGAAAGATAGAAAGAGATTCCATCTCCTTCAAGCTGTATTTTTTTTCTTTCTCCTGCTCAAACAAGAGGGTAGAATTTGCTCCAAGCTGTTAAATAGTTTCTGGCAGTAGTCCTCACACTTCCCCTTACTCGTGTGAAGTATATTTGATGCTGCTTAAAAGAGTCTTTATATACTCTCATGTTTAAAGAGCCTCCAGAACTTAGAAATATATAAAAAGTCTTCGCAAGATGGAGAACAAACTGCAGCAACTTCATGCTGTGCCAGTGTTTAGAAGAAGTAGTAATTCATGTAATTCTTTATTTTTAGGGATCAGATAGAAATATGTGGACCAGACTTACCTAAGGCCATTTAAATTTTCCAGTCAATTTTTTTTACCTTCTTGAGAGTAGATGCACACTTGGAATTTAGCTCAGGTCGGTCCAATGTGGATTCAGTGCTTGCTTCAAGCCCTTTCATTTGTGTGTTGCTGAGGTGCTGCATCTTTCAGCCTTCATCTTCTTAAAAATAGTGATACTGTGGATCCAGAGCAGGTAGAATATACATTGCAGAAGGGATTTCTAGCCATCTTGCAGTGAATTCTGGCATTATGGACTCAATCCTAAGCTCTCAAGTCTTAACAAATAGAATCTGAAGGGAATTAGATGTGGTTTTTGTTTTGTTTTGCTGTGTTTTGTTCGACTTCAAAGCAGGATATCCTCAGAGGGAGTTTTGCATGTTTTGAAGTAATTCTGCTCCCACTCCTGCTGATCTCTGGAGATCCACACACACACACACACACACACACACACACACACACACAAAAATCAGCAGAAGGGTGCAGCTGGCTGTCAAGTTGCCTACGCTCATGCCAATTTGGGGGCTGTTGACTTGCCTTCTGTCTTTACCCTCGTGCTTCTACTGAATCTGCTTTGCTAACCAGACTCCTGGAGCTGCTCCAGTGATTGCAGAATTGGGTTGCCTATGGTGGAAGACCAGTTAGGAAAGGTGTTGTATTAGCATCCACATGCTACGGTTGCTGTATGGACAGATGATTTAGAGAAAACTTCTTGCTTCTCAGCCACATTCACACCTCTTGTCCTTAATCTGTGTTTCAGTAGTAGATCTGTAAGCCTGCGGTCATTTCAGACAAAGCATTGGGTAGAAAGCTGTTGTCAAGCAGTTGGCATTGTATATGGAAAAAAAGGAGATGTGTGCATAAAGAAGGCTCCCAGCTACTTGGTCTCATCTGACTAGGTCTCACTTCTTTAAGAAGACTGAAAGCAACCAGTTTTTCCCACTGTGCACCATAGACTTTGTTGGCGTGTGTCCCAAACTCATCTCAGTAGACACTGAATAGCCTGGGAAACAGGGAGAATGTGTGCTGGAAGGGAGACTGGGCTTTCAGTGGGACCAGCGCAAGGTGAGAGGGGCTCACAAATTCAGAGAATAAGAAAAGGTGGTTTCTGTAACTGTGGTGTTCAGAAGAAACAGAGGAGCCACTGAATGACAAGGTGGTGAATTCTAACTAGACCTTACTTCTTTAAGAAAGAAATGGGACACTCCATAAAACGTAGCACGCTCATGTTGGAACCTATGATTTCCTAGGAGCAGATGCAGTACTTCCACTCACATCAGTGGGTGTGAAACACATACACTGAGTTTGGCTGTGGCTTAAAAAACAATAGGGCATCTTAAAGTCACTACTGTCATTCTCTGCTTTGAGCTCCACATACCTTCGTACTGTAGTTTAAAATACAAAAACATTAAACATTTTTCTGATCGAGCAAGACTGAATGGAAAACTAAGGACAAGATGTTTCCCTGACCTGCAGAAAAATCCTTACATTTTATCACTTTAAATTAAATCTGCTAGAACTCACTGCTATTCTCTACATTAACTCAGCAGGTTAAAGGATGGGAAGCTGTGTTGTCCTGCTGAAGGATATGTTGGAGGAGAATGAATAATACAGAATTTATCCACATCAATATTTGTGGCGTCTTTGAAGTGTTAATAATGCTTGGAAAAGTTTGTGTGTCAGGTTAATGCCTGCTCTGAAAGCTTGTGGGAGAACCTGTGAGAAAGCTATGAATAATTTCCAGAGAATTGATTTCTTTCTTTCTTCCATAGCAAAACAGCAAAGGTGGTCAAGGTATTGCTATCTTGACCATGTTTTTTGGACTGAAGCTTCACTCAAAATATTTTAATGAACGAAGAGGTTTCTAGAAACTGAGAGTCCAAAGGAACAGTTGCAGGCATTTGCCTGCACTGGCACAGAGGGGTAGGGGGTAGCAAAGCAGAGGAGAGGGATGGAAATGCTTTACTTCATGACAGACCTACAGTTTGCAGTGGAATGATGCCTTTGTGATAAGAGTCTGGTACATACGAAGCTAAGAATGAAGAAAGTGGATGGCACAGCAGAGATGAAAGAGACGTTGTTTGTCTCTCTGCCTGATCTCTTGTTCTTTCATTTAGACTTTGGTAGGTGATGGGGATAAAGCCCAGAGGGGACTCTCCTGTGTCCCCATGCCCATTCCTTGCACTGGAAAATCTCATGATTTCCTTGACTTCTCTCCCACACTGCTGGTTGAGAAAAGAAAAAGGGTTTCCATCATTGTCAAGCGTCTCTAGTGATGGGCACCTCTATGAGGAAGAGACTGTATGCAGTAATTATAATTAGTAAAGAGGTAGAAGGAGGCTTTGCAATATGTGCGTTTCGAGGAGAGTTGCTGAAAGGCTGTGTGGTTTTCTTGCTGCCGGGCCAGTGTTGAGGTTAGGCAGCAGCAGCCTTGTGGGAAGGGCATTGGCATCACCCTGTGCAGCTGGCTGGTCAGCTGTGTGAAACAAGTTCATGGCTTCCATCCAGTTTCCACTGAACTAATAAAACTTCTTTTTAAAAAAAATAAAAAAATGCTGCACCTGGCGCTGTTAGGGAAAACAGTCAGCAGCCCCAGCGGGGAGGCAGAAGCCTAGGTCAGCACAAAGGTTAAGCTCCCTAAAAGTGAGATTTTTGTCGTGTTATGCCTTTTTAAAAAACATACCCCGTTCTGAAGCTGGTGGCTCTGCAGGCAGCAGGTCCCGAGCACTGTTTGCTATCTCTGGTGGACCTGAGCCTCTCGCTGCAGTGAGCAGGGCTTGTCTTAGGGCAGATGACAAGTGTGGGGTTGTGCTTGGCAGTGAGGTAAGGACGTCGTGGCCAGCATCATCACTTCAAGGCACAACACTGTAAGCCCTGACGTGCCCAGGTGAGTGTGCAGCCCAAAGCCTGTTCTCCAGCCCAGGTCCTGGAAGACCACAGTGGTAGCACCTCTGGAGCCAGCCAGGAGTGCTGTGTGCCAGCAGTAGCAGGGCAGTCTGCATAGCTGCCTGCCTGCCTTGTGGTAGACGTGAGCGATCTGGTATTTGTCACAGGTCTTAAAACTAAAACCAAGCATAAATAACACACCCTGATGCAAGTGAGCAATATTTTTATAGCCGTTTCTAGGAATGAAACCAAACCACAACCATGAGGAAAAATACTTTCTGCCATATCCAAAGTTTGTGTACAGAACTTCTTCAAATAAATGCTCTGTAAAAATGATTTAATTCTGCTGTGATTGAGAACTTTCGCAACATGCTGTTTCAGATTATCTTTAAAATAAATTTGATTTGCAACAGCTGTGCCTCCCCAGGCCCCTTCCCCCTTCAGTTTTATTTTTTTCTAAAGAAAAGAGCTGAAGGAATCCTCAAATTACTTTAAATGAAGATTTTGTCCTTATTTTAAGCTAAAATTTGCCCAAGTGTCCTGTTATTAATCAGATAGATGTGCTCGTAGTTGAATAGGCTTCATAGAGCTGCCTTTAGTTCAGTCAGTGTCTACGGTTCAGGGAGCATCAGGAGAGTGTTGCTTGCTGAGTGTTGAAAGCATGCTATGATCTAGCTTACTTGTTAATGATGCAGCTGGGTGTCCGACCACTTGAACCAAGCTGCCGTTGCTGCATTGTGAATTAAACCACATCTCGTGCTTCACATGTATTTTCTGTTGGTGCTGGGGTTTGGCTTGCAACTCAGCTGCATTACTCGCAGCACGGTGCCCTGCAGAAGAAAGCAACTTTTGGACAATGAGGAGCGGTTTTGCAGGAGGCAGTTCTGGTTTGAGGAGTGGGGATGTCCTCTGTGCTGTGGTTTCTGCAGCTTGGTTTTGCCCCGGAGGTGCCAAATCTCACTTGCTGGGGCAGCGCACTGCAGCGTTCCAGCTGGGTTAGGAGGACAGGTCTCCGCACTCCCAGTTCCCCCAAGCAGCTTCTGGCATGTGCGACTGTGGGCTCCTTCACTGCAGTTCCTGACATGAGCAAGTGCTGCAGGCATGGTATGCTGCCATGCAGCTCTGCTAATGAGCTTGACTTCTAATTAAATAAAATACGAAGTTGGCAGTGCCTTTGATATTTGGTTTTCACTGTGGCCCTTTTGACTTGTTTAGAGTTTCAGGGTGGTCCTGAGGGAAGAGGTTTGGTAAGCAATTGCTGAGTTTGTGTTATACATTATCAACACTGAAATAAAGTTTTTAAAATGCTCTTTTGTTCCGTCCAAGCCAAATAATGCAATATAATTTAAAAAAGGAAAGCTGAACAAAGACCATATTTGCTATTTAGAAAGGAGGGAAAAAAAAAAAAAAAGTGAGGGTGTCCTTTTGTGGCATTTGTTATTGCTTTTATATATGCCAGGTATATGCTTTTGTATATGGCATCATTGCCATGATGACTGGCAATCACAACTTAAATAGCCACCTTACCTACTCTTTGTTTCCTAACTCTCCCTCGAGGTTACTTTAACCATTTCAGTCTTCATCAGCAGCTGCATGCAGCTGCCATTTTCTCATAGGGGAAAAAATAAAAAGCAACAAAACTCAAAATCAAAGCAGCTCAGCTAGGGAGGTGGCCTTTTTACCCATCAAATTAAGAACTTTCTATTCAGATGCACGCTTACAGGGTAAAACTTTTTTTTTTTTTCTAAGGTAAGCAATGAGTTTAAAACAAATCCTGTCGCCTGGTAGGGTAAAGAGCTGATGGCCAGGTGATTTGTGTGTGCACATTGCTTTCTTATCAAGCATCTGTACTTTGTGGTGCTCAGAGAAGGAGATTTTAATACCTCTGAAGAGAAGCAGACTGCTTCTCTCCTTTTTATGTGACTCAGAAGCATCAAAACTGGAGGCATTAATACACCTACAAAATCTAGGCTGAGTCATGTTGAGACTTGGAAGTTTTAGGTAGTTACTGTTTTGTCCTTTCTTTCCACCTCTGTTGGCAGATGTTAGCTTGCTAGAGTATTATAGATATTCATGAAAGCAAGCAAAAATTTGTACGAAGTCAGAAATTAGTTTAAACATGAAATGCCACATGCATTTGGCAGTGCTTCTGTTCATGACTCTTCTCTGGACGGTAGTTGATGTGGATAGCTCAGTAGGTGGAATTCTGGTCTCAATGGCCAGTATGGTCATGCCAGTACTGCGGTTGTCTGGACAGTTTGGGATACGGCCCTTGGTCTGCTGCTGGGCAAAAGTTTCTTGAGGATGTTTTATGCAGATTGAATGAAAAAAAAAATCATTGTTGCTACTCTGTCTCTTTAACAGGATCAAGTCAACAAAATAGCAAATAAAAAGTGGAGATAACCCTATGGCACTTTGGCAACATGGTAGTTCTCAGGGACTTTTCATGATGTCACCTTCAGTGGCTCCCACTAGTTACTTCACAGTGCTAATTTCAAGCCCAAATACTGAAGGACTGCTTAGTTTTTTGTATCATTTAACACTTGAGAGAGTAGATCCCCATGCATTCCTTGCAAGTGTTGAATTTGGGGTGTCTATCAGGATGGAGGTCTGTTTCAGTTGCATGCTTATATCCATGTCTTCTAAATGAGAAAATTACAGGTTTAGAGATTGGCATTAGGAGCAGATAGTGTTAGAGATTATGAAAATCTTCAGATGTGAAAATTTGTTCTGGGGAAAGGTGTTGAGGGATAGATGCATTGTGCAAGATGAGCTCTCTGGTTGTTTTTTTTTTTTTTTTTTGGTAGTTCATTAACAGTCAGCATGTATGAGAACTAATTTAGACTTTGTAAAGTAAAACAGAGATAGAACAAAGTAAGTTTTCTTTGTAGAATTATGTAGAAGAGGAATCTGAATTAGTTATCAGAGACCTGTTTACATGTCGTACATTGGAGAGTTGGACTGGCAGGGAAAGCACTGTAGGTTGTTTTCCTTCTGCTTTCTTCAGTTACAGACCAAGATGGCTTGGGGCCAGTGACAAAATACATTGTCTTAGTCCCATGAGGTCCTCCCACAAAAAAAGAATACCTTTTCTTGTAGGAATTTGAAGAGGTGTCATATTAGTTGCCCATTCTGTATTTGTAGTAGAAGGGGTTCAAAGGTATCACTTCTGTTATTTTGCTTAATAATAAAGTTTAAGACTAAAGGGAATGTCTTGTGAGAGATGCATGTGATAATTTTTACGCTATTACAAATGAAGAGATTTTTATGTTTTACTTCCACCAGGGGTTTTTACTCCTACAGTTTAGCTTTGTTTGTATATATGAAGGTTTAAAGGAGGTATCACCACTATCAGAACTGTTGAATTTTCAAGACTTCTTGGTGAAATCTGGCAACTGAAGGTGCAGCAAGTTTCTGAAAGGCAGACCACTGATCTCTGCTTTTGCTTGCAAGGATAGGCAGCACAAGCCTGCCCTTTAAGAAGATCTTGCAGCTGTTGTTTATCCAGAATCCCTGTAGACCTCTGGAATTGGGGAGGAAGGCTGTGGGATTGGCTGTTTTTGGGTTGGGAGGAATATTAAAATAATAAAGGAGTAATCTGAACAATTATCCTCTTTCTGCTGTTCCAGAAAGACTCTGTCAAGTACGATCTTTCCTAACATCTAGACATGAAAACAGGCAAGTGCAGTTTTCCTGATGTCCCAAGTATTATGAGATCAATGTTGCCAAATTCCACTGTCCAGGTCTGCCATATACTGAAACCAGGAAACTTGTAAAGTGTTCAGAGGAACCACCAAGTTCCCCTACTGCTCGGAGTTCACTTAATAACACAATTACTGGAGCCAGAGCATCAAGGAAAACGATGTCGTCAGCCTTGAGATAAAAATTGCAGGAGCTACCAGCACTGGCACATATGAAAACTTTACTGTAAATGCATAAATGTGTCTTGTAGAAACTGGCAAGTGATCTTCTGGTGATTCTGAAGTTACCTTGGAAAAGATGTCAGTTTTTGTCAGCTGTCAACACAAAGGATGATGCAATGAGCAAAGAAATAAAGGCTTTTTAAACTTTGGTTACTGTTCATTCATTGTCAGCCATCTCGGAATAAACAAGGAGACATTCCCTGTGAGCAAACAGAGCATGGAGCTGACGCTGTGACTTCAGAGCCAGGCTTGTTTTGTGAGGGTTTTCTTGCAAATCAGCTACTGGATCTAAGTCATGTTTTAAACAGCTTTATTCATAGGCTGAGGGGCTTGAAAGCAAGGTCGCTGCAGAATTTGTCCTGTGGCTATTAAAGCAGAAGTTGGAAAATGCATACAAGCATTCGGTACTTTATTTAAAAGCAAAATGTAAGGAGAAAGAAAGCATCTGCATTTCTGTGTGTTACCTGGAGTGTGTCCATATGAGAGGTGTCTGGGAACAACTTTAAAAACTCAGGAGTGCTAGGGCAGTGTGAGACGGAATTTGGGAAGAGCTCAACTCTTGGGAAATGGCTTTTTTACAACTTGTGGAGCAAGTGAAGAGCAGTAATTTAGGCTGTCGTCAGCAATCAGGCTCTCTCTGGGAAGTATCATCTGCAGTGAACCCTTTTCTTCCTTTTAAAAGAAAAAGACAGCACAATCTTGAGACCTTGTGTCTATATGTCAGTCCAATTATGTTTGAAAGTAGGAACCAAAGCTGCTAAATCAGGGCTGACCAAGAACAAAAAACAGGAGAAGGGAAGGTCACTCTGAGTAGGCTGTACAGTCACCGCTACATCTAACAGTGGCCCTATTAAAAAGAATCTGCTAAAGAGCCGGGGATTTGTCCGGCAGATTCACTGCCAATACATTCACTGTCTGTTAAATGGATTTGCAGCAGCTCTGTGCCCACAGCAACTAGGCGCTCTTGTAGAGCGAACTGACAAGGCACAGCGCCTTTAGCCCTGTGTGTGCAGGCACTGGAGTGCAGGCAGGAGGAGTTGTCATGTCCCAGCATGCCGAAGTTCATCAGTTTGCTCCCAGTGATTTGTACAAGTGCACTACAGCTCTGTTAGCACAGAGCTCTGCCAGGTTTCGTAAACGCTCCTTTGATTGGTGTAGACTCACTGATTTTTTTACCTTATCCATCAACGTATGTAAAGTTTTCACGTATTTCGTCACCAGGAATAGTCAGTAGTCGTGTTCCTATGGAATACTGCAGGGAATTATCTCATTTACCTGAGTTCTTCTGGATCAGCCTGAAAAGGAGTATAAAAACTGCAAACAGAAATATTTTTCTGGTGAGGATCACAAATGGACCAGACAGGCTTGTGGATGTTAGGGATAATTAACATTTTGCTCCCTCTTTCAAAAACAGTATATAGCCTTCGGATAAAGTAGATACATTAAATCACTGCTAAGTGGAGTGTCTCTTCTTTACAGAACACAGTATGTGATAATTACTTGTCATTTTAAAAGTCCTACTTCTTCACATTACACAGAAACCACATTTGCAGCCTGCCATTCTTGTGTATGGACACTTTTTGAAATAAAGTCAGTTAGCTGGAATGAATTTCTTAGCAGAAATCACAATGGTTGGTAGCTATTATTGAATGTATTCTCACACAGCTAATTTGTAGCTCTTTGAGGCTCTTTGCTGTAGCAAAGTAACAATATTGTAATTTTCATGATTTGAAAGGAAGGGGGAAAGAAAGCAACAGGCTGACTTTAGACTCTATGCAAAATAGTTCCAGTTGCCTTCGGTAGCCTGTAATATCCCCAAGACTGGCAGAAATCTGTGGGAGTCTTGCATGTGGCATTCCGAGCAGCCCCTGGTTACAGGAGCCTAGCTTGGTGTGTGCTAGGAAGAGGTGTGTGAGATCCATGTTGCAGCCAGGGGCTGGCTGTGCTATGCCTGAAGATCAGTAGGGTACAGAGATGTGCTGCTCACTGCTTCTTCCCTTTCTTTATTTCCCATACCATGGTGGTTTGGGAAGCAGTAGTTAAGGACACAGCCTGGCAGCTCTGCACACAGATCAGAAGGTTCTTTTTCAGAGAATGTCCTTTATTAGCTCAGCTGTACAGGTCTGTGTCTGGTATGCCTTTGAAAGGTGGATAATTTGTGCTCTTCAACATCTTCATCAATGACACAGACGTTGGCATTGAGTGCACCCTCAGCATGTTTGCAGATGACACCAAGCTGAGCGGTGCAGTCAATACGTTGCAAGGAAGGGAAGCCATCCAGAGGGACCTGGACAGGGTGGAGAAGTGGGCTCCTGTGAATCTGATGAGGTTCAGTAAGGCCAAGTGGAGGGTGCTGCACTTGGGTTGGGGCAATCCCAGGTATTTATACAAATTGGGAGAAGGTCTCCTTGTGAGCAACCCTGCCAAGAAGGACTTGGGGGCCCTGGTGGACGAGAAGCTGGACATGAGGCAGCAGTGTGCGCTTGCAGCCCGGAAGGCCAACTGTGTTCTGGGCTGCATTAAAATAGGGGTGGCCAACAGGGAGAGGCAGGTGATGGTCCCCATCTACTCAGCTCTTGTGAGAACTCATCCATGTCTAGGCCTGGGGCCCCCAGCACAGGAAGGACGTGGAGCTCTTGGAGCAGGTCCAGAGAAGGGCCACTAAGGTGATCAGAGGGCTGGAGCACCTCTCCTATGAGGAAAGGTTGAGGGAACTGGGCTTGTTTAGCCTGGAAAAGAGAAGGCTCTGGAGAGACCTCACTGCGGCCTTCCAGTACTTGAAGGGAGCATATAAACATGAGGGGGAATGGCTGTTTATGAGGGTGGCTTGTGATAGGACAAGGGGGAATGGTCTTAAACTGAGACAGAGGAGGTTTAGGTTGAATATTAGGAAGAAGTTTTTCACACAGAGAGTGGTGACACACTGGAACAGATTGCCCAAGGAGGTTGTGGATGCCCCATCCCTGGAGGCATTCAAGGCCAGGCTGGATGTGGCTCTGGGCAGCCTGGTCTGGTGGTTGGCAACCCTGCACATAGCAGGGGGGTTGAAACTCGATGATCATTGTGGTCCTTTTCAACCCAGGTCATTTTATGATCCTGTGATCAGGCTGCTGTTTGTACTAGCTTTACCTGTACCAGTGTCATCAACAGCAGTTATTTGAGAAAAATTGCTTCTGCTTTTTTTTGTTCAGGGAGCTCTTGTGGTTTTAGGGCTGAAAAAGATCTCGGGAAGCTTTTGAGCTTTCCCTTGATCTGGAGGGAGTAAGGGAAGCAAACAGCTTGTGTGTGTGGATGTCAAATGGCAGCTGGAAAGGAAACAGCGGAACTCACAAATGGCTGCTGGCAGGACTGGGGTGGGAGGCAGGTTTGTAAGTGAAGGAACAGCCCAGTGCGTGTCCTGCAATCTTACCGCCTCAGCTAAACTGGTAAATAACAGGAACAAGGAAGGTGGGATATCCTGTGCCCTTCCTTGAAATACTTTTGTTGCTTTCGTTGTTTCCTGTAGTAGCACACAGGATGTTGAGCTGATTAGCCAGAGCAGACCTCATCATCTTCACAGGAACCTTGTAGGATGCCGTCTCTTGCTGAAACTGCAGCAGAAACTTTTTCCTATTTGCCAGCAATGCCAAATGTTATTCCTACCAGGTAGTATTTTGGAGAAACTAAGTACAGATGAGGATGTCAGAGATCTGGATTTTTTTTTATTTTTTATTTTTCCCAAACCACACTTTCTTAGGTCTCTGCTTTTCACTGTACCTGTCATCTTCTCATATCTTCGTTTCTCTGTATCTGCTTGTTCTCCAGGACTTAGACAGGACTCACAGCCAGGGTTTAATTAGAATACATTGAACCCTATATGTGTGATCTTACTCTGAAATGGCCTTACCTCAGCTGAACTCTGCATGCTTTGGAAGATTAGTATTTGAAGTATAAACTTCATATTCACATCTTCCTTCAATTGTCTTCACTTTCCCATGGATCCCAGTGCTGACAAGCTCCTAATTTTCATCGCATTTCAACAAAATCCCTTCTTCCTCTGAAGAATCCTCATTTAAAGCCTTTATTCTTTCTTCTCTGTAATTGTAGCTGTCTTCCTTTCTACATCTTGATTGCAGTGGTTCCTGCTCCTTTGTATTCTTCCTTCTTTTGCTTAGTTTCTGTCTCTTTACCTCTTGTTACGTTGTGTGCTTGCCTTTGTCTTCCAGCATGTGACAACATCTCGGAGGTCTGATCTACAGGCTCCTTGATGTGTTGCATAGTCAGTCTTTGAGGAAAGCCAGCAACATCAGAGATCTAGGAGACAGCCAAAAAGCAGAGAAATTCGTATTTGCTGGTTCCCACATTATATTAATAAAGATATTTACTTCATAAACGATGAGCCTGGAATAGAGATGAGGCATTATTTTTGCAAATGGTAGAAAAACATGGATGAGGTCCAGGATGTGATCTGGAATCCCAATTCCAGCTGTTTCTCATTTTTTTCCACGACAAAGGCAACGACCACTAATTCATCCAAAAAGTTTTTGCATTGAAGGAAGAGACTTGAGCTCATTATTCCGTATATTTGAAAATACTTTGGCCAGAATGTGCTAATATCAAAACCAGAGCAGAGCCATTTTGGTAGTTGCATTCTTGGTGGTTCCTGCCTTTGCAGCTACATCAAGTATTAGTTATGGTGTGTGCCTGAGAATAAGCACACTAAGGAACCAGTTACTTACAGGTCTTAGCTTCCAGACATGTCCCTTTCCTTTATTTTAGGTTGTTAAGTAACAGCCTGTGTATAAAGAAGGCAGAAATACCACCAAAAGCATCTTTATCTTAAAAGAAGGCATGCTTTCCTGTTCTTTACCTCTAAACTTGAGTGCTTTCCTGTTGGTGCCAGTGAGAATAAGCATCAGGGAGATAAATACTTGCACATGTGAGGTCAGTGGCAAAACTCCCCCTGACTGTCACTTCATCCCAGGATCTTGCTCACCTGCTCCGAGCAGTGTTGATTTATCAGAGGATGAAACATTTTGGGTCGCCATCATTGCTCCCTGTCAGCAGGGTCTGTGCTCACAGCCCTCTGAACTGGTAGCAGGCAGAGCTGCCTCTGGTGCAGACCCACCTCTGCTCACTCTCATCTACGTCAAGACTGCTTTCTCTCCTCTTCTGAAGCCTGGAACTCAGAAAAAGTGCTGGTGAAGAGATGGGGCGTGTGTCTAAGAGCAGCACACACTGCTTTTCCATCTGGAAAGCCTGTAGTGGCTTAAGCATTTTTATATTAACTCCAATGCTTCAATAACTCCCAGTTTGTTTTGTCGATTTGAGTGATGAACAAAGGGGGAAGTGAATGTGGAGTTAATCCTTTGACTGAAGATAAATTCTCAAATGGGAAAATGAAATGCAGAATGAGAAAAACTGGAAGAGTTGGATCAACTTTTGTGCTCTGGATTCAGTTGGCAGGGGGTTCTCCAAGGCAGTCTGGTTGGAATCCCTGGTGACTGGGTTGTTTCAGTACTCTAACAAGGAGTGTATCCAAGATACAGTTGCTCAGGTCTGGCCAGAAAAAAAAAAAAAAAAAAGAAGAAGAAGAAGAAGAAGAAGAAACAGCTAACGAGCACGCTCTCTTGCACTCTTTAAAGCTGCGCCATTTGCAGCTGGCACTTAGTCAAACCTGTCATCACCTTCACTGCCTTTGAAAGAACATTTTGCTAAAAGGTGACGGCGTATGCCTTTCCCCTTGTTTAATCTGCACAACTTTTTATAAACTTCAAGTAAATAGAAGGCCTCTTAGGCTCAAAGAGGTCTGTAGTCACTGTGCTGTGATTCCTCAGAAATCATAGAATGAATTATGTTAGAAGGGACCTTAGTGGTCAACCAGTTCCAAGCCCCCTTGCCACAGGCAGGGCTGCCCCCACCAGCTCAGGCTGCCCAGGGCACCATCCAACCTGGCCTTGAACGGGATGCAGGGATGGGGCATCCACAGCTTCTCTGGGCAGCTGTGCCAGTGCCTCATTGCCCCCCTAAGTAAAGAATTTCTTCTTAACATCTAAACCCACCCTCTTTTAGTTTAAAGCCATTCCCCTTCACCCTATCACTATCAGACCACGTAAGAAGTTGCTCCCATTCCTGCTTGTAAGCTCCTTTCAAGTACTGGAAGGCCACAGTGCCAACCCACAGGCTTTTCTTCTCCAAGCCACACAAGCCCAACTTCCTCAGCCTTTCTTCATAGGAGAGGTGCTCCAATCCCGTGATCATCTTTGTGACCCTCTTCCGCACCCACTCCAACAGCTCCGCATCCTTCCTGTGCTGGGGACCCCAGGCCTGGACACAGTACTGCAGATGGGGCCTCACAAGAGCAGAGCAGAGGGGAGCAATCCATTCTTGGTCCCTGCTGGGCACCCCTATTTAGATGCAGCTGAGGGTACTGTTGGCCTTCCAGGCTGCAATAACACACTGCTGGCCCATCAACATTCCTTGACCTGAGAAGGACCATAACTTCTATGTGTGTGCTTCTGGAAAAGAAAAAAAAATTCTTCCCACTTGGTTTTTGCGTCTTAGTCAATCGTAAACTGTGCTCCCCCAGTCATTAGACCAAGAGAAAAATAGCAAATAAAATGGAACATAAGGGCTACAGATACATACTTTGTATTCATTATTTATTATTTCTGGAGAAAGGGCCTCCAAAGCACTTCGGAGGCTAAAAACATATGCTTTGTAATGAGAACCTGAGAGATTAGCTGTCCATTGACTTCCAGTAAAAGGAAGGCTGTATCTCGTTTTGTTCTCACAGTGGAGGAAATAGGGAATTGCACTGCTGAAACCAACACCATTGTTGAGTACGAATCGAGCTGCTGGCAGGTGGGTAAGCATCCTTTGTTTCAGTGGGAGCTGAGGATGGAATTGTCCTGCAGAGCAGAATTTAAACAGCAGGAGCTCGCACCATCTTTGCTAACTACTAGCAAAGCACAGTATTCTTCACTGCAACCCCCAGGGTGTATATCTGTCAGAAACTAGAAGCTTGAAGCTTTACCAAAAGTCGCTCTGTGGCGGTGAGCAGACATCAGCCAGGATCAGCTTCTCCAGCACGCCAGTCTCAGGTCTGCCGTGCATCTTTGGATGCTGCAGTTCTTTAGGTTAGAGAGGTTGTATGAAATCTGGCAGAGTAAAGCAGCTCAGTGGAATAAGAAAATGCTAATTTAGTAATGGAGGTTACGCAAAACAAAAAGCATGCTAACAAGGGCATGATACAGTTACACTTGAGAATTCCTGAGCGGATAAATCAATCTTCTTTATGGCTTACAGAACTTAGAGATTTTCGTGTGACAGATATACAGCCGTGTGCAAGATACCAGCAGTGTGCTGTAACTGCTACTGTGTTTGAACCTGTAACGACAAGATCACGTTAAGTACTCGCAGACAAAAGTGATGTGGGTGGACTATCACCTCAGAATATAGTAATTAACCCTTTGCTGCATCCACAGCAGTCTGTTTTTTCGCAGTTATTTTAACTGTGTTTTTAGTACCCCATCTATTCATTCAGAGCATCGCTGCTTTCAGATGAAATCTCTGCAGTTGTTCTTTTCCTTATCAAAACTGTTTTTACAGGAGTGATAGATGAAGGGCTGCACTGTTTGATTTTGCTTCCAACACGTGTGGAATTTTTAGTCTAAGCTAATTCTTATTAATTAACAGTTTGCTCTAGGAAGGCCAGCATGTAATTCAAGCTTTCCTCGACTTCTGGACCTTCTCTCAGTAGATCCTGCACCTGCCCCTCCCCCTGCTAATCTGTGCAAGTGTTCATAGGGATATTCAGCTTTAAGTACATATGGCACAAAACCAATTGCTGACCTTCAAACGCTTAGTCTTCTTTTAGAGAGCTCTATAAAAAGCTTTTGCAACAGGGATGAGAGAACTGGATTTTTATATTACTGACAGGATAACTTGTTTTAATTCCCATAATTTAGACTAAAAACTCAAACACTGACTCAACTGTGCTAGTGGAGATTTATTTGCAAAGAGTTTTTGCCTAAGTTTAGAGACAGAGCAATACACTGTAGCTCAAGGGCTAAAAGAGATTAAAATTAAGCGGGAAGAGGGAGAAATGTGCCAACTAGGAAAAGGGGGAATTTCCAGAGAGCAATAACATTAACATAGGCCTGCCTAGCATCCTTCATTTGATTATCTTGAAGTGCATTATGAGAATCAATGGAGCTTCCCTTGTAACTTCCTTGTGAGCAGGTACTGTACACTGATGCTGATTTGCAGGAGAATTAATAAAGGCCTCATGCAGTCATGGGATTCTCAGCAAAGTCATCAATATTCTCAAGGGAGGCTGAGGACAAGCGCAAGCTAACATGCTGTGGACTGGGATCTACCAGTGTGGCATCCATGCGGTATCTTAATTCAGTATGGTGCCTGACATCCCCCTCCTGGGGAAAATTTGAGCACAAAGAAGATGACATTAGAGCTCCTGAGAAGAATAAACTTGTTTACCAGGTCTTTCCATTGACTTCTGACTTGCCACTATGAACAGCCACTCCAGCCCTGCTCTGCCATGGTGCCATAGTCTTCTGAAACTTTTGTTTTTCGACCTTACTGTTACTTCAGCATGAGTGAAATGAGTTAGAAGTAACTTACCTTTGCTCACACGAGGTTTGACTCGTTGCCCTGGCTGGGATTTCCCACCTCTCATTTATATGGCTATTATTTGTTCTATGGAGAGAAAAGATTGGGATCTGAAGAAGAAAACAAAAAGTGTTTTCCAACCTCTAAACATTAGGCTGTAAGACTTCCATTTGGTGACAGCTTTTCATCTCCCATGTTTGCTCCTCCTGGGGAGCACACCTAGTGAGGGGACAGTGCTCTGGTTCTACCTTATCATGTAGATCAGGCTTGAGAGGTACTGTGACTAAAGGCTTGATCACTGTGTGCCAAAATACTTACCTTCTAATTGACATGAAAACTGCTTCTGGCTTGGTATTGAGGTTGTAACACAGCTCCTAGCACAGGCTTGGTTTCCAGCATATTCTTTTCTCCCCTGCATGTTAACGCATTGTCCTTCTTCCTTCTCCTAATAACCCATGAGATTTGAACTCCAAGTCAGCAAAGTAGAGGCTTTATGAAGCACAAAAGAACACCAGGTTTTTATCACACCATGCCTCTATAAAGAGCTGTTCAACCATTCAGTTGCTGCTTGTATTGTGCAGCTGTTACTCAGCTGCTGAGAACATCTTGCTGTCAACACTGTCGTAATACCTGAAGGGAGCACTGGCACACTGAGCTTTTCAGGAGGATCTAGCCGGGTCTGGGATTTTGCCAGATCCCTCTGTGGAGAGTTGAGGTATTTTCTCCCCCTGCGCCTTTCCCACTCCAAAATCCCTGTAAATAAGTATCAAACTTTTTGTCCGCCCTCCAGCATCTGTTGCAGGATTTTTCTACGATGATGTCTTCCTGACATTGACAGCCAGTGCTTGTTGTGTGCTCAGCCCACCTCCCCACACCAAGCAGGGCTGCAGTGGCAATGGGCGTTGTGCTGCTGGGCTCCTGGGCTGTGCTCCGGCACAACAGCCCTTTCTTTGCCAGGTGGCAGCCAGTATCTGGTCAGCTCCATCTATTTAAAGGCAGACAAGCAGGGTCCCCAGAGCTCATGGAGAGGGCTCTTCGCTTACAAGTTAACGGGAAATTCAGCTGTTTCTCATTAAATGCAAACAACTGTGTGAGTACAGCGTGAAGGAAGTGTCTAAAGCCCCCAGAACTGAGGAGATTCAGAGATAAGCTGAGCCTCATTCAGTCTCCAGGGCTAAATTTGGCTCTGAGCAGCGAGGGGTACAATTCCCGCTGTAGTTCAGGGCTGAAATTCTTCTGTGCAATTAATGCAAATGGCTGTATTTTTAGCATCCTAAGGAAAAAGGCTTCTGTGATCACTCTGTCTGCGCACGTGTGGCTATCAGCTCTCCCACAGTAACTTGAGGGCTTGAGTTGACTTAGCCCACAGTGCCAGCAAGACAGTGGTTTTCCAAGGTCCTGAGAGTTTCGTGAGGTCAGGAAGACAGTTAGAGGAGTGAGGCTTCACTGATGCCTCCAGAGAAGAGAAAGGAACATGGGGAGCTCTGCCCTTTTAAAGACATCAGCATCAAGACACAAATTCCTCGCACACCAGCCTTCACTGGTTCCAGTGCTTGTTTAGTAGTAACATTCCCATATAAATAAACAGAGCATTCCTGCTGTAGGGTTGTGCGAGGCTGAATTCGGTACGTTGAGTTTTGCAGTGCCCTACACATCCTATAATATAAACTAGCAGACTGGCTAGTGCAGGAATTAATTTCCTAAGGCCTGACTTGCTGGCTACACTCCCACTGAGTTTATTAAATTAAATGGCAGTTACATCTGCCTACATTTTTCAGGATCCAGACCCAGGGTTTGTGTATTTGTAACAGTTTGAGTGCACAGCTTCTGATTTTTGCTGTATGGAATATCAGCCTTGTGGGGAAGTTGTTACCCCATTAAGTTGAGACAGTATTAGGAAAAAAAAGTGCATGTAGAAATGCGTGGAAATCAATGAATGACCGTATGCAAGCTACAGCAACGTGGTGTGTAACTGTGTGCCAGGTTGGTAAGCAATATACCAATGTCAGATATCTACTGTGCATGTTCTGGAGTTAGATACCCAAATCTTAAATATCTGTGCATCATTTTTATTCACTTGATTGCTTTTTAAAAGAGCAATTTCTGAAGCAATTTCTAAAGCCTGTATTTCTGATTGAGTCTTTTAAATCTGGTGGGCATCTTTCCATTGGCTGTACTGAGAACTGAAATGATTGCTAGCTTTAAAAGTTAACCTACTCTTCCTTCCACTGTGGAATAGCGTAGAAAGCATCTAAAACCCTTGAAAGTGCAATTTCAGGCTATAAAATGGAGTATTGTTGGTCCCCTTCTCATGTGGAATTGATTTAATGTCCGGGACTGCCAAATTCCAGTCTGATACAAATTGCAACAGCTGAGTTACAATTTTTAAATCAACCCTAAGGATTAGGGATTTATAATGGTGTCATGGGAAGGATGTTTATCTTTGCAGCTGTATGAATATGGAGGTCTATTATCTTTAGATTTATCTTCCTAGCACTCGTGAGACAAGTTAGGTACATGATGTGTTGGGCTTTCTGTTCTTGTCCTCCTGATTTCTCCCAGGTTGCCTTCCCATTGTCTGTGCTTCTCCCCCATTTCTGTCCTTCCATTCCACCTGGAAGCTTAGCAGTTTGTTCCCCTCCTCATGGGCTGTTTGTCAGTCCTCTCCTATGCAGCCTCGGTTGGGGGTGGATAATAGTGCTCTTTGGGAAGACATTTTCCCGTGCTTTTATAACAAGACCATGTGTTGCAGGCAGCAGACACAATTACTATATAAACAAGCCACACATGGATACACACGAGGAGCTGGGCCCAGACTCCAAATTCTTCATCTCTAAAACATGAGGACAGTTCTCATCACAGGCAAAATTCCCTTGGCTCAGTAAGTCTCCAGCTTTTTTAAGTCTCACAAGGGTGATATAGTTATTTGGTGGACGACCTGCCTTCCCAGACATTATCTGAAAGCTGCTGTTCCTTTTGTGTATTATCAAAATACGATTGCAGCGACTGCTGATATGGAAAAGTGCACCTAAGGAAGTGTTTAATGTGCTTTCGTGTATTTCTGTAGTTTAGAAGCTGTTAAAAAGGGATGGCAGTGACACATGACCAGAGAGAAGCTGATAGAAACAATGAGAAAGTGCCTTTTGGTCCAGGCTGTGAACCTGTGTTTGTATGCAGCCATGGTGCTGGGACCTGCAGTCTGCCTGTGAGCCAGCTGCAGGATTGCAGCATCTTTGCCTATTTAATTGATGGCATCAGTCAACATGCAGAAGAGTGCCCTGTGTCTGTCCCTCTCCTTTAATTATTACTGTAAGATTAAAAAGTTGATGAGTTAGTAAGGGAACAAAACAGCTCATGTCCATAAGATCCAATTTCTAAGCCAAGATTCCAAATGAAAATGAGTATAACATATAACAGTAGCGCTAATGATTTTCTTTCTGTCTCTTTAATTTCTGCCCATCCAGCTGATGTCCTTCTCTTACTCCTCTTTTCTCATTAATTTCCTCTGAACCCTTTCCCTTTCTTCTCCCTTTGCCTGTAATTGCCTTCCTTCACTTCTAAAGATTCCTTTATACATATCTGCATCCATCCATCTGCCTCTCAGCCTTTTTACAGCTGTGTTCATTTAAAAACGTCCTTCTCGTTCTTATATTTTTCTCTCCATCTCCCATTCACATTACCAGCCATTTCTCTCCCTCCACACTCAGGTGACATGGCAGCCCTCCCTCCATAGCCTACTCCAGCTATCTGCCCCTGCAGCTTAGCTTTCTTTTTCTCTGCTCCCCACTTCGTGTACCCAGGTCTACCCACTTTGTTTCACTTCAGCCTTGCTCTTCTCCATTTCTTTTCCATGTTCTTCCGTTCACTGTGTGCAAGTATAACTATACCTCCAGACACTTCTGTTCATCACTGTAGGAATCTGAGGGTACGATTTCATCTCAAGTATAAAATGCGTCTTGGAGATCGTGGTGGTGATTCATGTCACCATCTCACATTAGACCAGCTCCTAGCGTTTACCTAAGAGTCTTAATAACTCCCTGGCACTGGAGAGCATTGGGCATTAGTTCTTCTGTTGATGTACATCGCTGGATCAGTACTGCCTTGAAAACCTGAAAACATTACAGTATGAGCACAGATTAAGGCAGCGTAGGCAGTGAGATGTGGAGAGAAGCAGTTGTCACCAGCACAAAGGAGTGCTGGAGCTTGTAGCACTGCATCAACTTTCTGCATCTTCACACGTGCTCAGGTATGTTCATAGCTCTTCTGAGTTGATCTTCACAGTAGTTTCCACAAGGCCTGATGTTCCACAAGTCCGTGTAGGAGCACTCCATCTCTTACTGCACCTACCACTAGGTACTGCACTGGCTTGTATGAATTCCTTGCTGCCAACTTCAGCAACTGCGTCCTGTAGCGAAGTTAATAGGTTTCCTGCATGCAGAACGACTGCCAAATTCCACTACTTTAGAGTGTAAAAGCTTCCCAGGAGTAGAGAGCGCATCCCTCTGTGTATGTACAGTGCCGAGCACACAGCTGGTGCTCAATAAATAATGTATGTATAGGCCTGGTATGATGTGACTGTTAATCTAATACAGCTGAGGTGAGCCATCTTTTTGTAGTAAGAGGCAGCGCTGGTCTGTTTTATAGTTTAGGCTTTAAATAATGAAAGTATATTAGCCAGCAAGTTCAGGGGGTGCTCATTTACACCGCCTTCACACAACATGTCCCATGTTTCACATGACAGGGAGGATAGCTAGTTCTCTACAACTGAATGCATAGTGATTAAACTGTCTGGTCATGAGCAGTAGGCAGCCATCTAACAGATCATTATTAAGATGGCTATAATTACAGAGTCAGAGCAGCCTCTTGCAGTGCACTGGTATGCTGCCTTCAAAACTGGAAGCACAAAGTCCTTTATATGTTGAGGTCCAAAGTGTGTGAAGTAGCAGCAAATTTTTGTGTTGCCTCAGTCATGTCTTAAGCAGTTAACTGCCTCTGTGTGCTGTTTGGAAGCTGGCCTGCTTTCCTGGCCAGGGGGATCTGGGATAGACCTAAGTGCTGAGTAAAGGGCTGTTCAGAAAGACAAATATAGCTGTGACTCTTCTACACGATCTCTCATGGTACTGCTTTAGTCATTACCTGAGTGGATACTTGAGCTTAATTGGTATCAAGGGGACATACACAAAGTCATCTATTTCATTAGGCTAATTTGCATGACTCAGCTTACCAAGAATCAAATTTTCATGTATTGTCCATCTTGCTGTCAGCAAAATAAGGGGACGGGAAGGGTAAATGGCAAGCAATGCAAGACTGAGACCAGGTGGTGTTTATTCCTTGCCTCTGAGATACTTCTTTCAGAAGCTTTCACTGCCTTTGGATATGGAAGACACAGATTAACATGCTCCAAAAAGTATATTTTTAGCAACATTTTGAATTTAGGAAAATACTTAGAGGTGAAACTTACAGAGCAGTATGAAGTGCAAGTCAAAGCAGTGAGTAGCCTGGCTGTAAGCTGCTGCTATGCTTAAAGAAGAAGCTAAGTGCTGATTATGGAGAAAGCGACTGGAGGATTAGAATAGTTAAAATAGTCCTTCATCCTCCTTTGGTTCCTCAGAGACATCAGTGAAGTGTTTTGTGTGTAACATTGCAGTCTCAAGGGAACTGCTGCTGCTGTTTATATCGTACAAGATCTGGCTGTGACTTTAACTGAAGGCTCTAATGTGCAGGGCTGTATTTTTTCTTTTCTTTTTGTCTGTGGTGTTTTCTTTAAACAGAAAAGTATTGTTTAATATTGTCTCATTGCTGCTAGAATTGAAACTGAAAAACTAATGGCTGTTGACTGAAACCATATTCTTTTAGTTCTGTCACCAGGTAACTGCATGTTCAACCTTAAATTTGCCCTAGAATTGTGACTGAGTTTTCCTTTTAAGTGTGAATTTGTTATGATGTTTGGAGTATTGATCTGTTGGAATCTCATAATGAAATGCAATTTAACATGATTGCTTAGGCAGAACAAAGGAAAACTTCAATAGAACAACTGAAAAAATGTGGCTCATCATTTCTCTTCTTATTGAACCCAGAGTGGTGAATTGTGAGATCCCAATCCCAGGCCCTGCCCAGGCTTTTTGTGCACCAGTGATCCTGCAGTCTGCTTTGCAGGAAGAAGAGGAGATTTAATAACAAGTATTTTGCTACTTAGATAACTTCAGTAGCTGTAGCTAGAAAAAAAAATGGCAGCTGACTGATCTGTTGATAATGGTGGAAGCACTAAACAAATATATGATTATGAGTTGAATATTGCCAGCGAGATGAATCCCATTTGTGCTTTCTGAATTGGAAAACAGAGTTCCAAAGCCACGTCCCTGCCGAAACAGAAACTGCAAACAGTAGCCCATCTATCTTGAGGAACTCATCCATGCGTGTGTGTGAGTGGGTGGTTGAATTTTGAAGGACTTCATGTTGGAGTGGAGGTCAGCAATTTACTGCGTTTGTTCAGGCCTAAAACTGATCTGAGCAGCAGTTTAGGGGTTTAGGGCACTGGAAGTCGATTATTATGGAGGATGTTATGCTAAAGAAACTCTCACTAATATTTTTATGTTTTTTTACAGTCTGGTAATTAGAATGTTTAGAGAAAGAATGATGTCAAAAAAGACTTGCCTACTTGCATCTAACCTTTTTCTTGTAAAAACTGGGGAAAAAAAAAAAAAACCTTTGTCCTTTGCCTATGTGGACTGTAAACTTTTTCAAGGCAAGGCCTTTTTTTTTTTTTTTTTTTCCCCTTAAATTTTGCACAGCATATAGCATTCCTGGGATAAAACATGCTGCCCAGAGAGGCTGTGGATGCCCCGTCCCTGGAGATGTTCAAGGCCAGGTTGGATGGGGCCCTGGGCAGCCTGGTCTAGTACTAAATGGAGAGGTTGGTTTCTCTGCCTGTGGTGGGGGAGTTGGAGATTCGTGATCCTTCAGGTCCCTTCCAACACAAGCCATTCTATGGTTCTGTGATTTCCAGTGGAGCTGTATATTCTTCCAGTGGAGTAGTATCTTTTTCCCTTTTTTTGTCTGTTGGTATCTGTGTTTATCACATTCTCTACTTTAATCCCCAGCAGTATTTTGCTATATGGGCTGTAGCCTAAACTGTGATTTGTGATAGATAGAACCCGGGTTACAGCTTCTCTTCTGTAGTTGGATCCAGCCAGAAATAGCAACAATAGCTTGGACAGGACAGCAAGAGGATTTTGTTCAGCTGACACGTGACATCAGTTGACTGTAGATGTTGCGCAGGTGGTTTGTGACAAAGTACCAATCAGTAATCAGATTCCTATTGAAGGAAATCATCAATTCATCAATTGTATAGATTTGCGGAGTCAAAGAGGGACGGGTGTAAGAAGGAAGAAAGATGAAAAAACGCTTGCTGCTGAAAAGCTGAAAGAAGGGGTTTCTTATTCTAGCTTTCAAAACTGTGTTACCTCTGAAGTCAAATCTGTTTTTGCTAATTAGAGCACCTTTGTTTCAGGCCTGTCATAAAACAGAGCATACTTTTATGTCTGTGTTTACATTAGAGATAACTTGAAAGCAGCATATTGGAAAGGAAAATTTTTAAGAGAAGTTGTGTCTGTTGGTTCATGCAGCACAGTGAATCCCATTTGAGAGAAATCTAGGCAGGAAAAGCCTATGGAGCATGTGTTGGCTTAGTGTTTCTGTTCTAAGATGTTTGACCTTGTGCATTTCCAAGCATGCACAGCAAGAGATGAGAGAGCAGTGAAAGTTGTTATGAAAAGATTTTTATGACTATTTGCATTTCTAGTCAGGCAGAGTTCTTCTGGATCACTGTGTCCTGCCCCCAGAGGGTACACAGCAGGGTCTATGTGCTTGGTTCCTGGCAGAGGGAAATGATTATCTTTGTTGGACGGGTCAAGGGAAAGCAGAGTGCCTAACTCTAGTGGTTGAGAAAGAGCAAGCCAGTTGTTCTGTCTCCCATGATGGAGAAACAGGGAGCTTGCTGGAAGGAAGCAGCTTCCTCTTCTTCTCCCTTACCCAACTGCATCTCTTTATCCCAATTCTTCCCTATAACACCTCACTTCAGAGCTGAACAACATTCAGAAAAGAGAACGTCGTAAGGCAGCTTTATCAAAATGTATGTTAAAAATTGTTCTCCAAGTTTAATCATCCTTTGATCATCAAGAGCTGGGTAGTTTGTTGTTTTTTTTTTTTTTTTAATATTTATATTAGTGATCTTCTTACAGTTCTCCCAAAATAAGGAGGGAAGATACCATCTGTCCTCATGAGCTTGCAACAGAAATAATGTTCTCAGTTTTTTTGGGGAACGCAAGGGTGTGTGTGAGTAAGGGGAGTAATCTGTTCTGGTGTAAGGAAAGCCAAATCTGTTCTTGTGTGAGGAAAGCCAAGTGTTTTTACAAGAGAAAGTCCCTGGAAGTAACAGTGGTGAAGGAAGGAGATTGTGGAGAGCTCCTTGAGAGTAGGAAAGGAAGCATACAGTCATTTCTTGCAGCTTCAACCAGTGAGGCATCAGAGCTTTCACGCTCACAAATAAATTTCGTTCTTTATGAAAACATTTTATATGGCATTTTCAGTTGTCAGATTAGTCTTGTTAGCCACGTGCTCCTGCTGCCTCTCACAACTGCATGGTCCTCCAGGCAGATTCTGTGCAAGTTATTTCTTCATGTTCAAGAGAGACAAAGAATCCTTTAAACACAAGCAGAGAAAAAAAAAAAAAAGTACAGTTATTTGCTGAGGAAAAAGCAAACAGAAGTGATTTCTGACTTCAAATTAAGGACGGAAGCTGTGGTGGGCCCCAGTATTGAAGGAGGTGGATTAGTAATCGACAACCTATTGTGTTTTTTTTTAACCTACTTTTGAAATGGGTAAGAACATTGTCAAAATTCAAATTTTTCACTGTTGCTGTTCAAAATTATTGATCATCATGTTTAGAGAGTGCCATTGGTTCTGTATCTGGATGTGTTTCTGAGTCCAGGAGAAAGTAGCTTACTGGTAAGTACCCTAAATGCAGAGCTTCCTTTCTTGAAGTTTTTGAGAGTGTGGGGAGGTTCTGGGCTATTTCTCCCACTGTTGTGCTCCTATGAAAGTTATTTAGGAAAAGCTGTTGCTGAGAACCCTGAGGTGACAAAGATGTCAGGTAACAGAGCATCTCTGAGCTGCCAGTAAAGATTTTGTAGGTTAAGTGCTTTCTTTCAAACCATTTTTTTTCCATCAGAAGAGGGCAAATGCCTGAAGGAGATCCTTCATGTGGCTTGGATGTCAAGTCACGGAGAGACCTTCCAAAAAGCTGCTCCAGGAAACTCCTGCCCAGGCTGTCATTTTTTTGTTTGTTTGTTTGTTTGTATTTCAGTCATCTTTTTGGTTTTTTTTGTCCAGTGTTAGTGTTAAACTATTCTATAGTAGTGTGGTATGTACTGTATTTGGATCTGAAAGCTTCTTTCACTGTAAATCATGTACCATTTTATAGGTGGTCCTGTTGTCCAGAGTACCAGAAATTGTCAATAGACAACAATTGTCAACAGCAATAGATGCTGTGAAATTGAGTTTCTCACGAGCACAGGTTTAACTACAGGCGCATGCGTGTGCAAATAGTCCTTTACTTGAAGCTGATGTGGTGATGTTTGCCACAGAAGAGTAAACCCCATGAAATTCTATTTTGAATTGCTCAAAGGCAAATATTAATGAGAAGAGATACAGCATGTGATAGGACCAAAAGCATCTTCTTTGGTTACTCCAAGAAAGCAATTACTCCTCTGACAGATTAAGGATAACCTCAAATTCCGCAGGAAACTTGGATGTGGTATTTCCATTTCCTCGTTTTAGAGGAAAGGCGTAGCCCAAAAGCCATGAAGTTAGCAGTAAGTAACAGAGTCTTTATCTAAGGCTGTGTACTTTCATAACATTGCAAGTGTCAGTAAATTCTGTTCTTTGTAGGTGTGAGGCTTATAAATGGTAAAGTAATATCACTCATGAGCTGATGTGGTTGGCATGGGCTGAGCAGCAGCCACAGTTTTCTCTGAAATCCAGTGGGAATCACTTCCAATTGCTGCCCTCAATCCAGTAGACATCAAGGTCAGCATTACTAGTAGTATAAATAAAAACAAGTCAGTGCCCTCTGATTGTAGCTGCTAACTGTGTGTTTCTGCTGCAAGCTGGAGAATTGCTGCTCTGTGGTATGAGGAAGCATAATCTCAGATGCAGGCAAGCCTTAATCTAGGGTTTCTAGATTAGAGTCTACACCTCAATGGCAAACTGGATCTCTACAGGCACGGTGTGTGCGTTCAGTCTTCAGTCTCATTAGAAAATAATTTGATTTTCTGGTCTAATGTCTTTTTGTACTTTTTTTCTCTTCTCTCTACTGGCAGGAATTTGTGTCTTGGCTACAGATCAGCTCCTGGCAGCTGATCAGCGGAATGTCCATGTTATTGAGGCCAACTCAAAGTTAGAGGAAACTCTCACTGCAGCATTTGATATAAATCACATAAGCAGCAGAACTGCAGAGTAAGAAATAACAACAGCAGCTTGCCAGCTATGCTGTCTTCTTCCTCATGCTATAGAGGAATTTTTCTTCTGTCAGGCAAAATATGAAGAATTCATCTGGGTTCAAAAACACCTGGCAGATCTGCAGAAAACCCATAACTGTGTGTGCCTCCTCATCAAGCAGCCTTGCTAAATTCACATCAGTGCACTCAGCTAATGAACCTTTGCTTTTCCTGTGTTCCCCATCTTTAAAGAGAGAGCTCTGGGGGTGAGGGAGAAAAGAGCAGGAAGTTTGGCAATAGGTCTTGAGTTGCCCAAGAAAACAGTGATATTATAGGTAGAGATGGACTTTCTTCAGTGAATCCCAGGACGAGACACCTGTCCTGGTAACAGGGTTGTGGTTTTATCATGAGGATGATGCCTACATTCTGTTTGTTACACATGGTGGGTTTCTTCTTCAGCTCTACAAAACTGGCTGGAGTATCAATAATGATGTCTCCAGCATCAATCGCTAGCTGAGTGCTAGTGCTGTGAAAGTAGCTTATCTTCCCATGTATCTCTTTATTTGCTGTTGGAATCTGAATGCAGCCAATCATTCCTAAAATAGCTGTAGGAATCACAAGCAGTGTAGAAATGTCTTTGTCTCAGCGTTGTGTCGCTGAGCCTGCCCTAGCACGGGATCTGGAAACAGACTGCTGCCTCATGCGGGTGACAGTCTGGATCGTCCTTTGCAAAAAAACCAAGCACGTAGTTTTGAAAAGACAGAGAATATTTCCTGGACAAGAAGAGAATGGCTTCGCCATGCTCCACCAATGAGCCAGGGAACAGATTAGAGGCTTTTCCTATCTGCAAGAAAGCTCATCCATCACGCCCTATTCAGGCAGTCATACTCGGTGGGCTTGTTCTCTCTTGCTACACTGAACCTCTTTCTCCACAGCTTTTCCAGAGAAGCAAAGCACATAATAACAGAGCTATTGCTCTTGTAACTTGTAGTACAGGCATTTGACAGTGCTGCTTTGAACTGTCTTTTCTCCGCTGCTCTAATTCCCTCATGATGTGCCAAGAAGCAGGTGTGACTGAACGTGTAAGGATGCTTGTGTTCTTCAGTATGTGAGTGAATGTGTGTTGCAAGAAGAGAGCAGTGTATCTGTGTGTGCAAGGGCTCATCTGTGTCTAACTGTAATCTCTTTTTACTTCTTCTGACCCACAAGCCTCAATTTTAAGTTTGCCCTTGAAATCACATCGTGTAATTCTCTATTTCCGCTCAGTAACAGACTCCCAGTAATTAAAGTGATCTCACAGTGTTCTATTAATCACAGGAATTGTGATTTTTATATTCCGAGGTTAATTGATGATATCTGCATATAGCCTTTTCCCTTAAAATAAATTGAATTACAGTAATTAACCTTATGTCCAGATCAACTGACAATATAGTTTGTCTCAGCAGTTTGCTGAAAATAGGATACTCTTTAACGTATCTGTTGGCTTCTTTGCTTTGCCTTCTGTTTTCTTTTTCATAACCCTGATGCGATGCAGTGAAAAGATGAGTGAAGGATGGGTCATATTGCCCCGCTGAGGAGAACTCTTTACTCAAAAGGCATTCTTGAGGATAGCGTTCTTTCTTGTACTCACTTGTCCTTAAAGCTATTAGGACTATTTATGATATAAAATTTGGGAGTTGTTTGGGCATGAATCTAGGCAGAATAAAGCCCAGGGACTTCCACTTGCAGCCAGCAATTACTAGCAAACAGCAGGAACTGGATTAGTGCATGCGTGACGCTCATCTCAGGGGAAAACCAAACTAAATAGTTGGGTTTTTTTTTTTTGTCTCGAAGTCAGATTTATTTTATCTCTTTAAGGTTTCCAAAAATATCAGCCAAAAAAACACTGAACGATGAAGAATAATCACAAAAGACAGAGATCTATGAAATTAAGACTCTTTCCTGTGAAGCATGAATCTTTTTAAATTCTGGTGACTGCCTGATCATACGGAGATGTGAATAGATGGGTGGATGTCCAAGGGAGAACAGTGTTGCACATCATGTTGCATTACGGTATTCCCACTCAATTTGCTTATTTCCTTGCACTAAGTGGTTTGTGGGTTTTATTCCCCGTACACGTGTGTGCTTCTCCAACAGCTCTTTTAAATTTTTCCTCGGAGATAACACTTCTTTTCATGGACATTATTCATGTTTGCAGTAATCTCATGTTTTACTGAAAGGTGCAGAGAAACCTGAGAAAGCTGATTTCATAAACAAGTTGGGGGGCTAAAGTTAAAAATATACACTGCAAGCTCTCTGCTTGCCTACAGTTCCTATCTGTCAGGGATAAACATTACTTACTGAGATGAATTTGCCTGAGTTCCAAGGGGAAAAGCGTGACTCTTCTCTTTGCCTATGAGAGTCGGCTTGCTGGCCACTGTGTTTGTGTTTCTTTGTGCTGAGTAGCCTTCACGGCAGGGGATGCTGAGGTCTGGCCTAGACTGTGCTGTTGCCATGACTATACTGCTGCAATGCAGAGCAGTGTTGAGCTGACCACAAGCTCCTCTTAGGTGAAGCACTATTGGGTAGCGTAGCACTGGCTGCCGGAGCAATTAATCCATGGATGTCAATGTCCATTCTTAGCATCTGTAGTGTTACAGTAGAATTCATTCACGTTTTGAGGGCAGGGGAACAATTTGTTGTTGTATCAAACTGCTTTGTACCCAGGTGGACTGGTGCCTGTTGGAAAATAGCCTGGCAGAACTTGCTGTTTCACTCAGGGTAAATGAAGGCATGTTATTGAGTTAATTTCTGCAGAAATGTACTTACAGCTGAAGCTAGTCCAATTGCAACAAAGCTAAGCGGTGTGGTCTGATTATTTAACAACTGACTTACATGTGAGGATCTGCATTTCTCTGCTGTCTTGTCACTTTAAAATGGTGTCCATCACTTTCATTCCAAATAAGTTTCTTGAAGAACACAGCTGGGGATCATGCTTGAAGAGTTAGCATCACATTTCTTGCTCTAAAAACAAATGAAAAACCAACAAAAGCAATACAGAGGTTTTTGTTGTTATGATAAGCAGCAATTAGGTGCTCTAAGCGCAGCAATATGTTCTATGGGATCCTAACTTATTCTTCAGCGTTAACCTCTGCTCTTATATATCAATTTGATCTGTTACACAGACATAAGAGGATTTGTAATTTAAGGCTTCTTTCTGGTTAGAGGATGAAGAAGAGCTAGAATCCATTTAAGTACATCCCAGCAGTGAAAGGAGGCAAATGCTGAGGAACTGAGGAAACCTGAAGAGATGGCTGAGCTGGAGAGACTGATTTAGGGGAACTGTGTGACCCTAATGTTACATTTACAGCAGGCACATGGCAGCTGGGACGATGTCTGCAGGGCTGTGTCTAAGTTTTAAACAGTGACAATTTTTATTGCTGTGAAAATACAGCAGGCTCCATCTTTCATCTGTATTATCTAAAAGGAAAGGAAAACAAAAGGAGGCCATGTTTCACTCCCACTGTAGCTTTGGGTCACCTACAGCTACGTAATTTCTGTTCCATCTATTAGCGGAGAGAGTGGAAGATCAGCTGATGGACACTGATATTTCCCAGGCAAAGTGAGGGCTGGGGAAAGTAGTGGTGTTGCTGGGAGTGTATCTGTTTTCTGTAAAGCATGCTGAGATGAAACAGCAGATTATATATTAGAGATGGCGTTCTCTCCTTTCAAAAGGCAGTGATTGCTACATTTAACCCTTAAATCTATTCAAAACCTTGACAGAAGTTTGCTGAAGTCCCACAAATAATCAATAGAGCGATTTTTTGTCTCTGAAATGTGAGGCTTTTAAAAATAATAAAGACGTCTTTGAAAAGACAAGCTAAGCTGTTTCAGGGTTAGGTCTGTTGCTGTATGTGGTTGGGGGTGGTGAGTGAGAAGGATTATTTAGGCATCGCCTTTGTTCCATTCTGCAGGTTTATAACCCCAAAATAAAATTGCAAATGTTTTTGGCAGTCATCTTCCAAGCACAGATGGCTTTCCTCCCAGTTTTGGCAAGCGTGATTTCAGTATAAAATTGAGCAATTATTAGAAAGTGAAATATTGCATGATATAATACTGCTACCACCACCATCAACATCGTAACAAATGGTGTGTTCATTGTTTCTGGTGCTGCCTGAGAGAGCTTGTGCCACTGTTGTTAGCCTTTCCTCTAAAACATGTACCTTTGCTATTCCTGGTGACGCATAGACAGAGGGATGGAAAAGAGCAGATGCTTCAGCAAGGAACCGTGGCCATTTTCTCATTTGCTTTGGCTCTATATTTCAATGCAAATACCACTGAACAGGTGGCTGATGAGGCCCCCGTGGACTGTTTACAGTGAAGGTTACAACCAAAATCGATAGGCCTGAGATGCTTCTAATTCCATCTGGGAGATGTTCATCTTCCATCTGACTGTTCCCTCTCTGAACAACAGCATCCTATTAATGCTGCATTCATCAGGGATGTCTTGCCCGGGTCAGCAGAAGATTTCTCCTATTTAGGCCTCCATTTGTTCTCTGTGTCTTCTTTTCATACTGCACTGGATCAAACAGTAACGTTGATCTTGACAAGACAGGTTGATAGCATTAGGCATGCTGAGTTTTGCCTACTGACTTGACACCTGCTACTACCATTCTGCAGACCGAGGCTCATCATTTCTGCCTGAGGGTTGTCCAAATCTTTTCAGCTTATCACTTACTGAGGCAGGAGGTAATGATGTTACGTATCATAGCTGACATTACGGTGCTTGATATATGGCCTTGTAATGCTGCAAAAAGGGAGAGGGAAGCTGGTGAGAACTCATGATTGCATAGATCTGAACAAAATAAGCAGATACCCCCGAAACACACTGGAAAAGTAGCTTGCTTTGCATAAATTTGTCAGATCATAATGGGAAGTTCTGCATGGCCCCCGTGTCTGTTTCATCCAACTGGTAATAAAGTTTGTATTATTCTTTTTAGTAAAGGTAGATGCTGTTGATTGCTATATGAGGCAAAATCGCTCTCGTTGGTGTCTTTCCCTTGGGCCTAATTGTCACATCTGGCGTGCAGCCCACAGCAGCTGGGCAATCAGTAAGCAGTGCTGAATCCAATTAAAATGGCAGTAAAGTATGTATAGCAGAGGGCACCCATGCTTTCCTCTTACAGCTGGGGAAAACTCTCTGATATGCAGAGAAAGTTCGGGGGGATGTGCTTCACACACATAAGAAAGGGTCAGAAGGGACGTTGGAGGGGTAGAAGCCTCCACTGGGCTCTGCCCACCTCCCAGCATCCAGGAGAGGCCCTGAGCTACCATGTGGTGATCACCCAATACGTTCACACACCAGCCTCCTTTGTATAAGGGCCAGATACCTGGAGTGCTAGAGTGCTTTTTTGGCCACATAAAATGAACAGCCAGCTGTAGAGACAACAGGAGTGGGACAGGAGAGGAAAGATGAATGATGGTGGCACTGCTGGTCACAAAAAGATGTTGGTAGTAGTGATGGGCACAGAGCTGGCATTAAGTCTCTGTGGCCATCTGCACCAGCATTCAGGTGGCTGAGCAGCAACGACTAGCTAGGGCAATGACAAGAGAAAATGAGTTGGCCAACCTGGCCATTGCCTTGCCATGTGCCAATTCAGTTATCATGTCTGGCACTCTGTGCTGTATCTTGCTGTTAGCCACTTGTCTCTCCTGCCTTCAGAGGTCCCCAAGCACTTGCTGAGCTTTTGTTCACTCACATCTGTCTGATCCCATGGTGCTCTTAAGCCTGGGCTTCTTGCACAATCCCTTCTGCTGCCAGGTGCAGCCACATGAGGTGCTTGTGGGGCAGTCAGGCCACCACCCAAATAGGCACAGACAGCAAATGCACTCCAGAACAGCTCCACAGCACTGGCCTTGCTGCCCTCCTTGTATGGAATCTACAGCCCACAGGTTGTATTCCTGTCTTCTTGTTGTTATTGCTGCTGCTGTTGTTGTCATTGTTGTGTTGTTACTAATTCCTTTCCCTGACTTGCACAGAAATCTTGTCTTTCACTTTCTAGGAACTGTGAATGTAAAGGGGTAAATATCAGTAAGAGAGTCCTCCACCCAGATTTTCAAAGGCTTGGTAAGCCAGAGGAGGCAAAGGTTTACTTCTCAGCGTCAGATGGCTAATCTGTACTGTAGCAGGGAATAGAATTCAGGTTGGATGGCTGGTTTCTGCACCCTGCCTTCGGCATGGCAAAGCATATGTGCACATGTGTGTGGATCACTGTGTGCTTTTTATTATGCATAGGTAGATCTTCTTCTCTTAATCTCAGTGAGACAGTGTCTGATGCACTTGCATGCTTTTAAAGCCCTTATAGCCAGAAAATCTCATTTATTTTTTACCTCTTACACAACTGAAGTCATTTTCTCTCCTGCCTTTTTTTTTTCCCCAGTCATTTTGCTTTTCCTAGTGTAAGAGATGATGAATGTAATAAGATGGGCTATTTGTTGAGTATTTTGTGGGTCAGTTCACAGGTGCTGCTACTTTTTCTAGTCATATGTTTTTTCTTATGCAGAAGTTCAAATTCATCAAGCTTCAATTTTTTGTTTCCTCGCTGTTTGGTTAAATACTATCCCTTTTTACTATACTTCCAGGCTGTTGAAGGAGGGTAAGTTATTACCACATGTTTGTGGAAATAAAAGATTTTAAGACTGTCGTGGTTTTTCATGGCCATTAAGTTTCTGGTCTTGGTTCATGCCTAACACAGGCCATTCTGTTTTAACTGGTAATTCTCACATTAAGCCTAATAATTTGTGGATTGAAGTGCAGCTGTTCTGCGTGAACACATCCCATCATAGTATAAAGAAAGTCTGTAAGAAATGAATATAACAAGATCTGTCCATTACTGATCAGGCTTAGTGTGTCATGGGAAAGTTTTGACATGGTTACATACTCCGATTTTACTTGGGGTTTTATAGGAGTAGCAGAACATAGTGTGAGGCCAAGGCAGAAAGATGGGAGTTTTTCTAACATGGAAAAGTGTCTCTTCTGATAGTTATTTATAGATGTGTCATTGCTGTTGCTGTGAATTTGTGCTTGAGATCAAATATGGCTATGTGTTTTTATAGAATATACCAGGGAGTTAGCACTTCCCTGTATGACTCTTTGTGTGTTGGATCTAACCCTGCTGGAGTTTACTAGCTGCAAATACAATAGCCCTGTTACGAGAGTAGCCTTGCAGTAGCCGTATGTTCATTTCCTTGGCCAAGCAGTTATTCTATATCCATTTTTTTCATGCAGATTGTTGTTTTCCAAATGCTGAGAAGTTCAAGTAGCAGAAAGCAGAGCTCATTGTATTGGCTTCTCACTGGCTCAGGTAGATAAGGATTCTGACAAGGAATGTGGCTGTGAAAAATCAGCTTTTTCTCTTTAATTTGGAATGATCATTACTTTCATGAAACTTCAGAAACTCCTTCACATCAGCAGCATGATTTTTATTGAATTAATACTGTTGTGTCACGCATTTAGATACATTGGCTGAACACATTCCTATGAGCAAAGAGGAATAGGCAGTCTTGCTTTCAGTTTTCATAAAGGAATTTGAGAAGAGGTTTCAAGATTGCCAAATAAATCATCAATTTATATTTGTAACTCCATTTTCAGTTGACTAAATCCATGATCTGCCTATTTTCGAATGGAATGTGCAGAATTGCAATCAGATACTCCATTCAAAAATGTGTTCTTGTCTCTCTCCTAGACTTGTACAAGACCTGTCTTACCAGAGAAAGATATCCCTCACTTGACAATCATGCCTTATTCATGTCATCACTTGTTGGCAGTGAGCACATTTTGAATAATTACTGTCAAGGAGGAAGTAGTACAGGAAGAGTAAAATTTCATCAGAAATGTCTGATGAACACTGTGAGAACACACCAAGAATTGGAACCACTGCCACTGGACCAGACTGATGTCATAATTACACAAAAACATGGCCAAATGTCCCAGTAGTTCTGTGTTTTTGTTGCTCTCATTTCTTAATGTTTTGATAAAAATATTAACAGGTAAAAGAAATTTTGTCACTTATATGTGTTAACTGCGCTATATATTTTACAAGGGCTGCTCCAAAAGCAATACCTCCTATATTATCATGTTGACCTGCAAAATCAGAGGTGGTTGTTGGTGGTATGGCAGTAGAGGTTGAACCTTCCCACCCGTATTCCATTACATTCTATTGCTGTGTGACGGATGGACTTCTGACATGGAAGTGCATATGAAGCAAAGGTGTGGAATTGAATTCCTCCATGCAGAAAAAGCGGCACCCATTGACATTCATTGACACTTGCTGAGTTTTTTATAGAGACCAACAGTTGTGGGTGACACATTTCAGCAGTGGCAAAGGTGATCGTGTGTCACCTCCTCTGGAGCAGATTTTTATGAGTATGCCACGCAGACTCTTGTTCATAAGTGGCAAAAAACACATACCTAATGGTGGTGACTACATTGAAGAACAGTGTTTTGTAGCTGAGAATGTGCTCTATCAAATAGCTACTGTGCTGACTGTAACTGTAGTTTCCATGGAAATGAATAGGAGGCATTACTTTTGGAGCAGCCTACATATATGCAGCCCAAGACAATTCCTCTTCACGCAATGCAGGCCAGGCAAGCCCAAAGGTTGGGCAGCCATGGCTGAGTGAAAGCCAAAATGAACTACAGTGGTTTACACTGACTGAAGTTTTCTCCATGGACGTTTACAATGTGTTTATTTTGAGATGGCACCTGTACTCACCATCATCACCTATCTACCCTTGCTTCCTCCACCTCTGTGCTTAGAAGCACTTTTGATTAGAAGTAGCTTCAGCACAGTTGCACTTGAGAACATTTGCATCACTCCCAAGAGCCCAACCAGAGTTGAGGACTTGCTGAAAAGGATGTTTGTCCTAAAAATAAGTGTAACCTTCTCAAATCAGCACTTTTCTGAAATTCCCCTCTGACAGTGCAGATATTTCCACCATTGTAAGAACAGCAAAAATAACACTACGCTCGAATTTTCTTGCTAAAACTTACCTTAGGTGTAGCTTGTGTCCTATTTAACGTTACCTTATTGGTATAGACATTGATACAGATTTGCAGTCTACTCCAAATGCAGACAGACAGAAGCAGGCATTTTGCATTGGTATGTGTGAATTCCAGTAAGGATGTTAATACTACAGCAACAGGGAACTGCTGTTCTTTTTCTCTCTCCTCCCTTCTTTTCCTCCACAGGAAGGGAGGAAGAGTGACAGGGAATTCCATACTCAGAACCTACTGATCTAATCTTTTTTAGAAGGTAACATAACAGCTCATTTGTTAGTGAACTGTTTTCAGGTAAAAGAAAAAAGATTTGGTCCAATAACTTGCACATAAAATGACAGCATAAGTTTGTTGGATGCTGTTCATTTGCCTGTCGGCAGTCTCTGGTATATATTTATGTGAAACAGTAGGCATGTTTTAATGAGAAGAAGAGAGTGGCAGTGTAAAATCACCCACAATAAAAGTTTTTTCAGGCTCTAAGGTGAAGTGGCAACAATACATATGCAGTACCTTAATGCCTTCCTGGTAGGAACACGTAGGTAACGGAGGATGTGCTGACAGGGAGTAGCTGCAAGCAGCTGTTCTTCTGCTCCAGAGTCAGTCTCACCGTGAGCCAGGTGGTCTGGATTGCCATCCTGCATGCTGATGCTGTGGGTGAATAAGGCTCAAGAGGAAGAACTGGACTGCTTAATAAGTTTCTTCCCATTAAGTAAGCATAAGGTCATGTGCATTTTAGAATACAGTTTTGCACCACACTGTAACAATTTCAAGAAAATAATTCAAGTTTGTTTTTGTGTTAAGATTGGATGCCTTGTTTAGTCACTTTCCAAAGACAGAATTTTAAAGGTGGCAAAATTACATTTGGAAGAATTGTGTGAAGAGAAAGAAATTAATCCACCCAATGCGGGCCTTAGCTCTAATTCAAACCTTGGGAAAGGAACTGTTTCAAAAGTACTGTATTTACTTCTCCTAGTTTCTACTTTGGGCATCCCCAAGGAGCCCAAATGAGGTTTCACTGGGCACGGAAATGGAAAGAAACTTCATGCACTGGAGTGCTAGCAGTAAAGGCAAAATGTAAGAAGTGATTAAAGAGACAAATGGAGGAAACAGGCAAAGAAAGCGTCTGCAGGCAGGTGTAGCTGTGTCAGTAATCACACATAGCTATCAGCCTAACCAGTGCTGGATGGGAAGGCTTCTCTTGGGGCTTGTATGTGCTATTTCCCACTATGCATTCACACATAAGGTATAATAGACTGATATTTCTGTATTGTGCTGTATTTATTGTTGCTGCTTTTATTCTTTGCCATCACTCTGACACTTTGCTCATGTCAGTCATTTCCTCACATTAGATTTCTTTTCCTTTAGTCTCAGCTTAACTCAGTCTCAGTTATTTTGTTAATAGAAATAGAGAAGCAGCCAAGTTTCCAATTTGTGTTTGAGTAATAGTCAAACACACAATACAATAAATCATTTGTCCTTAGGAACTATATTGCACTGCAACAGATTCTCTATTCCAGTGCAGTTAGAGGAGCAGAAAATTTACTTAAGAACAAGTTTATAATAAGGGAAATTAATTATTGTGACCTTTTGAATTGGATATGAGATGAGAAATCAGCTATGTCTGTGAAATTGCACATGAAAATGTAACACTGAAGACATGTAAAGCCCTTTCTGGTGGGTTGCTTTTTGTTGTTGTTGTTTTTGTTTTTTGTTTTTTTGTTTTATAGAGAAAGGAGAGATAGTTATCTAATATTAAATGATGTTTCAGAAGGGCGAGTTAGCTCATTGTTTTCCAAATTAAGTTTCAAAGACTATGTAGGTTACGAAGTTTGACTTTCTGCCCGTAAATGTGGAGTGACTGACAGACTACTGTAAAAATGCCTTTATTCAAAAGGAATCTTTGGCAGATAGCAGCAAAGGTTTGAAACTCTGGAAGGGATGAAATAAAAACCCCACTTTTACCCCGATTTCCCCTGCAGATCAGTGCCCGTGTGAAATTTGCCTGGGAATTATGAGCTATTTACTGTATTATGCACTGTTTTCTTTCACTGTATCTAAAGGCTCCTGTGGTTCCTTTCATATTCAAGATTTAGGGATGTACATGAAATGTGAATGAGTGAATGCATTGGTGCAATGCAAGGGAAAAATGCTGGTTTTAGACAGTTCTGCTCTCCCTTATTTTATCACAAGTTGGAGTATTGGTTTTATGGCACCTAAATTTATGGGTACGTATTTTTCTGCCAAAGCCCACTGACATGTTCTGCATGCTCCGTCAAGCTCTTTCTGTGTTTCTTCACTTGATTCACTGCCCCACAGGATATGAATCAGTCCTGAAGCATAACCCTTAATCTCTTCTTAACCAGAATAATGTAGTGTGCTTTTTAGTTATTTATTGTGTATGTCATCATCTAATTACACAAACCAAAGAGTGTACATTCTCAGTATTTGCTGTAAAACTCGTGTCAGCTATTGATCAGTGCAGGGCATGAAGTTTCTCTGTTGCATATTAACAGCTGACACAGATACTGAAGCCTGTCTTCAACCAAGAACCCACTGGAGCATGGGGCTGGGGCATGGGCTAGAGGGGAAACGGCCTGCAGGCTGTTTAGTCTGGAGAAATGGAAGCTGAGGAGAGTCCTTATTGCTCTCTCCAGCTATTCAAAAGGAGCAAAGAGGGTTCTGGTTTATTTTCTCAGTTGACCAGTGATAGGACATGGAAAACAGTCTTAAGTTATACCAGGGGAGGTATAGATTGGACGCTAGGAAGAATTTCTTACGGTGATAGTAGGCAAGCTTTGGAACAAGCTGCTGAAGGAAGGGGTGGAATCCCAATCCCTGAAGGTACTTGAGAAACATAGTTGGAGGTTGGACCTGTTGATCTTGAAGGTCTTGATGATGATGATTCTACGATTCTCTCTTTTCTGTTGACGCTTATTGTGTTTCTGTGTGCACTGGTTGAAACAGAATCCCTTAAGCCTTTGTTTATTTTCCACAGTGTGAAGTGAAGAAGTAAAGTCTCCCAGCTGAACTACTATGAGGTCAGAAGCCTTGCTGCTATATTTCACACTGCTACACTTTGCTGGGGCTGGTTTCCCAGAAGATTCTGAGCCGATCAGTATTTCGCATGGCAACTGTAAGTATAAGAGGCCTTCATCTGCTTTGAAGTAATCATTAGACTTCAAATTGACAGTATTTTGTTATGCTGTGAATAAATAAAGTTGTTTTTCCTCCTCCCTCCCAGATCAACCAATTTACATTCTCTGATAATAAGAACAAGAACTGCTTATCTTGACTTATGACAGCTGGATGGTGGGATGTTTGATTCTCCAAAGCCATAGCCTTTTTCCTCCTCAAATAGATCCTTTGATAGCATAATTAGACCACGTATTTGTTTTATCCAGAAGCAACTAAAGGAAACTTCCCCCCCCCCCCTCCTCCATTATCAAGTAATTATTCACCTGACCTGTGAAATTGTAGGTCTGGATAATCAGTGGCTCATCTCAGAGTATCACTATAGCACAGTAAATAACAGAGCTTTAAAAATATAATTGGTTGAGCTAGTACAAATAACCAATCTTACTTCTTTGAACCCTGCTGGATTGCACTTTAGCATTTGGCCTTTTTGGCTAGAAATGTAGATTCTTTTTTTATTATTTTTTTAATAAGACAAAGAATCTTTTGTAACAGAAATCCTCTTCTTTCTTACCAACACTAGTTGGCAAACTCTGCAAAATCATGGGTAACACAGACAGCTGCAAGTCAGTACTGAGATTTGCTGACAAAACAGGTGGAGAGCTTTCTATGGATTTTACCATGCAAGTCAGACTTAACATGAGTGATTCTTTACATTTACCACAGCTCAATTTCAATTACTCCAGAGAAGAGTATTCTGAAGTCCTGAAGTTTGAGATATTTAGTAGGAAGTACTTAGCATGTGAGTCTGTAAAAGTGTGCTAAGGAACAGCAAGTTAGCAATTATAACTCATATTTAAATCTACTTTGGACCAGGAATTTGATTTTGATGTGAGTCTCCTGAGTGTCCTTGCTCATTATGCTTTGCATTGGCCTTGACGCCCAGAAGCCTGTTTGTCTTGGGGAACACTAAACCGGGAGACAGATCCTGCCAGGCAGTTGATGTGCTCCAACTGCTAGTAGACATCTGTGGTACTGGAACAGGGCAGAATTACGCTATAGAAAACCCTACTGAAACTTATTTAGGGTGGCCATCGGGCTTTCAGCAGCAACATTTTCACCTTCCAAATGGTTATGTTGATTGTTTGCATGAAATGTGGGATAAATTCTCTCTCCAGCATGGTGTGCTGAAATGCATGTGAATGTGCAATCCCCAGCTTCTATTAGATCAGTGACTTCCTACAGAGGAAACAGAACTGAGTAGAGAAGAGCCTGAAAGTTTGAAGTTGGCATTTTGCACATAGGTCTCGGTCAGAAGCTTCAGGCTTCTGAACATAAATCCTGGCTGGACTCTATTAATTTGTTTCCCCAAGAGTTCTCAGCATCTGATTTACAGACTTTCTCACACATGATGTTCTCAAGTGCTTTGCCAAAGCTGTACTGTCAAAGTCAGTGCTTCAACCAAACTTGGCAGAGAGAATACTCTTAGAGGACAGCGGATGAAAACTACAAGTGCAGTAACTGAGTTTCTGAAGAATTAGGCTCCCTCAATTAGCTGCAGTTTTCTGGTAAAACAAATTGCTGGGGATAAGGCTCGTTGTGGCTTGATGCTAGTCAGATCTGTGTAATGACTAAGCACTACACAAGCTACCCAGACAGTCTGTGGATTCTCCCTTCTTGCACATGTTCAAAAGCTGCCTGGATGTGGTCCTGGGCGACCAGCTCTGGTGACTGTTTGAGCAGGGAATTAGAAATCAAATGGCCTTCAGAGGTCCATCAGCCAGTCTGTGGTTCTGTGAATATACACAGGCAACACTTCAGTATTATGATGATGTTCATCAGAGGTTTATTCTCCTCTTGTCTTTGCATTTGCCTGTATAGCTCCTTATTTGGTGCACCTAGACATCATGATCATGCATTCATTTTCAGTCTAACAGCAAAGTGGCTCTCGGTCAAAAATATTCACTATTGCTGTAGAGAGGGACTAAATGCTTGTGCTGATTGATAGAGAGGGGGAAGAAGCTGGCTTGATGATAGCATAAGATCAATAGAAGGCTTCCAGTCAGTACTGTTGCTCAGTTTCCAGAAGAACTGCAGTATCAGACTGGTTGCCAAAATAATGTGCAGACACTTTCATTTTAAAAAGTTTGAGTAGTGGTTACCCACAGTTTCTTAGAAATCCCCGCAGCTGCTCTACAATATCAGTCCAATCCTGTAGGAAACCCACTGATCTGACAATTTGAACCACTCAGAGCCAAGTCTTTTGCTTTAACCACTACTAATCCAGTCATTGTGATGATTGATGGGCTACTGTAAAACAGCTTTGTCCTACTAGATACACTTTGGCAGCCAGGAGCCAGCATTTAAAGTCTGCAAGCCGTGAAAGAAAAACTGTGAGAAAGTGCCATGTACCTCTGTGCCAAGAGCTCTAAAGCAGCTTTACATTCTAAAAAATTCACAGTTCTTGTCTGCTAAAAAATTACTTTCTCCTTTGCACCCTTAGCCCTCTGTGCTAGTACCTTCCTGCCCTAGGCCCTGATGCTGGGGGAGAAGAAAAACCACAGATTTCAGCCGTTGCCATGTTAGCATGTGATTCTATTTTGTCTTTTGCTTTTTCTCTGGAACCTTGTTCTTTTTCACTTCCCACAGATACAAGACAGTATCCGGTGTTTGTGGGTCACAAGCCGGGACGGAACACCACGCAGAGGCACCGGCTGGACATCCAGCTGGTCACGGTCATGAACAGAACCCTCTACATTGCTGCTAGGTCAGTAATCCTCTGCTTCGCCACTCCTCCCTTGCTGCTCACAGAGCAGGAGGGAGAGGAGGAAGGATATTTTGAGTTTTTCTCTTATGGGCATGTTATTTTTAGGATTTTCTCACATGGAGACAGAGGTTTGCAGGCTCTTAGTGAGATGTATTGGACACCTTGTTTGTCAGTCAGCTGAGGCTCAGTTCTGCTAAAAGCTGAGCCATCCCTTTCAGGACTTCTTCCCCATTGCTCCACCTCCCTTTGAGCTTGGGAAGAGAGAGTTTGCAAAATAAATTGTTTGATGCCACGGAGGAGAGAATCCGTCTTCATTCCGTAATTTCACTCGTGCACACAATTAATTATATGTTTTAGAGAGTGATTTTGCTAGTGCACAAATGCATGTTTGAATAAGAGTTGTTAAACTTTAATGTTGCTTGTTTTGGCATATTTTCGGTACCACGAAGCAACAACAAAAAGGTGGGGGTGGGGGAGAAGCGCATTTTTGCTGCAGTTCTGTTGATGTACTGAGAAAGGTTAACTGAATTTGGTGTTTTGGATTTTTTTGGACTGCTACTCTGTGCAGATACAAATACCTTTTCATACAAATCGCATGTCAAGCCACTCATTTAGCTAGTGTAGCACAGCATAGCACTACCAGCTTCGGTGGCACATACACCGATTTATACAGCTGCCCACCTGGCACAGACCCAACAGTAATGTTTCCTCTCCGCTCCTGATGTTAGCAAAGGAGGCTGACAATCTCCGAGCGGGAACTACCTGATGGGTACGGGGCGAATTCAGGAAAGGCCAAGATTAGCAAGGGTCAGAAGCCTATCTCAGGCGCTCTTGGACCCAGATCCTGTTTGGGAAAGCTGCCCCTCCAGGAGAAGCTTATTTCCTCTCATTTTTCTGGTCCTGCACCTCAGAAATTTTCAACCTTCTGTGAGCTACAGAAGGCCAGGCTGTTTCTGCAGATGGGAGTTGTGGTGGGTGGGATGGCCAGGGGGTGAGGGAACAGCTGCTGAACAGGCAGCCCCTCACCACTAGCCTGTCCTCAGAGCCCTGGGTAGGGCTCCAGGAGCTGTCTGTCTTTCATATCAAGCAGTTCCTTCCCATTTTCTGGGCGATCAGATGTGGCCTGTGGTAGAGAGTAATTCCTGCTTTACAGCAGCCAAGTCACTGGTGCTGTTTTTACATGGTTGTTTCTTTGGCTGCTTGAAAACTGCACTTGTAACTCCTCACCTGTAGGCTAAGCACAGCTTCGTCAGGCTTCTCACATACTTCACTTCAAACTTCATCCACATGGCAGAGTTTGGGGCTCTGGCTTAATGCCATGCCCTGCTGGTTTCCTTGCAATTTCCCCTAACGTAGCATTTGTTCCGCAAAGCAGCAGCAAGAAACAAGGACTTGAAACCGAAGTGTTCCAGAGTTTGAGGCTTTTAAGCAGATAACACCTTTTTTTTTTCCTTCTTTTTTTCCTTTTTTTTTTTTTTTTTTTTTTTCTGATTTCTGCCAGTTTGTTTTCTGCTGTTTTCAGCACTGCTTTTTTCCTGGTGTCCCCGCCAGGCCATCACACTGCTCCCTTCTCCCAGGCAGTGCAGGCCGCATGTCCAGGCCAGCCATCCATCTTAGGCCTGGTGCTCTGTGTAGCAGAGCCGTCTCCCAGGAGCGACCTGGACCAGCCCCTTGCATTCAATCCTGGTGAAGTGTGTAGGTCAAACACCACAGCCAGCTGTAGGACACAGGACCGTGGTTCCTCTCCTGCATGAGGGATTCAGGTTCACCTTGCAGTGGGGTGCTGGCCCCACTGTGAGGCCCCAGCTCAGGGCATGGCGTTTCTGCCGCTTCCAGTGTGATAACAAGCACACAAGGGCAGGAGGTGGGCTGAAAGTGTTTGGAAGGTGGTGGCAGGATTTCCTCCTTTTCAAGGCTGAGTTCCCTTTGCTTTCCTTATTTGTTTTCCTTTAAATGAGGAAATCATTTGCAGGGAGAAGGTGGTAAATCTGCTTGAGTGGATTTTGCCCTGCTGTACTCATAGCTTGTTCCCAGAATGAAAGATTGATGCAGTTAGAGTTGCACTACCCAACAACCAGCTTTACAGCAAGAAAACCCACATAAGTGTTTTGGTATATGAAACTGCAGCACAGGTTATATAAAAAAAATATACATGGGGAAGAATATATGTATTGGTGTACATTTGTGCATTCTTACATATTCTGTAGTTATGTATTTGTATAACGCATTTTACCATAATGAGAATGCTCCTGTACTCCTTGGTCCTATTGACCTGCAAAAAAATCACGAAGATGTAGTCTCTTTTGTACTTATACACGCACAAAAAAATCTTGCATTTTTTTCCTTTGGTACTCAGCTACCCTTTGGTACATTATATTCCCCCTCCACATGCTACTGAATAAAATGCCTGCTGGGCTGAGAAACTTGTGTGATATAAGTTAAAAATCCAAGGTAATTTTTATCTGAACTTACAAACTTCAGAAAATGAGTCATCTTTTGATAGTTAGTGTGAATGAAAGTTTACAACTGCAATATTGCATCTCTTTCAGAGGCAGTAATACATCTAGAGGTTGAATACGCATAAAGGTTGAAGCAAATGTGTGCACAATCAAAGGTGTTTCTCAAAGAGTTTGATAGCAGGATAACAGCAACTAACACAAACCCCTCAGATATCATACCAGGTGTTGCTTTCATACCATTTTTTCACTCATCAAAATATAGTCATGCTAAATTTACATTCGTACCATTATCTGAAAACCAGTCAAAACAAACAATTACACATTGACAGTTTTTGCTTTGGTGTTTCTGGTGTTGTGGACTTTTTATTTGCTTGTTTTAGAAAACATGGCTTCGCTTTACAGGCAGCCTCCTCCAGGAGGTTTGTCACTTCTGTTATATGGGTGTGCAACTTCTGTGTTGACTACTATGAAGTATAATTCTGTGTCACATTGGAAAGGCTTTATTTTGTATTATCAGGCAGAGATAAATTAACGTGACTCAACCAAAGGACTTGAAACCATGTTGGTCTGCAGCTAGGATGCCTGGGGTACACTGTTATGAACGAGCAGCTGTTTTCTTTTTTCTCATGGGAAGGCTAACATCTTGCCATCTCTCACACATTCACAAATACACGCTTTTTTGCCATGCCACCTCCTCCTGCTGTCTTGTGTGGTGGCTGCTTTTGTCCACTTTATCTGTCATCCTTCATGTGTATGTACGAAAGAGTTTACTGAGCCCGTGAAGCACCAGGATGGCTCCCTCCTCATTTGCTGTTACACATTTTCTAAGTGGCCAAGGGTCATGCACAGCCGGTGGCATTATTTAAATTCCCTTCCTCCTCAAGTCCATGCCATGGCAACAAAACTCAGTTCTGCTGACTGGAGGTGGGAAAAACGGAAGCTCTAGGATTAGGTCAATTTGTGTTAGAATAACTTAATTAGCAGCGAGCTGTACACATACCACAGCTAGTAGATAGCAGGATTTGGGCAGCAGTGGGAAAAAGAGAGCAAGGACAATCCCGTATTGTCTGTGGATGGAAAACCCTCCCCACCATCTGACAGCACTTTGCTTCTCTGCTGGCACTGTCAGCAACTTTATTTCAAATGCAGCATGAGAAAGTGATATGTAATTTGCCTGATACTGACCCTCCTTTCGATGATCCCATAACTTAGCATATGATTTTCCTTTCAGCTGTTTCTTAAACCAGAAAGTAAGCCCCCTGGGAGATGTTTTATGGAGCATGGAGCTGAACAACTCAAGCCTGTTTTTGAATACCCCAACTGTATTTTTAATTGTCTTGTTCCAGAAGAAAAAAATCATACCCCATATAAACTAAGACTGATCATTACAATCAAGAGCTGTGCTGGGAGGATGTTTTTAGAAATCCAGCAGCACTTAATTTGCAATTCAAGGGACTTTGTTCCCACTTTTATGTAGTAGGAGTAACAGCATCAGAGATGTACATTAAAAGGGAGCTGCATGCTAGTCTGTGAAGCTGATACCACACTAATAGGTAATTTTAGTCCAGCCCTGACCACTGCTATGCCTGTGAAATCAGGCCAGTAATAAACTGAAGCATTAAACTCATCTTGAAAGAAAATGACAGTTCTGTTTTTTCAGAGTCTGGAGGAGAAGAAAACCCACAGCTCCTCAGTTTGGCATCTTATGCAGCAAATAACTTCAAGTGTCATAGCAGGCAGGAGATTTTTAAAAGCAGGTTCCCTCCAACTATGCTGCCTCTTTTCTCCATGCGAGGGAAGTGTTGCTAATTCTTGTTATGGCAGTGTTTTGTGTTTGCTTTGCTTGAGAGATAGCACTATTTACACAAAGCCCAAAAAAAGTGAAGCTAGGCTTAACAGCAGAAATTTCCAAAATGGAAGCATTCTGTATCCTGCTCTCTGCGGGCTCCTATGCAGACCTCTCCAACGCCACAGATCATTCTCCATCTGCATAGCTTCCTGCATTTTGAAAAAAAAGTCAGTGCTGTTTCACAAAAAACAAAACAAACAAACAAACAAAAAAGTGATGCTCGGTGTTCTTCTCTCTTCGTTCCCAATTTCGTGTGGCTGTTAGTATGGGGCTGTGGGTTGGTGCTTTTTCTTAGGTTCCATACAGAAATGTCTGTGTTCTCAGTTTAGCAGGAGAGAATGTTTAAAAATATCTCTCTACCTGAATGACTGAGTCTATTTACTCTTTCCTAAGAGACATTGGCAGCTAATTATAAGGAGAAGCAAGCTCTCAGGAAAACAGGAAAGTAAATGCAAGCAAGGAATGTGGATTTTGTTGAGAGGAGTATTTTACAGTTTGGTTTGGCTATTGGTGTGTGAAGAGAGGATTCCTGGGACGAGCTGTGTGGCTGTCAGCCTTTTGGCTAGCATATTGTCAGCCAAATTATCACATCTGAAATTAGGAGAAAAAAAAGAAGAAGAAAAAAACATTAACCTTTTTTTAACCCTGAATGGCTAAATATTGCGCTGCAAGTGCTAGCCCAGAATGGTGGCAAAGGCTGTCACAGATTGCAACTGATTTCAGATACAGAGAAACATCTGCATTCTGGCATTTGTTCTAAGTCCTGTTGAAGAGAAATTATAAAAATATATAAGGCTCATCTTCTGTCCAAAATTTTAATTGTTCAGATAATCGTTTTGGGAAATAATCTTGCTTTGAAGTACTGTAAAATTTCCTTTTTTTTTTTTTTTTTTTCTTAAGGAAAGGAAATATAATTTATATATGGAAGTGCTTTTCTGGGAGAAGCAGGCAATGCTGTCAGTAATGTTCCCTCGTAAGACCTGTCGTCCTTTTTTGAAGGGATTATGGATTGTCTTGTCATAGATAGGTCTCCTCATGGAAAATGAATGGTTCTACTGGACTATTTGACTCTGCATTTGTTTGCTTTTGTTTTTACAGGGACCATATTTATACTGTTGATATGGACACATCACATACAGAAGAAATTTATTTTAGCAAAGTAAGTAGCTTTTATCATCTCCCAGAAACAGAAGGTAGTGCTCCAAAAGTAATGCCTTCTATTTTATCGTATTGGCCCACAATGTCAAAGACAGTTGGTGGTGGTATAGCAGTAGAGGTTGGACCTCCCCACCAATATTCCATTCCATGTTGTTGCTCTTTGACAAATGGCAGCAGAGGGGAACTCTGACAGAATGCCATCTGATATGGTATTGTGTACAAGCAAGGTTGTGGAATTGAATTCCTCCATGCAGAAAAAATAGCACCCATTGGCATTCATCAACACTTGCTGAACATTAATGGAGACCAAACAGTGGATGTCAGCACAGTGAGGCAGTGAATGGTGTGTTTCAGCAGTGGCAAACAGTGACATGAAAGATAAGCCATGTTCTAGATGGCCATATGCAGCTGTCACACCACAATATGAAGAGCATCTTCACCATCTAATTGATGTGAATCACTTATTGCTGATGACTGTTTTGAAAAAAAAAAAAAAAAGTGCTTCGTAGGAGAGAATATGCTTTGTCCAACAGTGTTATTGTGCTTTTTTATCTGTTGTTTCCATGGAAAAAATAGGAGGCATTACTTTTGTAGCTACTTATGTATAATGGCTGTACTATTCCAATTAAGTACACTGAAGCTTTTCATCATAAAAAGCAAATGCTCTTAACATGTTTGCACAGAAATTTTATTCACTTGTGCAAGTAATCTGTAAATAAAATCTTACATAGCAGCACTTTGTAGATGTATTCACATTATCTCCATGGCAAGCTGCATTCAAATTAAGAAGAGCTTTATCTGCATTACCGCGTTGCATATTAACATAAACTTTCTAGAAATAATCTCCCTCCAGCTCCTCCGCATTACACTCACATTGTGTAATAAGTGACAGACGTAGCCTTTGGCCCAGCAGAAGACCGTATGAGTTTGGCCAATGCATAGATTCCACTGTAGGAGAGGAGCATTTGTTGATATATCTATGAAAGGTGCTGAAGATTAGCCTATGTCTTGTTGCTCTTCAAAAAAGGGAGGTCACAGGCTTGTTCTGGAAATAATAGCAATATTGTTATGACATTCATGCTCATTTATTCGGCTTGGGACCCTTAGTGAATGGAAGGTGACTCAGTGTACTACTGGGAAATATTGTCGGAAGGAGAAGTGTAGTGTCTGAGGTGTTACTACTATCTTAAGCCACATTTAAAATAAATATTTATTACAATTAATCAACCTACCACGTTAAAGCATTTCTCAATCTCATTGAAAAAAAATAAAAAGGAGGTTGGTGTTTTTGGCATTTACTTGAAAATGTTGCAGAGAAAGAATGCTGGTAGATGAAATCAGCAGTATAAACAGTCCACTCTCTCAGACTGCTAGCTAACTTGGAACGATGAGCATTACCTGCCTTACAATTTCTTTGCTAACGTAAAATGTCCTGGAATAGATACTCCACTTAGATTTCAATCAGGGTATATAGTCCATAAATGTTTATTTTGATTTGTATAATAATATCAAATTAACAGAAAAGAGCATCTAATGCTTATAGGAAAGTACTTACAAGTTTTAGCCTATTGCAAAATTCAGTTGCCTTAGGATTTAAAATTAAAAAAAAAGGGGGGGGGAGGGGAATGGGTTTCTGGTCTAACGAATAGGTAGCAACACAAAATTAAGTGAATGCTTCACATCACTGATCTTTCATTGTTACGGTGAATTAATCACGGAGAAAGGGTGCAGAATGCTTTTAATGAGTATATGTTCAACAGCTAGTCTCCCCCAGGGGACTTCTACTTCTGAAATCAAATGCAACAACCTCTGGGCTCTAATTGATTTCTTTCTTGATCCTTGCAGAAATTGACGTGGAAATCTAGACAAGCTGATGTAGACACATGCAGAATGAAGGGAAAACATAAGGTAGGCAATTTTCATTTCTTTTGCATCTGCCACTTTAGTTTAGTTGCTTCACTACTATCTCAGGCTGCTGTCTGTGATGTGGAATGGATCATGCCATTCTCTTCTTTGCCAGTAATTGCTTTTTCCATCAGCCCACTGAAGGCTTTAATTTGCAAAAAATAGTTTACTTTTAATGTGATAAAGCATTACGACAGCAGGCACAGCAACATCCTGAAAAGCTTAGAGTGCTGGAGATTTTACATGATGCCAAGTGTATTGTTTTTGGCTAACGTTGCCTTAAAAGCTAAGTGCTGTTGTAGGGGCTCCTGTAGGAGCTTACAGAGGAGTTTATCTGACGTGTCAGTGTGTACAGGTAGAGGATTGTTTCTCACATTAGTCTTTCCTTAGTGTAACATACAACTATCATGCGTGAGGTCAGAGTTAGGTGTTGATTCTGATTCGTTATAGAGCTTCCCCTCCTTGTTACAGCTGCTTCATGCAAATACACTGAGGCTGTCTTACAGCAGCACAGATGAGAAGATGATCAGGTTTTTCACCCCTGAGGAAAGCAACAGTGTTCAAACAAAATTCTAAGTGAATAGCAAAACCTGAACTATAGCATGAAAATCATATCCTCGGTTCTTTGTAACCATTTTTAACCACCAGAATAGAAATAAATTGCATCTCACTCATTGTCAGTTAAACACAGTTGAAATAAAGCCCAGAACGTCACAGTAACTACCAGCCAATTTCATTTTAGATTTGACAGTGAAAGATCAGACTGAGAAAATAAAACCAGACACCCAAGTAGAGTAGCTTAAATACTTTCTGTTGTTTTTCTTCAGGATGAATGTCATAATTTTATTAAGGTTCTCTTAAAAAGAAACGAAGATACGTTGTTTATCTGTGGGACAAATGCATTCAACCCTTCTTGCAGGAACTACAAGGTATGTGATCTGAGATTTCATTTATGACCTTTCCTTTTCTTGTATTTATTGTGACTATGCTGGCAACAGCACGGAGTGTGTTGTTCAGCAGTACATCTTTCAATTCCGTAGCACATCTATTCAAATATTTCCCATTTTTTTAGGCTTGCAGAAATCCTATGTCATACAACCCTCATCAGTGGATGTCTTTGGAGTAGCTGTGAAATTAGTTCAGTTAGGCCTTGGTATCTGGGCTCTGCTTTTTCAGGCATTGCTATGTCCCACGGTTGTTTCTTATCCTTCAGGAAAAAGAAAATTCAGCTCCACTAGTCCTGCTTCTGACAAAACCACAGCAGAGAATTCTTATTCTCTTCAGTGCTGTCAAAGTGAAAAACAGTATAAAGACATTAACATTGAGGAAAACAGCTTCCTTAGTGGTATTCACTGTGACTGCTGCTCTTCCTTGCTTTTTCTGCAGTGCTGATTTACTTTGTTTAGCCACTGTATTGTGTATAGTCTAGGAAATGCATTAGAGAAGTTCAGCATAGTCTTTTATTTCAGTCTCTGGAGGAAGAATCAGATTTATTCACGTATGAGCTTGCATCATGCATCTGGTACAGGTAGCTGGTGTTCTTGTAACCTCTGTCTCTCCTCTTCTTCCTCTCCTTGCATCTTGCTCCTAGCGTGCAACTAGGTTTCCTGGCTTCAGTGTGATATTCAGTACTCCAGCACCATTTTATTGCTTCATGGCCCGTGGTCCAGCCACCTTTGCTAGAAAGCTGCCTTTTAACACAAATGCAGATTTCCTTGGCATAAATGGCTCTCCTGACCCTTGCTGCAGGTGTTTCACTCCCCACAGCACATGGCCCCTTCAGGCTTACTCACCTGTCACTGAGCTGCCTTGTGCTCAGGCAGTCAGAGGAGGTCACCTCGACACCTCCTCAGACTTTTCCTCTATTACTGGGTAACAGAGAGAGATGGCTAAAGTTGTGCCTAACAGAAAACAGAGCTATCCTTCCACACTGCAAGGTGAAAGTGTAGACCAGCCTGCATTACAAGGCTCAGCATAGGGAAGGCTGCACAGAATTGCATTTCCCCTCCCTATCATCTGTAGTGCTTTTCTGTCCTCAAGGAAGCGCAACTAATTCCCTTCACAATGGATTTGGACAGAAAAGGCAGATGACAGAAAACGAATGCTGACAGATCATCCACCAGAGGACTTAGGTGCTGTAACATTCAACCTAGAAGCTGGTGGGAGTAGCTGATGCTGCCAGATGGGTTATTTTTCATGCTCTGTGAATCTGTACTGTGTGTGGTTCACATAGCGTGAGCTCCTCATGTTACTTGAGTAAGCTAGGGAGATGCTTATTCCCAAAATACTGCTGTATAAGAATCTTAAGCAGGTAAGAGCTGTACCTTTCCCACAGAGCTTGCTAAACCCTCTTGAACTTACTGTAAAGTTGATGCGTGTATTTGTATAATTACCAGTGCTCAGGGTGAATTTGTCTCCCAGGAGTTATACTTAAGCCTCAGACTTTACAATTTCTGCACAGATTAACTCTTGCCTAATGGTAAGAGGATTTCTCCATAATGCAGCCTCAACTGATGCTTGGAGGGCGTCCTTCTGGGTATGAAGAGGCACCGCTTTTGTGACTAGACCAGAAGGACCTCCGGACTTTGGGGGGGTAGAAATGCACACACACATAATTGTCCTAGTGTTGTTTCATCTGACTGCTATGGCTTGCAGTCTTTTGCTGTGTATAAAAGCGCTTCTGTTGGATCGCTGTTGAGGATATATTTTGAATCCATGCCAGAACCACAGACCACGTAGCCTGCTGCAGTTCAACAGGAAGCTTGTGTACAGATAAAATATTGACTGAAGGCTTTTGTAAAATGTGTGTAAAAAGTGAGAGTGATTAGGCCTGAAAGAGTGCCTGACTTACTGGGTGCACACTTTTCAGCCTGATTTTATTTAACGCTGTGTTTTTTGTCGTGTTCTTCGTTCATAGCCAGGAGGGCAGTTGCAGAAAGGGCTTTGCTCCCTGCCCAGAAATGAAGCTACCATTAGCCTGGTCCTGGGTAAGAAGTCTTGCTCCTATATCTGAGGAGCTCCCTTTTGTTTTTCAGATGGATACACTGGAGTTCCTGGGAGATGAGTTCAGTGGAATGGCCAGGTGCCCCTACGATGCAAAGCATGCCAACGTTGCGTTGTTCGCGGGTAAAGAAGAATGACTGAAATAATCTCTTTTGCTTTCCTTCCTGCAGCCCAGGTTTGCCATTGAGTCCAAATGCCAAGGTAGCAGAGGGAGTGGATAATAACTAAAAATAAGGGCCATAAGGAAATCGTACGCACAGGAAGCCTTGCCTTGTCTGGGACTGGCTTCACTATCACAAACAGCATTGCGTGGAGCCTCAGTTTCTTGGTTCAATATTTCAGTGTTTCCTGGAATCATAATAATACAATGCCAGATCAGAGTGAGGCACCATTTCTGGCCGTATCCTGCTCCTGTGAAGGACGAGGGCAAGGCTTACATGAACTTTGATGAGGAGGAGGCAGGATATGCTGTTTAACAACTCTGAAGTTAATTTAGCCTTCATGATAGAAGAAAGAGTTTGATGGCTCCTTTCCTAGATGGAAAGGGAAGGTCATTTTATTTTAAACCAAAAGGCATCTTGTTGTTCTGCTACCGCCTGTAATAAACAAAGGACAGAAACCTGTTGGTAAATGGTTAGGTTGCATGCAGCAGAATACTCTGATTCCACTTTCTCTAATAGGTAAAATAGTGAGTGCTTTCTAGTGGTGTTAGTTTGAGCTGTTGATTATGAGAAGGTATTTTGGTATTTCTCTTCATATACTCCTAGTTAAATTATTTCTCTATTGAATTTCTATTAGTGTGAACCATTCTGGTCTTCTCTTGCATTTGCCTGTAAAATTAGATGATAAAGACAATACAGGAGCCACCTGTGATAATACCAGTTCTTTTCAGTAGGCGTACTGAAAGCAGGACCTGCGTATTTACCTGAAAATGCTTTAGCAATTCCTCTCAAGGTGTAGAGGTGTAGGAGTTTGAACATACTGCAGCCACTAAAGATCATTCCATGGCCAAAGTGCTGCATTAGCTGCTACTGCATTTGAGCTGGAATGGTCTGCTTTAGAGAGGAGAAATTTTACAGCTGGTTGTAAAAAAATGATTTGCTCCCTCTACGGTACACCAGTGGGTCCTTTTGTTTTAAAACAGTGGTGGTCATGATGATGGTGATACTGTGTAATTTCTTAATTACAGTCAAGAGATCATAAAACTAGAAATTCCTTGACTGTAGCAGGTGATTCGTAACCCACAGAGAAAGAGGCACACCTTCAAAAAAAGATGCATTCCAAGTGTCTCAGATTGCTGTCCTTGGGGCACTCTGAGTTAGCTGTCAGACGTGTCTTGTTCGCTACACTGGCCAGAAAAGGCATTTATAACCAATTTAATGCAAACATTTATCTGCGTGCAGCTGGAATGGGTGAGATGAGTCCCATCCTGTGGCTGTAGAAGTCCTCACATTATTTGAAAACAGTGTTTTTTATAGAAATAATTGCACTAGCTCTTGGGATGATTCGGTCTGAAAATGGTGGCGTCACAATAAATTCCTATTGAAAATACCCTGTAAGTCTCCTAGCTTCATAAAATTAGTTTGATACGGCATACATACTGATCTCTGTGATAACTTTTCGGAGTGCAGTGAAACGCAGCTTCAGAGCAGTTTAGGGCACAAATCCAGCTCATCTGAGTCTGCTGGGAGCGCTTACAAGAATATGGCTCTTCTTGCAGCTTGTAGCTATTTTAGCTGATATGTGTGAATTGTAATTAGTCACATGGTCTCCTGCAACTTGGCAGGAAAAGAAAATAAATGTGTGATTGTATTAACATGAGTTCAGACATCCACAGCTAAACAATTCAGCTTTTTATACTATTTTAAATTGTTTTTAGTATCTGCTTTTATTTCCTTTTTTTCTTTTTTTCCAAGTTTTGCTAAGAAAAAAACCCTGTTATTAAATGATGATTGGAATTGCAGGGTTCAGAACAAGGAGAAAAGTCCTGCTAGCAAAAACCAATCATTATTTTTAAATCCCATGCTGAAATTAAACATTGTCTGAAGGTGCAGTGAGAAGAACTTCTTATCACAAGGGGCTCTCTGCGCATGCAGTAAGCACCATCAAGGCCCCAGATAACCTGTTATCTTAGATGCATGCTGTTCTGATATTTTTTAGACACAACAGAGATTCAAGCTGCTGGTCTTACGCCACAGCACTCATGCTCCTACCAGCCGCCATGGTTCCAAGGTCTGCCTTGTAAGGGAAATCAGTCCCAAGTTATCGTGACCTGTGAACAGTTCTGACCAGCAGTATCAATTTAAACTGCAGACAGAGCTCATGCATTTACCTTCAGATAGTTTTGCATCTTTTGGTTGTCCTTGGGGTGCCAATCTGTAGTCCCTTTCTTATCATTAGTCCTCCAGCATTCTTTAAGAGAGAGAAATGGATAAATCATGCTGAAATGACCTAGCCCACCATTTTAGAAGAGAAATGTGGATAGGCAGACCTCCTTCATCTCATCGCATCCCTGCTTTGCCTTGGCTCCCTGCACACCACTGAATTTTTAACTAGTGATCTTTGGCCCAGAAGTACTCACAGAGAGAAAAAATTGAATAAGTGCCAGTTAGCTGGCAGTCCCCAAGACCTGTCTGCTTTTCTCTCCTGGTTAAAGCTAATTTCTGTTGAGACTGCTCCATATTTATTTTGCTCACATGCATAGGCGGAATTTATGAGCATTGAGCTAGCGACATTTGCGGATAAATTGGGTAGGGCAGATTAGTGTGACTTAGCTAAGCAGGTGAAGAAGTGCTTCATGAGGTTTCCTCTCCCTCTGCATACCTCCGTTTAAAAATTTATGTTCAATCCCATTTACCTATTTGGATTCTTTCACGTCCATGTTCTTAAAGAAGATTCTCATTTGATTAGTGAGCAAAAGTAATTATACTATTCCTGTCACTCCCCACCCTGTTTCTTCTTTCCTTCCTCCCCAGAGGGAAAGCTGTATTCTGCCACAGTGACCGACTTCCTTGCGATAGATGCAGTCATATACCGGAGCCTTGGAGAAAGCCCAACTCTGCGGACAGTGAAACATGACTCAAAGTGGTTGAAAGGTAGATAAACAAACAAGGAAAAGCCGCATCTCTGATGACAGTCCTGGATTCCTGACAGCCCTCTGTCATTTCATGTCAGCGATGGTTTCTAGCAAAAGAGGAGCTAAATAGCATCTCTTACACTGATCTGTTTATCTGTTTTTCCTCTTCTCCCTACCCCAAGCTACCAGACTTGACATAAAATGAGAGCGTAGTAGACCTGAATATATTCCGTAGAGCTTTCCAAGCTAAAGTCATCAATTTACAGCTGTTGGATGTGAAGGCTGGAATTTTCAGGGCTAAGTGTACTTTGTGTGCTCAGTCTGTGTCTGAAGCACTCCCTTCCCTGGCAGCATATTAGGTACCAGTCTGGGCTTCGTGAAGGATGGAGAACTTGTCCTGCAACATTAAGATTCGTCATTGAAAAATAAAATCATAGGAGTATTGCACAAAGCCTTCCTTTTATAGGCCCTAGGTACAGTGCAGCTGCCATTGAATTAGGCAATGTGTGCTCTAAATGCCCTCATTGTTAAGAATGGTGCTGTTTAGCTTCACGTAGGCATTATGAATAGTTAACATTTGGAGTGATTTTAACAGTGAGTAAAGCCATAGTTTGAAGGCTTTTTCTGCATGCAGAAATATTTTGCCAGGTGTTGACATTAGCAGTCCTACTTTGCTTGTTGCTGCAGATATGTATGAGCAGAAACACTAACATGGCTTGTTATTCCCTCTGCGTACAGCCTGCAGGCCATAAAGAGCTGTGTTTGAAGCCCCAGGCTTGCACTACACACTGCCTCTTTGCCTTTCTTTGTCCGCCATGCTGTGCAGATATGCAGTAGCAAACACTCCACAGCCTTGCAGAGTTTTTCTGCAGGCTGGCCTCCAGTGGTGCTGCGTCCCAGGAAGGGGCTCCTCTCAGTTCTGCAAACTAGGCAGGCTTGCCTCACGCGGGGTTTAAATTTTTAGCACTTAGTGTGAATGCTTCTTTCTGCACACACAGTGCTTGCATGCTATATGCTGCACATGGAATGTCTTGTCTTTTTCCTAGAACCATACTTTGTCCAGGCAGTGGACTACGGCAATTATATTTACTTCTTCTTCCGGGAAATAGCAGTGGAGTACAACAGCATGGGAAAGGTAAGGGCAAAAACATTGCCTCAGATGACTTAGTGACATTCAGGAGGAGAAAAACATATGCTATTCTTGGACCGGTGCAATTAGGAATGACCTTGAAATGAAAACCATAAATCACGATGACAAGGTCATCATTTTGAGAAGCTTCGTATCACTCAAGCCAAAAGGTGGGCTGGAGGGAAATGTTCCACTGTCTTGAAGGGAAACGGGGTGGTTTCTCACAGTGGTGACTTACGCTGGAATCTCTTTTCCCAATCATAAAAAGCACAAGGCAAATGTAGTACATTCAGCGTGCTAGACGGTCCTTTAAAATGGCTTCTAAAGCAAGGCATTATTTGTCTTTAAGAAATCTGAATTTCAGTAATCAAGGGGAGAAATTTTGTGCTCTGCCATTCTTGAAAGAATAATTAAACATTTACTGCATTTTTGTGAATTTCACAATAGTTTTTCTGACTAAGCAGTCAGAGAAACTGACCAAGGTCAGAAAGGTGGAGGGCAGGAATAAAAGCCCAGCAAAATTTGCATAGTTTTTAAGTGCTGAAAATACAAGAGTCAGAGCAGGCAGTGTGGGTTGCAGAGACTGAATATAAAATGTGCTATTGTTTGGGGAAATAGAAAGCTAAGCAGTCTGTATGGAAATGAGTTTTATTTGGGTTGAGAACAGATCTCTTGAAGGATTTATGGCTGTGTATTAAATGCCACAGCCTTATCATCTATAACACGCTGTTCCAAAGCTGAATTTTTCTCAGTTTCTTATTGTCACAGATTATGGAAACATGGGATTAAATTAAGCACCTTGCTGTGTCGTTTCAAATGTTTTAAATGCAGAATTCCTATAGTCTTTGAGTTAAACATTTCATTTTCTCTAATATTCTTGCCATACTCCTTCCAGGTAGTTTTCCCGAGGGTGGCTCAGGTTTGCAAAAATGATATGGGAGGATCTCAGAGAGTGCTGGAAAAACAGTGGACTTCCTTCCTCAAGGCTCGTTTGAACTGCTCAGTTCCTGGCGATTCACACTTCTACTTCAACATACTGCAGGCAGTTACAGATGTTATCCATTTCAATGGCCGGGATGTTGTTTTAGCAACCTTCTCCACTCCATATAACAGGTAATAGGCGCAATAATCTTTTGTTTCCTTTACGTTTTGCTTTTCATTGCAGTTTCTTCTTACTCTATAAAGATACAAGAAGTGATTGCTCGTGCAATGTAATTATTATGTACCATGCACTTACCAATAGTTTGTGTTTCATTTTAAGATACCCTGGCATTGCTTACTACATTTTATATCTGATAATTTAGAACAGCTTTCAAACATTTACTATCTGGACATGTTCCTTGGACATTTTCTTTACGTGAGAATAATTCAGACCAGCCGCCAAGAAGTTTTGCGGAGTATAACTCTCAGAATGTTGTTACAAAGAGAAAATACAGTTTTTCTCTCTCGCGGAGAAAGGACTGAGCCTGTCCCATTTGTCTGTCCCATCCTCTTTCCCTCTGTTTCATGGATCTGTACTGACTCTTGTACTCTCCCCTGGGAAAGCCATGGACCTCAGCCTTGTTGCAGGCTGCAGAGGAAGTTCTCCAGATCACAACAAGAGGAGCAGAGAGGCTGAATAGAGCTTCACAGTCTATCAGTTCCTGCTTTGCCCATTTTATTTTCATAGAGGGATGTTTTGAACTCCTCACACTTAGCCAGTCAGTCTTATTAGTTTTTACCTCCCTGGAGCTGCACCCATGATGGTTTTTTTTTTTGTTTTGTTTTTGTTTTTGTTTTTTGTGAGCAAGAGGGAAAGGAGGAGCTCTGCTAAACAAAAATACTCTTCCTTTTCCTGACCACATCAGCGTGTCTTCATGCTTCAGAGTTGACACTCAGGAGTCCCAGTCTTGCTTAAGCAGAGCTGTAACACAGCAAAGAGGTACCACTAAGAAGAGTAATTCCTCAGGCACCTGTGTTTCATTGTACATGTGGTTTCCAAATGCACCGGTTCACAAGTTAGGAATTTATTGCCGTTATACATTATACATGTTTCTCCAGAAGTTATTATAATAGTAACTATCTTAATTATCAAGGTATCATGGAGAAGTTAGAAAAGCATTCATAGTCTAATTAAAAGATATATTGCTGATTCACAGGGTAATGCTTGAGCTGAAAGGGGAATTTTATTGCTGAAATTCATCTGGTTTTACAGCACACTTGCCACCTTTTGTCAGAGCCTGGCCTTAGTAAGATCATGCACAGAGCTGAATTCAAATGAGAGTAAGCCCAGCCCTCTATTGTTTAATCACTTCTTTTAACTTCAAAACAGTAGGAACTTCAATAGAGAAGTCACCAGGAAATAAATTTTTAAATTAAGATGATCTCTTCTTATGCAAAATGTCCTAATGAAAGCAAGCAAAAGGAGAATCGTCGTCAGCAAATATACTGTATCTTGAGATTATCTATATATTGAGATGTCTTTCTACTCTGCTAGTATTTCCTGTGGTGTGTCATGAATAATCCTTTACTTTTAACTCTGCATTTTAAAATCTAAGTACTTGGTTCTAAAATCAAGATCCTATTTTTGGGCACCATTTTTTGCCAGGCATTGGAGATGACAGGAAGGCACATAGCTTTGGGGACATCTCATAAACAGACCTACCGCTGACATGGGCACCCCTCTCTTATTCCTCCTTCTCTGAGGAAAAGCTTCAGCACGTGCCTTTCATCTCTGGAACAAGAACATCCGCCTAGAGTGATCTGGAAAACATTCCACAGTTCAATCTGATATCAGATGGTGGGAGTTGGTGATGGCTTGTAGTTAGTGCATGAGAAATTGCTTGGCTGTGACCCACAGTCCTCCATCCACATTGCTTTATGGCACTGTGGACTTGCTAATTGCCATCCCCCATAAAAAAGGATTTTGCAGCCTTATCAGGAGTGATCCCTCCATCACTTTGGAAACGTGTTGAAGACAGTTCCCTGCACATCTAAATAGTAAGCGTGGAGATATTAGGGTTGCTTAATTCAGCAATATGCAAGATCTATCTGAAGTGGGAGTTGCTGTGCCTTCGGATGTGGTCCTGTTTGCAGCCAAGTACACCCCCGACTGACCCTAACATCAAAATACATGTGGCTGCCTCTCCTTATAACTATCGCTGTGTAGTATCACATTAATGTAAAGCTTTGAAGTAAGTTTCCTTCCATATAAAAACCCAGCCTGTGGAGATCAAAGTTAGACTATTACTGTCTCCCTCCTTCTTGTTTCCTTCAGTAATGAGCATTTCAGAATCTTGCAACATTCAAACAATTATTTTCTTATCAATTCATGCACCCTTATAAGTTTAATTTTATTCTCTGAAAACAGTATTACATTTCCTACATTTTCTCTTTGGTATGTAATAGCCTACCAGCTAAAAGCAGGATTGAAAGCCTTTAGCTCGTTAGGTTCGTGCTATTTATCTGATAAAATCAAGCAGAGAAATCAGACATGAATACAGTAGTTAATGTGTAAAAAGTGAAAGGTGGATAAATGAATAATTCATGCTTCCAAGTGAGTGACCATGGGAAAATCCTAAGCTTTTCAGAAAGTAGGTAAGGTTGTAATTATGTTTAGACAATGCTACCATGCAGTTGCTTGCAAATTTACAACTTTATCATCTAAAAATACAATTGTATTTTGCTTCCACAAGCTCTTTACACCTCACTGAGTGATTGAGTTAAGCAAATTGCTGAGCATAGTTAACTCCTTTCCACTGGGAGAACCTGATGGAGATGAGGCTGTAAGAGGATGGAGTAATAATGTGCAAATGGAAATGGCACGGTGCAGTACGCTTCCAGTTTGATCAGCTCCAACTTATGATCCATCTACAGTGTATTTTTGAGGCATGACAGGGACTGTGAGAATTCATACTGAGAAAATGTTGTGACTTACAAGATCTTAAATTTCCAAATAATGGGCTCTAAATGTGAGTAGCTGCTACTCCTCATGCATTACCAGTCATACAGAGAGTTTTCCAGATTCTGTTCCCTTTTCAAGATTATTGCAATTAATTTTCTCTATGGAGGCTTTGAAACAAATTGTGCTGGCAGGAGCTGCCTGCTGATTGGTACATTTCAGTCTTTTCCATGGAGCTGGATTTTCCTGTCAATACTCAGAGGTTACAGAGTTCAGAATTGAGTAGCCTGTGACAGGAAGACTTCTATACAGTGTGTTTTTCACTCAAGATTTTATGCATAACTGCAGAGTGAGTAACAATTTCTGGGAAATATCACTTTGCAGCATCCCTGGCTCTGCAGTCTGTGCCTATGACATGCTTGACATTGCCAGTGTATTCACTGGGAGATTCAAAGAACAAAAGTCTCCAGACTCCACATGGACACCGGTTCCTGATGAAAGAGTGCCCAAACCCAGGTATGCTTTATGTGTAATGGTATTGTTCTGCTGCTGCATGCAGAGTCTTTGACAATCTGAACAGCTTTTTAAGGTACAGATATGAATGAAGATATATACTGTAGTAGTGAAATATCAGTTGAATTGCATTCATGCAGAAGTGAGAATTTTCCCACCTAAACCAGATTTGTGTAATATAAAGCAAGCCAGATTTGGATCCACTTGGTCAAAATAAAAGCCAGTTGAATAGTGGTACAAGTTACCTGTTGCATATTGGTTCAGTAATGAGTGTATCTCATAGCAAAGCCTGCTCTAATTCTGGGCTAGCATACAATTTACTTGCCACGGAAGATGTATCTGGGTTGGGAGGACAGGAGTAGGAGGAGCAGCATTCCATCAGAATGGAGACTTGTTTTATCTCATTCCTTCTGAGTTGTTTTTCCCACTTCACTTCTCTCCTGTTTGCATGTAGATCCCCTTTTATACTCCCTTCATATTTCCTACATGCATCCATTTTGTTAGTTATTATTGACAGCTCTTTGTTAACCCATTTTCACCAGTGGCTCTGAGAATATGATGTAAACATAAATAGACAAAATTCACTTATTTTAGTCTTGTGCTACCACTTTAATATATGTTTTGTATCATCTGTGTTATCTTTCATAACTTTAAAAAAAATCTGAAGCTTTGTGGTGGCAGCTAGGCTTCTATGTAAGTCCAGATTTGGCCCATCATGTTCTAGAGATTTGCCAAGTATACTGTCCCTGTGCTGTGTTTATTCTGAGGCTGTCAGTCAGAAGAAGAACCTGGAAGTGCCTGAAAAATCTCATCAGTTCTGTGTCTATTTTCAGTCTGAGCCCTAGAAAGGCACCTGCCTCCCTTGGTCCTGGATTTTCTTCTCCTTTTTGCAGTGTTTCAACAACTCACTGACTTGATGAGCAGCTTTGGTAGAGTAAGATGGCATGAGAGTTCTAAGGTCGTTTATTTGAAAATGGTAGTCCTGCATAGAATATTGGCAGGGAAGAAGGACAAGGACAAAGAATAATGTTCCTTCTTGTCAGTGGAAGGGGAGAAGAGAAACTTGCACTCTAAGTCTGTGAAACAGTCCAGTGGCATGCTAACAGCTGAAGATGGGATAGTACTGCTTCTTCTAAGTCAGTAGGAGATAATGTGAACTGAATCAGTGAAATGTTTAATACAGTACTTGGCCATCGGTCTGCTAAATAAAATAATCATTACTTGTAGCTCATGTTGAAATTCATAGGAGAGGCAAAAGATGACTTTGAAATAGGATCATTTCTGTTTGGATATCTCAGGATGGTGCAGAAACATTAGTGCTCTTGTTGATCCTAATATCTCTTAGAGACATACTGGAAAATTTCAGGGGCCTTGCTTCCCTTTTTTGCTGAGATGAAGAGGAGGGTTTACTCAATTTTATGTTTACTCAACTGAGCCACTCTTGAGATTAAAATAGGGCTAATCCAATCATGTGATTAGGATTTAGGAAGAAATAAGCCTCTAGATTAGATATAGAGAAAGCCTAGGTACTGTGGTGCCAGAAAGTATGGTCTGCTCCCTAGGGAATTTCACCCATTGAATCAGTGCCTTTGCAAGGACCTAGTGATGGCCTTGATTTATCCCCTATTGCTAATTCTATATGTCGTTACAAAACAATCAGAATATTTTGGACCTGGCGAGCACTCAGAGCAGTGCAGGACTAAAGGCACTGACGCAATTAGTCCCTTCCTACACACATAACATTCAGTTACCTAAGGTTTGAACATTTATCTAAATGAGTGGCAGATACGTTCAAGGTAGCATTACTCCATTGATGTCAGTGGCTCTACCCACTTTAGATCAGATGAAGACTGAACTCTGCAGAATGTTTATACATGGATGAACCATCTTTTGTCTTTTCATCTCACAGTCGTTCAAAGGCAGGGGATTCATAGTAGCCCAGGAAATCAGATCAAATGAAATGCTGGAGAAAATAATCCACAAAATCTTAATAATAGGCAAAGACTTATGCTGCTTCCAGGGTAGTGATTACCTGTTGAGGCAGGAAGGTTAAGTTAGCTTGAAGAGGAGGGCAGATTTTAGGAATACAGTGAGTAGATTTGCATTTAAATTGTCCAAAATGATTCAGTAATGTCTAAGTGGAGGTCCTTTATGTGCTATAACACTTAAGTTCTCTTGTCCAGACTGACTTAAAGGATAAAACCAATGCTTACATGGGTGCTTGCTGGGTTTTCTTCAAGTCCTCCTTCTACCAGATAGTACTGAAAGCAACATCCTCCCACCCATTTTATAAAAGCAATTTCCCTCTGTATACTAAAAACTAATTTTATTTTAGGGAAGAACAGTCAGGTAGGCAAGGTACAGATCAGAGAACATCTATGCCAGTGAACAGCATCAAGTCAAATACAAACATACAGTAGCCAGGCTCCATGTGAGTGGATGAACTAAAAGCCATGTGTTTCAAACTCCTGTTAAAGAAATGTGTTTGTGCTTTTAGGTGGCAAGATGGAAGTACCTTTGAGTGGCAGTTAGAGCAGGGTTTGGGGTTTTCCTGAGGGTCTGAACAAGCCCAACGTACTTCTCAATCCTTCATTTAAACTCTTGCAATACACTCCAGATTTCACTGAGGGTGTCATGTCAGCTGTTACAGAAAGGAGATGTACACATGTATCAAGTAAACGTTCTCGCTTTACTTTCTCATTTTATTTAGGCCTGGTTGTTGTGCTGGCTCTACATCATTAGAAAAATACGCAACCTCTAGTGAGTTCCCAGATGATACTCTGAACTTCATCAAAACACACCCACTGATGGATGAGGCTGTACCTTCCATTGTCAATCGACCCTGGTTCCTGAGAACGATGGTCAGGTAAGTACCGCCAAATAGACTCTTCCTCGTTGTGGCTGTCAGGTTGTGCTAATGATCTTGTTTACAATACTCTCAAATTCTGTAGACATCCGTGGTATGCTGGGCATGACTCCAGGTAGGAAAGATGGTAGTGCTGAGCAGATGCTGTAGAATTCCCTGAGCAACTTCCAAGATAGGAAAAAAACTTAATCCTTTCCAACTATGCTGTGCTGAAACTGGATTGTGGAGGAAATGCAGTGCAGGGAAGGTTGACCTGCCTCTTGGCTTATGGGTCAGTGTTTGAGACAGCTCTGTAGAAAACTTTGGGCAAGGATCAACAGATAGCCCAAGGATACGTATACAGGATACAAACACGCCTGCCAGGATATGTTCACAGGATATGAAGATGTCTGTTCTGATATATGCTGGTATGTATTACTGTTTAGAGAAGTGTGCAGTGAAAACTAACCACATAATCTGTATCCTTTCTATTACAAGAGAAAAATAATAAAGAGGAGATTTGAACAAAGACTCATAAATCAGCAAGCCTCAAATACTCCATACTCTCCCTCTGTAAATATGTTCCCACTCTCATGTCATGCTGTGATCACTAAACTACTTATCTACCCTTCAGTTGTAAATGGAATAATTTGAAAAATTTTGCCCTATTTTCCTCTCTTCCTCTGTATGAGAGTGGAATTATGTATCAAGACTTCAGTAGTGAAGTGGAGTTCACAAAGTCCTGATGCAGTATTACCCAGCTGCATTGCCATGCAATATTGCCATGTTGCACTTTAGTTATGTGTGTCTGGCCAAAGATTAGAGCAACATATGCTCTGCGCAGTGCTTTCTTTTGACCTCCAGTACCAGGTAACCAATAGTATCAAGTCATCAGCACTCACACTCAGAAAATTCTGTGATCTCACAGTTTGATACCATTTTGGCAGTACAATCGGTTAGCGGTTGCTATGTGATTATTTTTAGTCAAAGAAAATGAAATTTAGCTTCTCAGCATTGCACTAACACAACTTTTCCTGACAAAAAGTTGAATGCAGATCTATTATAATTATTCCTCCTCTTAATGTGGTTGAGTTTGAAATAAAACAAAAATCACAATGCCGATTTTCTTTCCCTGCCTGTAGAAGTCATCAAGCTAGTACTTTGCCTTTGTTTGGAAGGATAATTCCTAAATTGCCTCAACCTCTCAGCAGCTCTCCAGCCTTCTGCTTGAGGTTTGCTGCTAGAGACATGTTTGCTAACTGACATCTGGACATGCACACAAGCTCACGGAAATTCCCTACCATTTGGGCAGCCAAACTGGTGCAGTCTGTGTTGACTTATGGGGTTATTCAGATAGAAAAAGTGCTTAAATATGTTATATGATCTCCCAGAGGCTACCACACAGATATTTTAAGTGGAAAAAGTGATAAAATAAACAGCAGTCTAATCCGCATGATGCAAGATGCTGTATTGTTATTCCAGATACCGCCTGACCAAAATCACTGTTGACTCTGCTGCTGGGCCGTATAAGAACTACACTGTGGTTTTCTTGGGATCAGAGAAGGGAATCATCCTGAAGTTCTTGGCACGGACAGGAAACAGTGGTTTCCTAAATGACAGCCTTTTCCTGGAGGAGATGAACATCTACAATCCTGAAAAGTGTGTATCTGATTCTTTTTACTCATGTACGGGTGACTTTTGACACTTCTGATTTCCCGGAGAGCAAGTTGTCCCATGAAAAGGGAAGTAGTTAGAGAAGCCAAGTTTCTTTTTTGAGTAGTTTTAAATTGTTTGGAGGGATGTCTGGTTATCAGCCTCTACAATGAAATAAAATATTTTTCACCCAGTATCTATAGACAATAGCCCATCCTATGCAGCAGTTGACAGATAATTTAAAAGAAATTCTGCAGAGGAAGATTAATTTTCTAATCCTATAAAAAGCGTGATTACTCTCCAAATAACTCATCAACCAGCAAGATAATCTCCAAGGGAAATTTCTGGTGCTGTAGCCTTACTTGAATATGCCTGAAGGGATACTGAAGTGTGCCATAAGCATGCAGAAATTTCAACTGCTTTGAGTGCTGGAGAAGAATAAACATAAAAACTGAAGGGCTTTCAGAAAGCATGTCTGGTTTGCAGTCTCTCTCCACCTCTCCTTCCCTTGAACCATGCACTTTTATTACTTAGTTGTATGTCTTTTTAATGGTGTTTTTAGTGGCTACTGCGCATTCTTTCACCTCGTCTGGTTCAGGTTTTGTTTCTGGTGGTCTTTGTTTCCTTTTCAGGTTGAAGAGCCACTGGTTTTACATCTGGTTTCACAGCAGAACTCTTTTGTAACTATTTCTCATGTTGTCAAATCAGGTGCAGTTACGATGGCATGGAAGACAAGCGTATTGTGGCTATGCAGCTTGACAAACCCAGCAGTGCCCTTTATGTTGCCTTCTCTACCTGTGTCATCAAGGTTCCCTTGGGGCGGTGTGAGCGTCATGGTAAATGCAAAAAGTAAGTACTTTGGCCAGCACTTGCTCTCTTGTCAGAAGCCTGTGTGCCGGGCATGAGAGCATTCCAAAATGCTTCTTCTGCTCTTTTTTCTCAAGGGCCTGCATAGCATCCAGAGACCCCTACTGCGGCTGGGTGAAGGAGAGCGGGGCGTGCACGCAGCTGGTCCTTGGTGCTAAGTGAGTAATGACTCCTGCTGGACAAGTATGAGGCAGTGGCAGTGGCGCCAGGGAGACTTGGACTGAGCTGTTTGAAACGTGGGGCTCTCAGGGAAGAAAAATGTGTGAAGTGTTTGTTCCTGCCCGATTTGCATTCTCTGAAATTTCTCACAATTATTTTTCTTTTTTTGGTGTGAACTCTCAGCTGAACTGGTAACTGCTGAAAGAAGAGGAAGAAGAAAATGAAAGAGCTGTACTAAAGCCCACGTGTTGTTGAAAAGGGGGAACTGGATGGCTGTGTCTGGACCAGCCCACACTGGAGCCATCACAGCTGATTAAAGAGGCAATAGAATCCAAATTAGATTACTGTAGCAATTTGTCCATTGGAAACAAAACCAGTCCTTCTAATTTACTGTGCATTACTAAGAGGAATCACAGGGCACAGAAAGAGCTTAAAGTAGATTCAGCGAAGGGCTGGATTTCCCCTTGCTTAACAGTAGAATTTATTTACTTCATAATAATAGAAGCATATGAAACATATGAAAATATGATTATCTAAGTCTCCTTTTAGAGAGCAGATCTGTTTAAAACATCGTATTCCTTGGCTACATGTGACACTCTGAGGGTACAGCTTTACCTCAAGTGTAGTACAAACATCACACAACCGCAGTAGCCTCACAGCCAATACAGCTTAAACCTTCTTCTGTACTGGATGAGTTATCATTCCTTCGTTTATTCCATGGTCTTAATTAGCTGTTTAAATTCCAATTGTTTTGTCCATTGTGGATGTTATAGCTTTATCTGTCTGAATATGCTTTATCACAGAAATGGGAACTGGTTGTTTTGTAGAATAACATTAAAGTGCACTTGTGTGCATATAAGGGTTTCTCAGTGTTCTTGAAGTACTTGAGAGTTTTTGCACTTGGCTATGACAAGTTTTAGAGGACTTACACACCTTACCATCAAAAGTGGCTCTTCTGCTTATGAGAAGTGTCATCTGACCATGAGAAAGAAATTCTTTACTTTGAGGGTGACAGAGCACTGGAACAGGCTGTCCGGAGAGGTTATGGAGTCTCCTTCTCTGGAGGTATTCAAAAACCCACTGGGACACTTTTCTCTGCAAGCTACTCTAGGGATCCTGCTTTAGCATGGGATTGGACTAAATGATCTTCTGAGGTCCTTTCCAGCCCCTGCAACTCTGTGATTCTATGAGACAGACACACTGTAGCTTGTAGTGGTGCAGTCTGCAGGTGAGCAAGGCAGGTGACTCTCTACCCGATGCACAGCACTTAGGAAGAAGATGCAGATCAACTTTCAGGTGTCTGATGAACTTCTAAATTATCCAGCAGGATAACAGGTGCCTTCCTGGAGTTGGTGACAGTTGAGCAGGAGTTTTAAGAACACCGCTCTGGGAATTAGGTGTGTGCAAGGATAATTATACTTCAACAGCAGGATCCTAACTAATGTAGACAAAAGCTTGTTCTGGAGGTTTTCCAAAGCTCTTGTCACTCCTCTTTTACCGTATTGGGAACTTGGAAAAGCAGCTTCACAAAATTTCTGGCACGGGTTAAAAGCCTAAGTTGGGCATGCCAGCTAGGAAAGCCTGTACATATTTATCAATCAAGGCCCGTAGATTCATTGTAATTCACTTTGTGATCTGGACCTTATGACCTGCAACCTTTTCCAGTGCAATACTTAAATAATTTTGAAAATGCAGATTGTGTTGCCCCAGCACAGTGCCTTAGCCCATAGGTTAGCTTCCTTCTTATGTCAAAGTATTGGTGCACTTTGACTGCTGCATGGACAAGTCAAGGTAGGATCATAATTGCTCCTGACAATGTCATTTTTTTTTTTTTATAGTTAGCAATTTAAAAAGATATGAATGTTTGCCTCCCTTGACAACAGGATACACAGTGCATTTTCAAAGAAGACGACAAGGAATCACTTTCTGATGGCAAATAATTTGAAGGCCTGTATTTCTGGTTTTTTTAGACACTTTAGGAAAGTTTCAAAGAAATGTCCAGTTTCATGATGTGTCTTTATTTCAGTTGCAGATGCAATAATTTTTTACTGCACAGGTAGTGCCCTGTGATAGTTGTTACTCATGCTGTGATTTTTCTTTCTATTATTTAGGCTGGCATTTGACCAGGACATAGAACATGGCAATACAGATGGCCTGGGTGACTGCCAAAGTAAGCAAAGCTTTTGCCTTCTTTTACCATGTGTAACAGCATCTTTCTGACTGCCATAAAATTGTTGTTACCTGTTAGACATCAGACACTCTTTTACAGCAATATAAGCCACAATAGGGATTGCAACTGAAGTTAAAGATGATGATGCAGATGAAGTTAAAGATGACAGAAATGAAACTGTTGTTTAGTTGCTTTTAAATAGCCCAGTTGGTGTGATTTATTCAAACACTGGATTTTGTATAATGAGAAGATTTCCATTCTAGAGGATATTGATCACAACAATGAAATAATGAGTTGGTTGCTCACTGTCTTTATAAGTCATGGTCATTGGGTTGTTTATGTAGATGTGAAGAAGGAGCTTGGTTTCTTGGTGTAGACTGTGACTTGAATTACAATCCTATGAAGATCAGGGAGACAATGAAATATATCTTCAGCTTTTGTTCTGAATCAGTAAGTGGGAGTTGCTGTGTTTGTGATTATTAGTGAATTTTACACACAAGCTGGAAAATGTGGCAATGTTAAGAGTCAAGCACCAGTGTTCCTGCCTAAGAAATGTTAATGATAAACCTTACATATTGACAGCATGATCTGGAAGCTTAAACATTTACGTTTTGCACTGAAATACTTAAAAGTACAGAACAAAGAACCTGTCCTTGTTCAAGCCTCACTTATTATTGTGATAATTGTGCTTGTGGGTGTACAAGGATTTCAGCCTCTGCGTGCCTTTGTCTCAGCTACACCTCCCTCTGCCTGTCCCGTAAGATAGGGTCACTTACACTATCATCTCTAAGTTTTTTGAAGGAGGTATACGTACAATCCTTCTTGTCCTCCCTGTGAAACAGTATAGCACCAAAACCAGGTCATTTCCCAGCTGGTACAACCTAGCTCTTTTCAACTATCAACTTATTTCTGCTCTTCTTGGGCAAATAGGTTAGACAGGAGTGGAGTCCATTGGATATCAGCTGCACATAAAAGGGGAAGAAGTGACTCAGAAAGGGCAAATTGTTCTCCTGGAGAAAGATCCCTGTGTAGCTAGCAGCAAAACCAATACCCTGCTTAAATAGCTCTTTAGCCCTGAATGATACATTGAACCTGACACTGCACAGGGGTAGATGTTAGTCTGGCTGGTATTCTTACTTCGTGCGGTCTTGGATCATGTGAGTTTTGTCCTCATCAACTCATGATACTGGCTGCATCATTTATTGTGCCTTACATTGGAATGGGACTTGACCTTGCAAAAAAAAAAAAAAAAAAAAAAAGCATGCCAGGGAGAAAGTTGGCCTTCCTATTTGGTATTACTTGCATAGGTCCAGCCATGAACGCTTTTAAAGTCAGACATCGCTTTCAGGTATTTCTGAATATCTGTTTTGCATAGGTTCTTGGCATAATAATCACATACATCCAGATATCAGCTGAAGCATGAAAGGTTGCTAGGAGTAAAGTACTAAAAGGGAAAAAAATGAGAGAGAAATAATGATTTTTCTCCTGTTATTTGTCTTTCAGATTCCTTCGTAGCCCTGAATGGTAAGAAAGTTCGTAGTTTTACTATTTGCTGACAGCAAATCCATTTTGGAGGAATTACTTTTTACTTAACTTTTAAATATTTTTATATTTTTTGTCTTATTTAATGTTTTTTTTTCCCCAATTTATTTTGTTCATAGACATTTCAACTGCTTCACCTGATCATGAAATGTCTTACAACACAGTGTATGGTCAGTTTATGGGTGTTTTTTAAAAAGTCTCTCTGGAACCTTGTGTTAACTAGTAGTTCCTCTAGTCAAAGAGCCATTAACCTTTTCTTATTTGTTTTGTCTTGCCTTTGAGGGCCTAATTCACTAATCACAAGTGAAAATAAGTAGTGCCTCTTGATTTGCATTCCCTCTTTTCTAGTCCTCTCTCAAAACTGCTTAAGATGGTTTATTTTATTGGCACTCCAGCAGACACGATTAAAAGCTTGTTTCATCTGAATACTCAGACAAAGGAAGACTTGGATACAGTGATGCGTATTATCTGTTCCCTGGGAAAAGCAAGATAGCTTACCTCCCACTCATGAGATATCCAGGCTGGCATAATGACTGCTCCAGCAGCTAGTCAACGATAGCTTTGGGAAAGGATCAGAACTGTCCCTGGGTGATAGAAAGACCTCTCTTAAGAAGAAGTAATAATTACCCATGTCAGTTGAGATTGGGTTAAACCCTGAGTTACGAAAGTTTCGGTCACTTCTGCAGTGAATCATTTATGTTCCCCATTCTTGCAGTATCACAATACTCACATGGTGCCTGGTCTGTAAAAAATGGAATTCACACAACAAATTGGGTGATCAAAGCTGAAAAGAAGCATTTCTGTCAGCCTAGGGTAGCAGTTTTCCTCCAGGCAGCTGTTAATCTGCACTTGCACTGCTTTGCACCGCTTTGTTCTTTGTTTGGAAGTGGATTATATTGGCACTTGGAGTGCAAAGTGTCTTCTGGAGGAATTATTGCAGAATAAATGATGACTTCAAATTCAAACCTAGATTTATATTGCAATAGCTTCTCCTTATTGGCAACCTGAACAACGATGAGCGCCCACAAGGATGTGTGATATTGTTCGCAATGAAGTCAGTGGTGAATTTCCATGTGGGATAAGAACTTACTTGTGAAATTGCTTCCAGGCTATGCAAGACTAAAAGTTCATCAGAACTGAGGCAAAATAACTGTATGTTTAGCTGAGCGTAATTAGAGGTAGGCTAGTTTGAAGTTGTGAAGATGCTCATCAGATTGATCCCTTCTCCACATGCATGCAAAATATGTAGGTACAAACAGAACCAATAATAACGTAGTGCAGCAGAATGTGAATAACTGGAGGTACATCAGTACTGTTCAGCATTTAAAATAAAGAAATACATAAATTTTCCCATGTTGTTTTTAATCAGGAAATGAAAAATGTGCAAGTGAAACTTATCTGCAAGTATGATAATGAAAACCAATGAGGGAAATATACAAAATCAAAGGCAAGCTGAGACTTCATAATGCATGAAAGACTGATGGTTTCGTTTGCATATACAGCTTGCAGTTGAAATTGCTATATAACCAATGCACAGAGCAGTAATTAAAGAATAAGTAGAATAATAAAATCCATGCTGCTGAATCTAAAGAAAAAGAAAATGGCCTTGAGCCCATTGCTAATATGCCAGAAGTGTCTTAGGATTTTTGCTACTATCTTTGAAGGCTGCACAGTTACAGCTGTAGAATGCAAACCTGTATCCCATCAGCGACCATATCACTACAGACTTCAACCAAAGCTGATGTTTTAGTCTGACTGGGAAAGCAGGGAAAAAAAATGGTTCGAATGACTGGCAATGTGAAAAAAAGCTGCAGTCCTAGGAAACATAGGTTACAAAAGGAGTCTGGTCTACTGTCCTTGCACGAATGAATACAGCTCTTAAAACAGGATCCCACTGCCAAATGTAAGTGAAAAATGATGACCCAACAGGAACGTTGGTTCCCATTTGTGGAGTCTTTCACAGATTTTTTCATTGACTCTTCACAGGTAGATCCTGATACATGATCACTAGGCAAGACAGCTTCCTTTTGTGGGTTCAGTTGAAATACTGCTATTTCTGCAGTCAGTCTTTCTTTTCACCTATCAGGACAAAATACAAACAGTGCTAGTCACTTCTATTGATCTTCCACATGAGGAGTGTGAAGAATTCCAGCACTAGACAGTCAACCAGTCTTGGTAAACCCGCTCATATTTGCTAAGTATTACATCTGCTCTAAGTGATTTCTTTTTTTTCTTGAGGAAACTAGAATTTTCTAAATGGTGCATTTTACTGTTAAAGATGTAACTAAATGGTATTTCAGATTAAACCTCAGAACTGCAATATATCAGGATGCCAATCAAGTGAATGCTTAGAGTGCTTTTGCTGGGTTAAATATATCTAAAGGCATCTGAAGCTCCAGGTGCAAAAAAAAGTCTTACAGCTTGATTACTCCTTTCAGCTGATTTACACCACCATAAATCATCACGCTTTGGTGGGCTTATTGCCTATCTGTAGCAGTGTAACTGAAAGGAGAATCAAGCCCTTTATCACTGTATTCCTGACATCAGCCTCCTCCCGAATTTGGCGAGTGGGATCCTTTTTTGGGGGCAGTCTCCCATGGTCAGTTGTAAACAAGTAACAAAGCGCAAAGCCCACTCAGGTGACTGTTCGTTTATATCCCTTTTGACACCCAAGGGGAAGATAGCAGGCTGAAGATCTGCTGCAAAAGGTCAGAGAAGAGTGGTGAAAGAGGCGCATGTTTAAACAAAGAGATTAGCCTAGATTCTTCCATAAAATTGTAAGCAGCTTCAATTATCTTTGGAAACATCAGTTCTTAGTGAATTGGGCCCTTATCTTACCCCCTAGCCATATCCCTTTCTCTCTTTGTAGTATTGATTTAGCCTTTCCTACTAATTGTCTAATTAGGTTGCTATAGCTGTTAATAGGATAGCGTGCGGACGTCTTAACCTCTGAGATCCTAATGACTTGTGCATATTAGAGCAACTATCAAATACGTATCGAATCCCTGTCTTTGTTTTAAAGCTGAAAAAATCTCTTTATATTTTACAAATGCACTTCCAAATGAGCTGTAGTTACAGAAGCACAGCTCTTTTGAATCATTATCCATGCCTGTAGACCCTAGGTGCTTTTTCTCTGGTTCTATCACTTGGTTACAGCACTCCAAATGAAGAGTTTTTGCAAACAATGGAAGCAACCTAAACCAGATTTTTTTTTTCTAAGTGTGTCTATTTTGAGTTTTGCATATTTCCTCTAAACAAAGAAGTTTGAAAAGGACTGTCTCTGCAGTTTTCAGATGGACTGTTTTAAAACAAAGGCAGGATTGTGGTTTTAGATAACTAGATATATGAAACTCTAGCCAAACTAACATAGAGGTACTAGCCGTAGAGGTGCTGGCCATAGAGGAAAAGCCTCCTAAAACTGTAGCAAAACCAGTTTACACAGTCAGAGTGGTATAAGTGTTGTGATGGGAAAGAAAAAAAAAAAAAAAAAAAGATCCATTCAGTGTTGCAAACTATACAGTACACTGTAAAGGTTTAATAGTGACTGAATGTGAAAGGGCCAGGAGTACATTGCCTGCCACTTCAGTCTTTTCTCTGTTTACGAGGGAAACTTAACTACCTAATACATTTGTGGTGCCGCTCAGTTCAGAGGTGGAATTCACCCAGTGGGACTGACTGTTCAGCTGCTTACAAGACTCAGTGATAACTGCTTATGGTATCTGGCATGGTAGCACTGCCCAGTAGTAAATGTTTGCAGAATGCAGATCTTACACCGGTGAGAAAAGTTGTTAAGCTTAATCTGCTCCTTCCCTGTTTCTACCAAGTGGAAGAAAGTTGATCTTGATTTCACGTGGGGGATTGTTTCTCAGTGTGTACCGTACTCACACATCAGTAACAGAGCAAAGAGACTGATTTCTCTGCTTGTGTGAAACCCTTCTCTACCTAACTACCATCTGGCACACATTAGTATCTTCACAAAGCTTTAGCTTCCCATTACTAAGAAATTCTCTGTGTATTTGCAGCATATGGCTGAGGATTTTTTTTTTTTCAGAAAATGTGTCCCTTGGGCATGTATTTCCTCTAGATTGCTGTATTAAGAAAGGTTGCTCTTTAACCATACTTACGGCTTTTTCTTAAAATTGACCCTCAAACACATCTAAAATGGGCATGAAAACGCACATCAAAGACAGGTATAAAATATGATTGCTACTTGGCAAGATTTTCTTCTACCTCTATATCCAGCTCTGACTAATTGCTTTCTTATGTTGAGTACAGCTTTATTTGTAGGCTGATCAAATATTGTACACATTATTGTGGTCATTTAACAGGATATTAATTTGGAGATGTGGCTTAGTCCTTAGGAAAAAGAAGACAAGGAAATCTCATAACCGTTTTCTGGCCTGTTCTCTGTCCCATTGTTCCTCTTCTTTCTTGGGAATGAGCGCAGGAACTGACAAGCGTGAAATGGTGTAGAAGTGAAAGCTTTCAAGCTCAAGTTTCCTTGCTTCAAAAAAATCACATGTTTTCAGCCCGTGGGACCTCTACCTGTCCTCCTGGAAACAGGCAGCCCTGCAGACCTTTGGTGATGCAGGCAGAAAGTTTGGATCACAGTCTATCATCCATCTAGCTGTGTTATCAGTGTTTCCAGCCATGCTGTGGCTTATAGGAACCTTTTAAAAGTGGGTAATATTTGGGTTCTCTTTCCTATTTAAGCAACATTAAAAGCTCTGTATTTCAACAAAATACAGCCTATAATTTGCAGTCAAAGAAAGACAGCTAGAGAGACCACACTTCCTACCACGAGAGATAAAAAGTAATACAGTTTTCTTGTCAACATAAGCCTTCAGACTGAGGTCCAGTGCTCAATTAATCATGTTTATGGTTTTCTGTGGTATCTGAAGGTAGGCTCCATGGTGACAACACTGAATCTGTCTCTGCAGAGCATACTAGTTACAGGAGTTTGTTCTGTCCATGTCCTGTTTGAAGTGTGCAGCAAATCAAAAGTGCTCCTCAAAAGTATGCAGAGGAGCTACAGGCATTTTCTTGCCTTCCAAAATCATTAATACTCACCAGGACTTCTTTTAAACTGCAGTAGCATCTTAACAGAAGCCACAGATTTTTTGCTGATTTCATCAACATTTTAACCTCACAAAGCTGTTAAAAGGTCTAGATAAAATGAAGTGCATGCTTGCATCAAAAAGCTTGGACGCACTGGTGGCCAAGATTTAGATTTCTGATGGCTAGAGCAGAATTGGGAGCCTTAGATTCATTAGCTCTCTGTGCACATGCCTCTGAGAGCATGGGCCTGCATTGCTAAAGCACCGATGGAGAAGCTACCTAAAGCAGCCTTTTCAAGGTACAGCATCCTAAAGCTTTATGTGTGTCCAGTGATGATTCAAAAATGACAGTGAAGCACAATCTCCTCACTTCCAGCTCTGTAAATTCACCTCCAAATATGGGCTCCTTGTGTAGCTGTACTTCTGCCCCAGTGAACCTCAAATGCTCTTTCTGAGAAGTATAATATTTGGGGAAGGAGAGGGGAAGAGTCCTTGCTAGAACAGTCAGTAATCTGGTGGCTGGCCTTCTCCCCATGGGAAGGACTGAAATCTAAGGTTGCTAGGCTATTGAAAGGGAGGCAGGGGAATGGAGGGCTACTCTTAGTCTGTCCAGCATTATCTAAAAAGACATCATCTGCCTTTTTGTCTGAATGATCTGATTCTACTTTTTCAAGAAAGCAGGTAAGGGATAATGGAGTTATTCCACATTAAGGACAGAAGCAGTTTGAGTCCTGCTGAAGATAAGACATTTTTGTGCACTAAGTGAAAGGGAACTCTCAGAAGCAAGTGATTTTAAAGTCAAAATGTGGTGTGGAGGGATTTTCAATGACCTCTGTCCCAGGAGCCTAGGAGCAGACAAGGCACTGAGACATCCTGGTTGGAGCCAGCATTCAGAGACCATAAACTTCAAGCACACTGCATTTTGGGTGCTGACCTACTTCTTGGGATCAAGTTTACAAAGATGCAAATATATTTATGCTCCAGCCGAACCAGTGTTCCAGCAGCATATGTCCTCTTAGTGTCTTAGTGTGCTGTTTGTTAGGCTGTATTCAACCAGCGAGGAGTTCCTCAGCCATTTTCAGCTGTAACAATGTGTAGAGCAGCTGTAAAACTCATCATCACTGGACTGTAATCCTCTCTTCTGGTCTAGAGGTGTGTGCTGATGTCCAGCAGCCTATGTGACAAATGCAAAGCAGATCACATCCTAAATTTTCTTCAGAATGAGTGTGCAGGCATTCCAAGGGGCCTACAGCAAGCGAGCAACGCCACACCTCTGTCCTAACAGGTCTACCAGCCAAGTGAGATGTGGCTAGCATGGTAGATATGGGTTGTTTGCCAGCTTTACATAGTAAGGCCTTTTCTTCATTGTTAATTTGAGCAGAAATAATGTGCAGCTTCATGCTCGCAGTCCTTATCTCAGCGCTGTTGTACAACACCAGCTCAGACAAGACCAGTGGTGATGGTGCAAGTGGGCATGAACCCAGCACGTCCTCCATCTACACCCAGAGTCTGATGCCCCAGCAACCAGACTCTGTTTCTGGACACCCTCTCGTTCCCTTTGGGAACATCTGTATTGTAGTGTAGCTCTTCTGGCATTCATCTCTAGTTCGGGCTGTACTAGAAGTTGTTCCATTTTAATGCTTAAGTTGTCTTTGAAGTTGCTTTTCAACCTAAGCCACTACCAGGCAGTGTGGACTGACACTTTGGCATTGTTCAAGCTCACATGCAGAATACAGCCAAAGGATGTTTGACTAGAATGAATCATCCCCATGACGCTCTGCATACCTTTAACACTGCTGGGCAAAAACAACCATGAACTAAGCTGCAGCCAACTGAATATGCACAGTCATTGACATTATCAGACTGGCCACTGGGGAAGGTCCAAATTCTGTGCTTCCTTGGGCAGTGCTTTGCAAGGCCTTTGAAGCCTTGCTCAGCCTAATAGGTTCACACCCGAGGAAGAGCAAAGTTTGTGCTCCTGAGCATAAGGTGGCGTGGTAAGTGACTAATGAGACTTGTCTTCCCTACCTGTATTTATAATGCAACAGGACATTCCAGTTCACTAGTTCCAAGCACCACCTCTTCCGACTCTTGGGCTCGACAGGGTTATGATGCTAGGGGACGCATGCTGGATTGGAAGGATCCGCTTGGTTCATCCGAAAATACAGACCCATATGTGGCAGTTTCATCCCATAATCATCAAGACAAGAAGGGTAAGGTCTTGGAAATGACTTCCTGTGGTGAGGAGGGAGGGGGGGAGGACTGAAGTGTAAGTGCTTCCAGCTGGCTCTGAGCAACATGTAATAAAACTCCTGTGCTATAATTAAAAGCTTATCGTAAAGTCTGAAACTAAACAGCCAATCTCAAACTCAGTCCTAGATAATTCACTGCCTGAGGAAACCACACAAAACAAATAGAAGTGTGTGCCTTTGCTGTGTGTATTGTGCCTGTGTATGGGAAACAGTGGGGACTTAGCTCTCTTTAAACTTGATCTTCCTCACTGTCTGTCAAAGGGAGATGCATAGCTTGCCATTGTTGTTAAGGGTATATTTTCATACTGCATTTTGCCTGAATTGCTGGGGAAGCACAGCAGGTTTCAGCTAATTTCACATTATTTCCATCTGGCCATCAGAGGTACTGAAGCTCCGAGGTCTGTGCCAGTTTAACTAGTGGAGTTATGCTGACACTGGTCCTAGCCACTAAACCTACAGTCCCACTGTCTTCAGTGGAACCTGAGCATGAAACACCTTTCAGATCACCATTAGTGATTTTCAAAAGATACTTAGGTGATTGCTGGTGGAGAGCATTTCTCTGTTGTGTTTTTAAAGCCCCAAAAGTTGCTTTGCATTAGGTGCCATTATTCCATGTTCAGCCCTGTGCTGAAGCACCATTGTGCCCGAGACGAGGGGCAGCCCTGTTGTTTGGCCTCTAGTCCCACCTTGCTGTACATATAAAGAGTTAGGCAGAGAGTTGCCTCAGCTTGCCACTTGAACCTGCTTAGGGAAGAAGAAGCTTTTCTCCTGAGTGAGCATGGTGGTGCCTCGTAATTCTGTCATGGCCCTCCATAATTCTTCCCACTGCTTCCCATTCCTCTCTGAATGAGGTTAAAATGCTGCCTTTGTAAATAGGGGGCTTAGGTTCAAATATCTCCTCTACCTAGAGAGATTTGAGTCTGTTATTCTTCTCCAGGGTGTTCTTAGTTCTCTTCTTTCAATTTCTTCTCTGCTGAAGACGTTTCACTCTGTATGGACTAATTAAGTACTCAGTGGACCAGAAGGAGGATGGGTATAAGCAAAACTCACTCGCTGTGTGGTTAGGGCGCTCACCGGGAGCAGGAGCACACATGAGCTTCAGGCCTTTCTACTATGAATACTTTATAAAAAACACTTAAAATATTAATTGAAATGTGGATTCCAGTCTCTATTGTTCATGCATTTTACATGAAAAACTCATTAGATGAAAGCATCAGCTGTTCCTGGAGAGGCTACTGGCATACCAGACCTACTGCTTTGAATTGTCAGCCCAAACTAGTAGGTTACTAAATCATATTCCTTCCCTCTGTCTGACCCACTGAGTCTTGAGTTCTCTGCGTTCACTGCAGAAACTTTCAGCAGGGGGTAATGAGCACGTTAGCATTGGAAAACAGTTCAGTTTGCAGCAGAGCTGCAGGAACAGCTGGTGGTGGTTTGGACTGTGAACTCTTAGCCTGATGTTCACAGCAGCCCCAGACACACCGTGTCTCCCACAGTCCTGGGATCTCATAGAACTTCTCATGGAGCCTTTGCAGCTGCTGGCCACAGGGGCACTGTGCATCACCTGGCTGGCCCAGCAGAGATAAAGCCTGTAGCAGTTTTCCAGCTGAGGAGACTGGAAATTAGGCAGAAGATGCAGTAAATTTTCCTGGCATGCCATGGTGATCATTAATCTAGTAGCCCCGGTGCTTAGGCTTGATGGCAGGAAATAGAACACGAAGATCTGAATTCCCTCAGGCAGAAGATATGAACTTGTGTCCCAGCTTCCAGCAATTCACTTTTCCTTCAAAAAAAAGAGGCAAACTGCCATTTACTCTTTTTCCTTCACCTCAGTTTTAGGAAGTCTATTCCCAGGTTTTTTTCTGAGCTTGATCCTATAGGCATTCTGGGAGATTAACTGTGAATCTAAAGTAAAAAAAAAAAAAAAAAAGTGAATTTTTGAACCCAGTCAGGCTTACCTGTAAGGTAAGCACACAGCTTCTCTGCACCCTGCAGACTGCAGAGCCTCTGCAAAAGTAATGCAGCTGCCATTGCTCCGACTCAAAACCATAATATAAGGAAGGAGCATCTGTGGGTGTTGAAGATAAAAGGTCAGATTCCAAATTCTTACCTCAGTTCAGTTTGAGATACTGTCCTTGTTTCTTTGAATCTGAACCCTACTCCTCTGCCCTGGCTTTTCAGCTGCAGAAGGGCGGTTTAGAAAAAGCTATTTCTGGGTGTTAGGTATGTAGAAGGGAGAGGGCAGATAAACTTCCCTTAGAGATAGCAACGTGATTTACCTCCCTCTCCATTCTGTCTGAGCAGTAAATCAGTGATAATGTTGACAGCCAAAGAAATTAAAGTTCTTTTTTCTCCTTTTTCCTCCGGTCTCAGTAACACCTGGTATTCAAACTGCTTGAAGTGAGAGGATATTTCTTAGAAAACAGTGTTCTTTCTTCAAAAGTAAGAGGTGGTTTTCTCCTCCTCCCCGAGATGTCCTTAGGCAGACCTGGTAAGGAAGGGAGTAAAGGATCCTTGCACCCAGCTCTTCTGCTGGTGTCAGTCAGGGGCTCCAGGTCAGAAACCAGCAATAGTGGAAGACGTGGCCCCTTACATACCCAGAAGCACACAGAGATGTGTGTGCATTTTAATGCCACTATTTGTTATGTGTGGATTTTCACTTTACAAATCTTATGCAAAGCAGTGCTTAGTAGCTGGAAAGCTGTCTCTTAAAGGCATCCTGTATGCCAGCAGCAGCTTTCAGAGGAGCATGCAGTGAAAATATTAATAAAAGTACAACTGTTGAATTTGAGCAGTATTTGCTTCACTTCGCTGACTGATGAGATGGCTAAAATTCAGTAGTTCCCTCCTCGGGGAGCGACGGTTACCAAAGTGCTCCATTAACACTTGACGGGGTCATTTAAATATCATGCATTCTTTAGCGCCTAATTATTGATATTGACAAAGCTGGAAGCAGTCTACACGCAATTAAAACAATGGCGGCAGAGGTGACCGCATGGTTGTTTGCCATTACCATCTACTTGTGTGTTGTCACTCCTTGCCTTGCCCAGCCAAAGCTGGCTGGCTCTAAAATTATTATTGATTAGTTGTTTTAAAAGGGCAAAGGAAAGAGTTCTTGCACAAAATTAAATCAGAAAATGTTAAGCTTGCTATTCTTTTACCAAGGTTTTGTTTTCACTTTTTCTGTGTTTTCTTTTGTTTTTGCACATTCACGGAAAAAAATATATATATATTCTTTTTCTTTTTAACATTTTCTCTTCATTTTGCGAGGTGCTTTGTGGTGTTCTTCATTGGTTCTGTCTAATCCTTCGGACAGTGCTTGCTTTCTTTTCCTGTACATGTAATTGTTACCAATTGTACTAATAGTACAAAATCCACTTGCTGCTTTTCCTGTCTGTAACTTGGGTGCTTTGATGATGTCACATCCATCCATATGCTTCACTTTTAATTCAGTGCAGGCATCTTGGGGAATATCTGTGGGGGCGTGAAGAGGGGGGTTCTTTAAAAGGGTTGACTCATGGGAATGTGACATTTGTGTGCCACAGCTTTAGTAGCTAAATATACTCTGGGATTGTTGTTTCTGAGCTACCTCACATTTCTTGCTAAGATGGAAATGTGTAGTGCAACCCGTAGAGTGGGAATCATGCATTGCTATCCCACTGGCATTTTCATTGTGGCCATTAAGAAATCTGCTTTTCTCATTGCAAACAAAAACAAAAACAAAACAAAACAAAAAAAAACAGCTCTGAATGGGCAGATTGCACCCTCTTTCCTTTTCTCCATCTCCTCCACAGAAAAAAAGAAAAACACAACAAAACAAAACAACCTAAGTTGTAGAGTATGTTTATGTTTTGTTTCCTTTCTTGCTGTGTTTTAGTCTTGATTTAATTGCTTTGGTCTTGATTTAATTGTGTGTTTCTCACCTTTGTCGATAGAGTTTTCCTAACCTTGCAGTCTAATCTTCCCTTCTGCTGCCATTGTACTGAGCCTCCCTCCCACCCTTGGCAGTCATGAAGCTCCTCCTGCGAAGAGCTCCAAGGCTTTACCTGTACACCCAGTAGTGCCCCGGTAGCTGTGTCTGTAGTCATTCTACTAACCATAGGGGATATAGGTACAACGTACCTACTGCTGGTGGAGAGGCCTGTGTGAAGAAAACAAAGTGATTTTCTCATCATCCAACTGGCCCTTCTCTGCTGTCTCCTATCCCTTTTGCCTCCCATAGCCTCATGCTTTTCCAGTCCCAGGTTTGCTAGCACAAATACAGCCAACTTCTCAGTTTTCTCATTCGTTCCCCAAATGTACAGAGCCTGCATTTATTGACAATGTCCATAACTTGGTTTTAGATTTCACTTATGATTTCTTTATGCTGTTTCTTTTCTGCAGCTTTCAGGTGGACAAGGTTTGCCTGGGCATTGACTGATAAAAGCATAGCGTTATTTATAGCGGGCTTAATGTTTGTATTCTCATTTGTGTCAGTGCTCATTAAGTCAAGGTTATGAGGTGGTATCTCCTTTTCTTAACAAAACCAAACCTTTTTTCAGTACCAGCATGCCAGTGGTAAAAAAACTGATTAGAAGCAGGATGTGACGCACATAGCTTATACTGTTAATAGCTGCTGGTGTATTTGGATGTCAAGAGTGCTCCCGTAGATATGGTATCTCTTAGCATCTATTATTTTACACCAAACAGTAAATAACTGCAGCCCTCAGGTGGTACAGAATTCGGTGTTGTTAGTGCTAGTCAATGATTTGGAGAGGGCTGTGTTATCGGGGAGCCCAGGGGCTGATCCTTTCAAAAACCGCCTCCAGATGATGTTTTTTGTTGTACACAAGTGGCAGCATTACTAATTTTTACTGAGGTTATCACTACTTGAAAGATTTACTAAGTGCTGACGGTGCTATCTGGAGAGTCTGCAAATGTTAGGACAGACTCCGCTCCAGGGAGACAGAATTGTATGAAATTTCAGGTACGGTTACAACAATAAGTGTAAAGTGCTGATTTAACAAGATCCTTTCAGCACAGACATGAAACGAGAAGGAAAACTCCGTAGCAAAGCAAAGCTTTGGACTCCTTTGGCATAAATTAATCAGCCAGCCTCGATCGTGGAAAGGCCGAGTTTTGCACCAGGAACTCCATTTGCAGAGGTTTTCTTTTGTACAGAATGTTACTGTGTGCTGATATGCACGAGGATCTAAAAGGTTCAAAACATGTCTTATCAGAGGGGGGGGGGAGGGAGAGCTCATTGTTGCCTTGCCAGCAGTTTGCATTAATTCAGAAGACGGTTTAAAGCAGCACGGAATTTGTCAGGTGTATATTTTGAGTCGGCGTTTGCAGGTCTGAGGGAGAGGGTGTGGATTTTCAAGGTGAGGCAAATGCTGTGTCTGTGTTTTGTCCGTGTCTCAGTTACACTAAGGTCAGGACGAAATGGCTGCTTCTGAAAACGGGTTAGGCTGATCCGAGAAGGAGCCGCACCATAGTCAGCTCTGCCCAGATGAGGCTCAGGAAGCCCTGTCAACACAAAGCATATGGAGGAAGCTATACAAACGCTGCTGTTCTTTCTCCTGTCTCAAACCATTGTCCGCACAAACATAAAACAGATTGCAAGTCCTCTGCCGTTCACTAACACTTTCAAGTTCCGAGGAAACAATGAAGATAAAATCAGATCTGATTTTTTACTTTCAGTACATTTAGGTTTCCTCTCTGCGGTCTAAGTGTTGTAAGAAGGGGAGCAGTGAATTTGTCCTGTCTGATTCGTTAGCATTTGGCTGAGATCTGAAGTGAGGGCTTTGCTTACTTGGAGCTGTCACGCTGCACAAAAAGACTGCATGCACGGAAGACTTAAATGGACTTAGTGCATTTTTACACATTCACATCTAGATTAAAACCTAATTACTTCTACCCTTGGGATTAAAAAAGTGGCAGATTGGATGAGCACATACTAAACAAAGCCATATAGGTTTGGTTTCTAGAGTCTTTTTAGGTGAATTAGCATCAGCTTACTGTAAACGTATCTGTTTCTACAAGACACCTGATTCATGTTTGTCACATATGCTAACTACCTAGGTGAAATGCTATAATATATATTGAAAGAAAAAAAGCATATTTGTCTAGCATGGCTATAATAAGCAACTTGTCCAGAATCTGTTAGTCTCAGAGAATCATCACAGCGTGCCGTGCCCCTCTGCTGTAGGATTGCCACTTCAGCTCCTTACCAGATCATTGCCAGATAACCGCTGTTAACAGTTAAATGCAACCAGATTTCTCAGCAGTTTTTAGTGGCCAGATATCTGTATCCCAAGGCCAGGCTAATACAACTTATAAATATGCCAAGAAGGTTGATAACCTCACCATGCTGGAGTTATAGGTACAGGAAACAGGGAGTAGACTAAGCATGAGGTGAAAAAAAAGGACAGTAACTAAGTCCATTGGCAGAGTCATATCCTTAAGGCCAGTTTAGCTTAAAAAGGGGGTTGTAATAGAATGCAGCACAGTGGTTTAGTGTGCCTTCTCTATTGCTAGTCTTCATTTCAAATCTTGCATTAAAAAAAGCTTCAGCTCATTGAGTCACAGGTTTTCTGTAGGACAGAAAGTGTAACGAGAGAAGCACTTTGCATGGTGTATCCCAGCACACGCCTGGGCCTAAGGAAATGATGATACCTCATCACTGTACCTAAGTTTTTCAGAAATCAAAATGTTTCAGTCTTCCACTGAGAGTTTGGGTTTCAGATTTGACTTGCAGAAGTTTGAACTGAGAGACGAGAGATATATAGTGTACTTCGTAGCAAAAAAAAGCCAACAAGAAGACGTTATCGATAATAGGAGAGAAATGTGAATGTGAAACTCCGTTATGAAAACTATCCAGTTTTTCTTTGTAAATACATCTCCATACTACTGAATCCCGTGAAGAAAAGAAGGGCGATGTTTAAAGCAGAGCTCATCAAATGTCAAATGTGGCTGTAGGAAACAGCAGGTATCCTTGACCTGTAATTGTCCACCTGCATAGATTTCAAGTCAGGCTATCCATTTACAGGCTGCAATGAACAGTGGAAGCCTGTCTTGCTAAAACAGGGAAAAGCTGCCCCAGAACCTTGATCTACTTTTTCAATAAAAGAGGCCATGTCTAATTTGTCAAGACAGCTGCTGGGAGTTCAGGGCAGTGGAGCTATTGTGTGATAGACAACATTCCCAGCTGCGTTCATCCACAGCCACCCGGTGAGGACAGCTTGGAGGAGGAACATAGGCTGCCTGATGCTTTTGTTTGACTCTTGTAGCACTGACATATTTATCAAGGGCTGGGAATTCATTCCAGGCTATGCTCGCCCTACGGGGCCTCTACTCTGTCTGGAAGCAGCAAGGAACAATTGATGGACAGGATGCTGAATAACACCGCATTCCATTTTGGGGACATATATGTTGAGTACAGGGAGGTGCCGGGCAATGCAAACATGCTGAATGGGCAGGAAAGAACTTAGCCTTAAAGCAGGAGATTTCTGAAGGGGCTTTGAAATGTTGAAGGGATTTAACAGCAGAAAATCTTGCAGTCGAAAGGAGCCTTAAAGTGCCTTTTGGTGTTAAATTAATGCCGATGTATAATTAAAATGTCAATATGCTCTTAAAGATATTTGAATAATTCATTTTTTTTTCTTACATAGGATGTACATAACTTCAATAATTGTATTAATTAATAGTAAGATGTCCTGTAGTAATTTTTCAACAACCTGAGCACTGACAGTCCTGGTTCAGAGTACTTCCAAGATAATCTGTGCACTGTGAGCTGTTTATTAATTACATGCTTCTGTAACAGAGCACCACATAATTTCTTCTCATGTAGATAACCTCTCAGTGAACAGGCTCGGTATCCCTTTCTGTCTGTAGGATCCTGACTGGCTCTCTTCTTTTTTCACTTAGTGTTCTTTAGGTCTGTAAAAAAAGCAAGCTTATTAGCTTTTTTTTTTTTTTTCCATCAGAACAGGCTGGTGCTTACTGATTAATAGCATGCTGTTAACTAAAAAAGCCTGGAGAGGGCATAATTTGGACTTTGCCGTGTTAATTTTATTTAACATTAATACAGATAACAAATGTCATCATAGTTGGAAGGCTGTCTTTTCCATGCATGCCTTTAGTTCAGCCAGGGGCTCAGACAAGTGTTACTCTGAGCTATTTAATAGTGAGACAACATAGTCGGTGGTCTCCAATTGCTGTTGCTGTGACTTTTGCTTGACTTCAATCATGTTCCAAGATCTTCTGTGCTGGTATCTCAGTAAGAGAGGGAAAATGTGTTCTTATTCACATGCTATGAAAGTAGGAAGAGTCTTGCGGGCATTTTACCGGGAAGTTTTGAAGCAGATAGAGTAGATTTACTAGTGTATCAAAAATGTGTGTTCTGACAGCCCTGTGAGAAAGAAATAGCTTCACCAGCCAAGCTCTAAGCTACTGAAAAATCTCGGTTTGCTCATACCCAGAAGAGACTTGTCACAGTTTGGCTGCTAAATACGCAGATAACTCCATGCACACTGAATATCGGTGCTGCAATTGATAAGCAGTTTAGCCATCTAGCAGATAGTCTGACAGCTCTCCCTGCCCCAGCAGATCAGAAGAAGTCAAAGTCTGTGCAGAAGTAGATTTTAACAGCTCCATTGACATTAGAAGAGCTTAGAGCAGTTCTTAGAGTAATTGCTCGGGGAGCATTAGGGGCCGTATTTGGCACAGCTGTACAATACAGCAAACATTTGAAATGGCCAGCAGCACATTAATCATCAGCTTTGTGTCGGCCAGGAAGAATACCTGCAGTGCTCTGAAACTGTGCACCCCAATGGATAACCTCCAGATCAGTCCCAGCTTCCCATACCTACCAAGATGTTCAGCTCTGGGTATTAAAACTGTAGTTATTTCAACAACAACCAAAGGCTGCTGTTTTCTGTGAAATGAAATCTCAGATGGAAGAGCAACTTGGTCACGTTGTCATGGCTGGCATCAACTAGGCAGTTCTTTCACATGCCCAACAAGGATTATTTTAATTGGAAAGTAACAGCAGCTGCATGCTGGCAATAATACTGCATCTTGTTCATGCTCCATCCTATCTTACCCACAAGTGTGGTAGAAAATATAAGAGGAGCTTTTTCCTTAAAAAAAAAAAAAAAAAACCCAAAAACAAAAAACAAAAAACAGACACATTTTTAGAACCCTACAAAGCTAGTGCTATTCACTATCATGTTCTTAGAGGGTTATTTTGGAGAGGCTGGAAGATTTCTCAAACAGTCAGTAACAGCTCAGATGGTGTGTTTAAGAGTGCACAGAAACACCTCCTGAAAGGCCATACACCAAAGCCCTCAGCAAGATAAAGTATTCCGAGAAGCATGTATTTTCCAATTGTTTCTTTATTCCTGAAGCCATAAGGCTTTGCTGAGTTCCTGTCTAGAAGCAAGCATAGCTGTAATCCTGAAAAAACAATTCCAGTCTAAAACACAGTCATTCATGTTGGTTAATGTAATTAATTTATTTTGTGCTATGGAAAAAAATAGAGAGCACCTGCCTCCCTCCCCTTATAAATTTAGAGTCATTGGTCTGGCTAGCTGGTCAGGGTAACCACAGATCATAAAGCTGGGTAAAGACTGTGTTCCACTTGCTTTTCCTTACAGAAGCTAACAGGAGTGGTCTTGTCATTTGGTGCAGAAAGGGCTGTTGGCATTTGCTTTGAGCCTGTGGTCGGCACTGGAGAAATTCTATTTCTGCCATCAAACAGTTCAATAATTCCCCGTGCGCGTTCACTGCTGAATGACTCCCGGTCAGATGGTGATAGAGGAGAGCACAGAGCAGGAGTGCCCTCTGTCCCTTCTGCTGTGTGCTCTCCCCATTGAACCTCTCACATTCACCACAGAGCCTGCCCAGAGATTTGGGCGATCTCAGCTCATAATATAGACCATAAAGAGCCCTGCTCTTTTTTGTAGATAGCATTCGGCTTTATCTCTACAAAACAGTAGTCTCTATTCAGTGTCTTAAAGAGGTCTTGCAGTCCTGCTGCACTTTGTGTGCTTTTTGTCTAAATATGGCCAAGCTACAGGCAATGCTCTGAGGCACCCACCCAGTAAGACCCATTAATTTCCCAAATCCAGTGGTCCCCAGGGGTATTTGTGCAGTTTGGTGAGCGGTTGAACTGAACTACTGATATCAAAATCAGCAGGCACTTACACATACCCAGCATCCAGACCTGGATGGACAGTGTAGTTTCTCTCTGCTTACTCATGGCAAGACAGCTTGATGACATCAACTGTGCTTCCCTGGAAGGTTTGGGCTCAGCTACACTGTTTTTAGAAAGGAAAGAAAACATACATCACAAAGATTGTGATAAAAGTTTTTTACAGTCCCAACTGCCAGGGGAAAAAAAAATGAAGTGCTAACTTCTCACATGGAAATTTGTTTATCTCTGGATCAGTAAACACATCTAGAGAACTACTCTGCAGATAGGAGAAAAGCCAGTCAGCTTCTTGTTCTAGCACCTACCTTCATGATGATGAACTAGCTGTGCAAACTGCCTGGTTTGCCTGCAACAGTGGGAAATACTGTCTTATACAAAAAGCGCAAGCAGAAAATGAACAAACATTACAGTAAATTCAGGGGGAAAAAAAGGGAGTTTGGAACAGTACCAGAATCAAGCGGAAGGCTGGGGGAGCATTTGTAGTGCAGAAACACAGCTGCCTGTGAGATGTTCCATAAAGCAGATATGCAACGTATCTACCTGCCTCTGCTGACAGTCAGAGGCCATCTGGGTGTGCTGGAGAGGAAATGGGTTTGGGCACACCTCTGTGGTAAGATTGCTGCTGACCCCAGGGCAACTCTTGGAGCCAGGTCAGTACCTTCTTGCCAGACTGTGCATTCTGAGATGGAATTCCCTTCATCCAGCAGACTTGGCCAGGGTCGTCACTGCAGGCATTAAAACAATGCACAGATGGGAAGCATCAGTGAAGTTATGGCATTGTCGTGTAAATGTACACTCAGTGTCTGTGAGATGGAGAGACGGTGTAAAAATTGGGTTAAAAAAAATGCAGAGAACTATAAATTTGACAGAGAAAGGGAAAAATGCATGAAAGAAGCCAAGACTGGAGATACAAAATTAAATAAGAGATGACAGTAGCTGGACAAGACGTCCAGTAGGAAATGCTACCTGCTACCCCAGGGTGTAGCTGCAGTAACCGTGCCTCCTTTACTGGAGGTACTGCAGATTTGAAGTAACGTAAGTGAGAGGAAATAAGTCTTCTGATATTTATATTGGAAGAGTTGTGACGTACAGAAAAAGAGGTAAAATTCAGTCTTGCTGACTGTTAAAGCCGGTGTTTCTAACTCGCCGCAATTTCGCAGTCACTTAAATTATTCAAAGTCACATGAGGCTATGGGGACTAAAACTCAAAGGAAAAAGATAAGCCTAACACAGGCACGCATAAACTGTTTTCTGCCTACAGCCTCAGCCCTGCAAATATTTCTAGAAAAAGCAGCCTTGACTTGAACTGACCACTGGGAGCATGTTTTAATTCCTAATATTGCTAGCTTGGTCACCAGTTGTATGACTTGAACGATCTTTAGCAAGAACCTCAGAGGATAGGACATATTCGTAGGGCATAATCTTAGTTCAATCTTGGATATTTAATAGATGATTCCTTCAGTAGTCCAGCTGTGATGTGCTTAGTTACCCTAGTAGCTTAAAACTAGCATTTCCATTTTAGTGTCTTGAAAGGAGATCAGAGCTGAAGCAGAAACGATTTCTGGTTTTGTGTCATACGCAGTGCTTGGAGGTTAGCCTCAGTAAGGGGCTGCTTCGCGCTTCAGCCTGCTGTTCAGAGCTGCTCTTGTTGACATTCAGCAAACTTCACTTCTCCCTGTTGTGCAGAAAGGTCATAGTTCGAAACAGGCTGTAAGAAAGGAAAAGCAAAACCACAGAATGTCTCAGTGACAGCTTCTCTTTCCTTGATTCTGCTCATTAAAAAAAAATTGCTTCCAGAAAGGCACTGGGCTGCCCAGAATGCATAATGCCCACCAATTCATAATACCAAGAAATGCATAATGTCCACCAATGCATAATGACCAGAAAAGAAAAAACCAAAATTGCTCTGTGCCCTCAGAGAAACTGCGTGCAGTGCAATGGGAACTGTGAAGAAGAGAGATTCACTCTGCAGGCTACAACAACTTCTCTGGAGCCTTGAATTCATGCATATTCAGCCAAACATATGTAAATCTGGTTTAATCCAGCTGTGAAAAATCCCTGAAGTAAACTAATAAAGAGCAGCTGGGTATGTTTAAGCTCATCCCCGGCATAGGAGAAAGGTCCCAGAATGTGCACTTGAGCTTCTTTTACGTCATTAGAGGAAATACAGCAGACTTTAAAGGAAACTTGTGTTTTTAAGATGCAAAGCAGTATAAAGCTTGCCTCTGCTGAGACAAGCTACAAAAGAATTAATTTTCCTTGACATTTGGATTTTATACATCTTGTTTCATCTGCTGCAAATGCCTGTTTTACTGTTCTAAGGGACATGCTATGTCTGCTTATTCTCCATCATGAAAGGATGAGAGGTGAAGGAAAGTACTGGAATCAGGAAAGTTCAAAATGATCAGCCATTGCATGCTGCCTGCCAGTGGGACTGAGGTTCTCAAGCTCTTCCTAGGGGAAGAGCTGCCCTTCAGCATACTGAGTGAGACAAATAACATTGGGCTGCCTTCAACAGCGTGATGACTCTTGTCACTGCATCATACATTCAGGAGGTTGTGTGACTCAAACCTGCTCTCATAGGAGAAAACTTAATAAATCGGTTTATTTACAGTTACTGCTTGTAAGTAGCACAATCTTACAAGTTCTAAGAGCTTGCTGCTCCTATCATTTTCAGTTCTGCCACCCCTTCGTTTCAGTGGGGATGGAAGATGTCTGGGCATGAACATGCTGGTTCAGTGCCCGTGATTTCCATCTATATTAATGGCTTTCAGTGAAGAGCTGCTCCCTTTTAATTGCTGAAAATTCACACGTATGACAAGGTATCGGTTTGTCTGGCAGCTGTGATACATATAGAAAAATTGTGTTGCAGGCTGGTAAGAACAGCTGATCGTAAAGTCTTTTCAAAGTATCTTCAAGACTTGTGTTTTCTCCTATGGACATGGCGGAGTAATTTCACAGAGCTGTGTGGGTTGGAAGGGACCTCTGGAGATCATTCAGTTCAACCCACCTAAAGAAGCAGGATCACTAGAGCAGGTTGGAGAGAAAAGTGTCCAGGAGAGCAGTGAGTATCTGCAGAGGAGACTCCACAGCCTGTGGGCAGCCTGTTCCAGTGCACTGCCACTCTCAAAGGAACAGTGTTTTTTCTCATGTTCAGATGGAACTTCCTATGTTCCAATTTGTGCCCCGTGCCCTTTGCCCTCTCACGGGGCACCACTGAAAGGGGCTTGACCTCATCCACTTGACTCCCACCCTATAGATACTTCTAAGCATTGGTAAGATTCCCTCCTGACCTTCTATTCTCTAGGCTGAGCAGTTCCAGGTCTCACAGACTTTCCTCCAGTTATTTCTTTAACCCTTCTTGGGTAGCTTATATAGCTTAAAAAAATGCAGGAATTAAAATTCTTCATCTTCCCATTGAGAAGTGAGGCATGTGTTATATATCCCCTTTTGTACTAAGTTGCAACTGTTTTTTTTGTTGTTGTTGTTGTTGTTTTTTCTATAGGGAGTCATGTTGACAATCATTCATCAGGTGTGAGAAGTACCTTAATTCGAAGCAGTTGAACACAGAAATAAAACCATCCTTACAGGTCAATAGATGAACCTGTCCTGGAGGGATTGCTTCTGAAATAAGCCTGCTTAAGGGCCAAAGCATACCGACAGAGGGCACTATGGCTGATTTGATTGCATAGATCCTTTTCAGGCTTGCTGTGTGTTAGTTGACTCACGTTACCTACTGATCTTCTCAAAGTCCTGAAGTATACTTTCTCTTCTTTGGGCCACTTGCTTGTGGTTGTTTTTTTTGTTTTGTTTTGCTTAAAATCTCAACAAGCTCTAGGTAGCTGTCTTTGAGAGCCATAAGATGATACTGGAGTCATGGGGAGATGGATAGCTCTTCTCAGCAGTCATGCAAAACTTAACAGTTACAGACCTCTACAAATCAACAATACAGATTTAGTATGAGGGAGACAAACAAACAAACAATGAAACAAAAACTTTGCCAGCAGCTTTAATGATGAGTATTTCAGTTAATACTTTTTCCATCAGTTAACAATGACAGTCCAGAAAAAAAAAAAAAAAGAGATAGGAAAAATGGACAGTGGGTAGACCTGCACTGAGTCTTCAGAACGAGGCCTCGCAGCTGGAAGATAGATAAAGGAAAGAAGTTACTTGCCTTTTCCAGCACAGCACTTCCAGTAATGTGGCTGATATCAAATCGTTGGCCTTATGGTGTGGTTCGTTTATTTCAAACTTTGAAGTTACCTCTTCAAGAAGAATAATATCTCAGAATGCAGCACTTTCAGCATGCTAAACTCTAGTCGTCCACGAACTTGCTATTGCTTCAATTCTGGGTGTCCAGTTTAATGTCATCTGTTGTTTTTTTTTTTTTCATCCTGTTTCTGGTTAAAAAGGAAGAAGAAGGCTTGTTAATACCTGCAGGGATTTTCCAGGCTGAAATAGTCTTTCAGCAGCATGAGACTGTCTGTAAACACAGTTCTAACACCTGGAAACACATGTTGAAAACCTTTTCAGTGGCATTTAAAAAAGACATTCAGAAGCCCATAAAAACCTCCATCCATAAGGAGGCTATGCCAGCATTCCTGCAAGTCTAAGCAGAGGGAGCCACACATCAGACAGAAAAGCTTACACTGAAGAAAGAAATTAACTGCAAGGTTTTCTCCTTAAATAACAATAATAAAGAAACCATTGTGCCTTTGTGGAACAATGACTTGCTCTGTGGAAACTCTCAAGTGATTTTGTAGGTGTTGGAGATGGAAGTGGGCTGATTCCTATTTAGGCAGAGAGGTGAAGTTTAAGTCACAAAGACACCCACTCCCTGACTTCTGTAAATGTGTGGTCTAGACTTAAATACTACCTTATTCCCTGGTAGTTATTCTCCCATTTCCCTGCCAAAACATCATTCTTCATTTCCCACCTCCATGTTTCAATTTCATGCGTGCCACCATTTTGGGTTATTACTTTACCATCTGTCAGTGACAACGCTGGAAAACTAGACAATGACAGCTCCCTGCAGGGATGATCACAGAGTGTTCTTGATGCACGTGGTATGCGGTTGCCTCATTGTCCGGTGTATACCTCTCAAGGCCATAAATCATTTCTGGAACAGAGGTGTCTTTGTATCCATACCGCAGCTAACTGTAGTACTGAAACAGAAGTGCATTATATTTAGTGACAGGTAATGAGGTTATTCACGTACAGGAACCTGTGGTTATGGAACCAGATATTGCTCTCTGCCCTGCTCCTGTTATTCTTGCTGATTTTAACTTGGTTGTAAAAGAAGGCAGCATCTGGCCTGTTGTATCACTAAAGCAGCCTCAAGTTAAGCTATTCAAACTAGGGGGTAGTTGCTTGTTTTCATTCATCAAGCAGTTGTAAGGGTTATAAAATTACTGTTTGTGCTCACTGTGAAGCATAGACCATTGCCCAGATTTGGAGGAAAATGACAGTGGAGCTCTTCTTGAGGGTTTGCCATCTCTATTCCCCATCAGTGATGAGGAATAATGCAGTACAGTCAAAGCCCTTTACCACAGCTTAGCAAGGTTTCTTTAGATTTTCCTTTGTCAAAACAGAGAATCCTTTGGAGGATTTCTTACTTTGTATCTCTTTCCAGGTAAACCTTTCATCAATACTTTTCAATCAATCAATACTAAAATCTGCTTTTCTGCAGATTTTCGCTTACTTTCAAATTTACTTTTGCTAAAATGAGACAGAATGTATCATTCTTACAGTTTCCCCATAAAAAGTAAACCATTTATCCCATCAAGGAAGGAAGTTTGGCTAGGCTAATGTAATTTATTTTTGACAAATTTATATTCACTTTTTTGTACTTGATTATGAAATTGGTAACTTAATCATTTGTTCTACTGCCATTCTCATTCTGAAAATTGGAGTGTCAGATCTCTCACTTGATAGGATCTCCTTGTCTCTCTTGTCTCTGTTTTGGATAGCACTGCATTGCCAGAATTTGTTTCATCTCTGATCAAAAATCACAGTTTTTGCTGAAATAGGAAGCAAGGAAAGGAGTAAATGCTTTAATATCCATATATTTCATTATTTGTCCTCCCTTATTGAAATTTGCAGTATTGGCATTCATTATTCCCATTCCCTTATGCTCATGTCATGTATTCCGTAGGATGATGGACTATATTCCAATGTGATTACTTCATCCTAATTACATTTCTGCCCTCAGAACATTTTTTTCCTGTTAGAATTAGAACAACCAGAACATGTACAGAATAGTTACATCAGCATTTTGTTGCAATGACATTTTCAGCAATGTGCACATCTTGTACTGTTATTTAGCAGGTGTCCAGGTGAAGTCCTAACCCTTGAATACTTTTGTTAGCTGATGAAAAGAAGCGGCCTCATCTCCTTCATGCTTACAATTATCTAGCATACAGTAGATCTGTATTATTTTATCAACTCTAGTCTTTTCTGTCTTATTTTCACCCACAGAAATTCAACAAGTCATTTCAGAGCTGAAACACTATGGAATTTTGGAAACAGTTTTCTTAGCATCTTCTTAATGCTCACTCATCTATCTGCAGTACTGTGTCCAGGTCTGGAGCCCCCAGTACAAGAAAGACAGGGAGCTGTTGGAGAGGGTCCAGAGGAGGGCCATGAAGATGATCAGGGGGCTGGAGCACCTCTCCTAGGAAGACAGGCTGAGGGAGCTGGGCTTGTTCAGCCTGGAGAGAAAAAGGCTGTGAGGAGACCTCATTGCAGCCTTTCAGTACCTAAAGGGAGCCTATAAACAGGAGGGGAGCCAACTCTTTGAAAGGGTAGATAATAGCAGGACAGGGGGGAAAATGGTTTTAAGTTGAAGGAGGGAAGATTTAGGTTGGCTGTCAGGGGGAAGTTCTTTACTATGAGAGTGGTAAGGAGCCGGAACAGGCTGCCCAGAGAGGCTGTGGATGCCCTGTCCCTGGAGGTGTTCAAGGCCAGGTTGGATGGGGCCCTAGGCAGCCTGGCCTAGTATTAAATGTGGAGGTTGGTGACCCTGCTTGTGGCAGGGGAGTTGGAGAATCATGATCCTTGAAGTCCCTTCCAACCCGGGCCACTCTGTGATTCTGTGATTAACCAACCAGCCAGCCAACCCTCTGTATCTTACCTATAAGCTCTGCTTGAAGTAGTGAATTATATATCAGATCTCCTCTCTCATTAGATGAGTAAGAAGTGATATTTTATGTTCCGGACTGTGATAGTACAGGGTGGACTGAATATACCGAGAAAATGAATGAAGAATGTTTGAAGACGCAAAACAAAAGGACATGGGATGACATTATAGAAAGTCAGCGGCGAAGGAAGGATCGTGTTGTTTGCAGGCATCACAGCAGCTGTGAAAAGTGGAGAATATCAGGCAACTAGCCTGGCCCCCTCATTAGCCAGGACTAAGTCTATCCCACCTGGGAAGACTCACAGTGCTAAACCCAGTTGTGATTTGTGATGGACAGATTTTTACCACAGTGGAAATTTTCAGGGAGACAGACAGCTGTCATTGTATTTGTGGCATTTACCTGCAGGTAAAGCCTGATCTTTGAACATGCAAATATTTAACTCATGTATGTCTTTGAAGCTTTTTGAGTTTTACTGCTATTCTACCCCCAGGACCTCTCCCAAAATAGCATTAATACAGGTAATTCTGTAAAAGATTTTTCAGTCACAGGTATTTCCTCAAAACTAGCAGTTGAAATACTTTACCTGACTTCCAAAAGTGTTAGGCCTTTTGTTTTATTTTTTTTTTCAGTTATATTTCCTCAGTTATTTTAATTCTTGCAATAATGAGTGCTAATGAGTGTAGCTGAACTGTGCTTTGCAAACTGCGTAGCTCTTTAAAAGCTGCAGGATGTGTGAAAGCAATCACAATGCTAAAGTACTGTTCTGTCTGCTTTCAAACCAGCACTGTCTGCCTGTGTAATTGGGATCGTACTCCTGCCTATTCATCCCATACTATGAGAGAAGATACTACTGGTGGAAGGGGCTTGAAATGTTGGTTGACAACAACTGCAATGATCAGCCTATTTCATCCTAGGTTTCACTTCATGTGTTCTTGATAGTAGGATGCTGAACATTCCTCATACTTCTTAAAAATTGTTTCAGTTTCACAGTCATTAATGCAGGTCAGGTCTTGCCCATCCTAATCATTTCATTTGAAGTTGTTAGGAGTACTTTCATAAAAAACTTGGATGTGATCAATCATAAAAAGTAAATTACCTCATTAACCTAAGTTTGTGTCCAGAGAAGAACCACCTGCCTTGAGCAAAGCCAAAGCCAGTAAAATTAAATATCTTTTCTATCTTGTATAGGAAACATAATAAACTCTGGGAGGGCTTGAACTCTAGAGGAAGTAGCAGGAATCTGCTGATCTAAAGCCCTCCTAAATCTTTGCTTGTAAAACACCTGCCGTATGAGCTGCAGCATTTCAGCTACCCTTTTCTTGAACAGGCATGGTCACTCGGGCTGAACTGTGTGATCATTTTGGCGCATTCGTTGCAATTATTTCATATCCATCATTAATATAAAACTGATGGCAAGAGTTTGTGCTGCTTTTGCATGCAGGGATTGTGATTGACAGTTGTCAGCTGTAGAACAGCACTCAGCCTGAAGGCAGCAGCAAGTGGCAGGCATGGAGCACCCATCCACCCATGGTGGTTACACTGGGCTCTAAGGAGAGCCAGAGGAGGTCAGCTTCCCCAGAGCAAACTGGTTTCTCTGCTGTAACTCCTTCCTGACAGACCTATAACCATTTGAAGGAATCCTCCATCTCAGTGGCTAAGCATTTTTCCTCCCTTGTGGAGAGTAAAGCAAGATTCTAATACTGTGTGTCACATGAGTTTGACTCGTTCTGTGGTACCATCCAGAGAGGCTTGAATACACAGCTCCCATCTTCTGCCTCCATGTCACTGTTGCAAATGATGGGTAAAGAGGCAGAAATCCTTAAGCTAGGAAAAATCTTGTCCATCCTCTAGGGGCACGGATGGTTTCTGCTTCCAGACACAGCCAGGCTTAATGGCTGTAGGTACTTCTCTATTTCAGTAGGTGCTGAGCAGGTATTTTGAACCTTGGTACTGTAAAAAAGTTAAGACTTCAGAGCAGTGAAATGCTGCTCCTACTGACAGTACTGTAACCGCTGCACTGTGCCTCTGGGCTTTATACAGGAGCTCTGCGTGCGGATTTAAATCACAGGGTTAGGCTCTACCAGCTTTTGCTTAGTGCTCATGATAAAGAGTAGAAACATCTGACCATGGAAAAGCAGCTGTGCTTTAAAAACATGTTCTCAGAAACATTTGATCTGAGGATGATTTCTACTTATACATTGTTATTCCAGAGGTCTGTTTTCCTTCCCTTACTCCTTGACTGTGAAGACGTTTGTATGACTGCAGAATCTAAGCTTCATGAGGGATCATCTGCTCCAGCTCTTTATTCTCGTGGAACCGCAATCCTCTGTGACGGCATAATAACTTCCATGGCAACTGCCTGTGATGTCACAAACAGGAATTTTAAGATTTCAAGAGCTGTATTAAATATAAAGTCCCTACCTTGTAATAAGTACCTCATGTCCTACTAAACACAATAACTAAACGGGGGCAGAAAATGCATACCATAGTAATGGTGCTCTACCTAGCCAGAATGTTTATCAAACGTTTCTGTGAGATGATGACAGCCTTTCAGTGCTTTTTTAGCATAGTTTGCTGAGGAGTATTTAGCATTTGAATCTAATTCTGGGCGACTAATATCTTGTCTGCCAAATATGTAAAAAGATGCTACTCTAGGAGGAGGTGATTTTTGACACGGAAGGTTTGTATCTTTGCAAGGACTCAGGAGTGCCTTGGAGGTAATTCTGCTGTCCTGCTGTGTCTCCTGTAATAAGGATATGGCTGGCATTTCCTTAGATCATGTGGAGCTTTTAATGCCCTGGTGTTTGGACTCTCTCTTTGGAAGAAGGTTTGGAAGAGTTGGGAGAGACGTTCCTTCAGCTCCTTGTAAGGCAGTGGCTGCACCTTGTTAAGCACAAAGAACAGAGCCAGAAATGAGAAAGCAAACTAGAGGCGCTGTGCTTTGTGTTTCACTAGTGCTGCTGGCTTGGTGCCCAACTATGTCAGAAAAAAAAGAAAAATTTCTTCCTTTAGAATTTCAGGGCATTGATTAATGCTGTGTTAGCATCTGAGGACAAACACTCTGCCATAGATGCCTTCTCTGGCAGCAAGGGCTTGGAGGGCCAAGTAAGATTCGTCAATAATCTCTGACTGCAGCACAGGGCCACAAAAAAAGAGGCCCTCAAAGTCAGAGCTTTCAGCAGAAAAAGCATGAAAAAGCATAAGCTTCAGCACAGAGGTAAGCCTATTCATTTGTCCAGAACAAGGGAGAGCTTTAAAAATGAAAATAGCAAGGACAGTCCTCTGGAAGGCTCAATACATTCCCGCAGTGCTCTGTCTTTCATAGTTATTTAAGCATCCTCCTGAAGCTCAGGCATGTGACACTGACTTTTAAAACATATGACAAAGATAAAAGAATGGCACGCAAAGAAAGAAGCCTTAAACAATGTGGGATGCGCTTCTCCGATATTTGCAGAGCTTCTCTCCTCTCTCTTCCTTTCACAGGATTTTCAATGTGAACAATTTAGTAAAAATCAGTAGTAAAAATAAGATGGTATTAGCAGAACAGAGATTGAGTGGAGGAAAGGGAGGAATAAGCAGCATGTCAGAGGAAGAAAAGTAATAGCTCTGACCTCTCAAAGTGAGTGTGTATTTGCCCAGGGCATGGATTTCAAACTGACTCCACATGCTCTGCAATTCTCTCTCCTCTTCTGGACTTCATATTGTTCAGCTCCAGAACTGAAAGCCCAAAGCTGCTCATGTAAGAAATAGCTGGCAGGTACAGTATATCTCTAAATTTTGGCAAGCTGGTCAAAAATCATTTGCAGAACATGAACAGACCTCCTTCAAATAAGGAAGTTAAAGATAAGTGACTTTTCCCTCTCCTTGGTTTTCCTAACCACTGTATGCTGTTTATTGCAGGAGTGATTCGTGAGAGTTACCTGAAGGGTCATGATCAGCTGGTGCCGGTCACCCTGTTGGCAATTGCAGTAATTCTAGCTTTTGTAATGGGGGCCGTCTTTTCGGGCATCATAGTGTACTGTATCTGTGACCATCGCCGCAGAGATGTGGCTGTTGTGCAGAGAAAGGAGAAGGAACTGACCCACTCCCGCCGCGGCTCCATGAGCAGTGTAACCAAGCTCAGCGGCCTCTTTGGAGATGCTCAGTCCAAAGAACCAAAGCCTGAAGCTATCCTCACACCTTTGATGCACAATGGCAAGTTGGCTACACCAGGCAGCACTACCAAGATGCTAATCAAGGCTGACCAGCACCATCTGGACCTGGCTGCCCTGCCAACCCCGGAATCCACCCCAACCCTGCAGCAGAAAAGGAAGCCCAGCCGTGGCAGTAGAGAATGGGAAAGAAACCAGAACCTCATCAATGCCTGCACAAAAGATATCCCACCAATGGCCTCACCCGTGATCCCAACTGACCTGCCACTCAGGGCTTCTCCTAGCCACATTCCCAGTGTCATGGTTCTGCCCATTGCCCAGCAAGGCTACCAACACGAGTATGTTGACCAGCCAAAAATGAGCGACGGGGCTCAGATGTCCGTGGAGGACCAGAATGCCACCCTTGAGTACAAAACCATCAAGGACCATCTCAGTAGCAAAAGCCCCAGCCATGGGGTTAACCTGGTGGAAAATCTTGACAGCATGCCGCCAAAGGTACCTCAGCGGGAAGCCTCACTCGGGCCGCCGAGCACCTCCCTGTCTCAGAGTGGCCTGAGCAAGCGGCTGGACATGCATTCTTCTGCTTACAGCGTGGACTACAAGAGAAACTACCCTACAAACTCACTCACAAGAAGTCACCAGGCGTCGACCCTCAAAAGAAACAACACCAACTCCTCTAACTCATCACACCTCTCTCGAAATCAGAGCTTCGGCAGGGGTGACAACCCACCGCCAGCTCCACAGCGGGTGGACTCCATACAAGTCCATGCTGCACAGGCACAGGCCATGACTGTATCTCGACAGCCGAGTCTCACCACGTACAATTCTCTGACCAGGTCAGGGTTGAAACGCACGCCCTCGCTAAAGCCAGATGTACCTCCCAAACCTTCCTTTGCTCCGCTCTCCACATCCATGAAGCCCAATGACGCGTGTACATAATCACAGTGGGGTGGGTGGGGGGAGAACAGCAGTTAAGCAGAAGTTGCCCTTCAAAGCCAGTGTTCTGCAACTGCTCCTCTGAGAAGATGGTTGTTGCAAGCTGAGGACGTGTTGTTTCTGCTCTCTGGGAAAAGTGGAATATTTTTTTAACCCGAGCCATATGACCTATGGTTGAAGGTTTGCAATTGCAGGACTCGCCCCCACAGCCCTTCAGTTCTTTGCTCAAAGGACTAGCTCTCCATCACAAACATTGAGCCAAAAGCACACAGGTGAAAGATGACTGTGACATTTCACCCCCCCCCCCCTCCCCAAAAATGCACAGTGCATTCCTGAACTGGGAAAGAGTGCTCTGGAAAGCAAAACCAGTGATTAAAAACATGATAAAAATAAAAATAGAAAAAAAAAAGAAAAAAAAGGAAAAGGAAAAAAAAAGAAAGAAAGAAAAAAGAACCCATTGATAAAGCTAACTCTGACTTAACAATGGCAGAAGTTTACTAAATGCAGGTACTGTGAAATGCCCATCAGTGTTACAGCCATTTGGTTACAGCAGTTATAATGCCATGCTGGGCAAACTATGTCATAGATTTCTGCTACTTTTCTCTTTTAATGAATAACGTGACTGTTAACGCAAGTAACTCCTCTTATTTATTGTTCAACTTTTGTTTTTCCTAAGGAAATGACTTCCACATATCATCCTGTGAGCAGTTCTTCAGAGAAGTACCTTGAAAGTTATACCTATTTAACGTGAAACCCGTTAACTGGAGTAATTAAAACTTTTATTTTTCCAATAAATTCACTGAGTTAATTAAGTTGGAGCTGGAAATTCTGAACTTTGTGCCTGGACTGTCTGATTAGCTGAAAAAAACGGGGATATCTATTTAAGTCTCTCAGCTAATTAGCTGGCTTGGCCTCTGACCTAAGACAGCGACAAACAAATACCGCAGGTTCATAACTTGTAACGCAACTGCAAGAGAAACTCTTTAGAAGCTGCACATTTGTGCGCCATTGCTATCAACATAGCTTTGTCAGTAGCTAATACTTTCCGTGACGGCACCAGCTTGTGATGTGCCATCTCATTTCACCTTGCATGTGAGACGGCAAACGAAATCCTCAAACAGTGTGAACTAATTAATATGCTGGCTGTTACCATGCATAAATTATGGTCTTATCACACGGGTTTTTCGTGGGAATATATCTGTGAATAGCCTGTTTTCTTCCACATGTAAATTTGTGCCTTACACCCTCAGTTGTGTATAATTGTGAGCTGTAGTATGTAAAAAACCTTTTTCTTTTTCCCCTTGGAGTAATGCAAATATTTATTGGTCCTCCCTCCTCCGCGCCCGCTCGAGAACTGGAGCAAAGGCATTCGAAGAGGAATGCAGTGGCTATCAGTATCACCCCACAACCCTTGCTAGACCAGGCCAGTGCCATCCCCTCCGGGTCGGTTCCACTTTCCAGCCGTGCCAAGCCCTCTCCCCAGAGCACTCTCCCTCCGCGCTGCCTTGCAGCTCCGTGCCTCCCCTCGCCCGGCGACCGCCCTCCTGGCAGCAGAGGAGACACCAACACCTTGTCCATGGGGACGGCGTGTCGTCCATCTGCGGATGGGCACCAGGGCGAGAGGGGCTGTGCCCTGCAACCAGCCCGGCGGCACATCCCGCAGCAGGCCGGGCACGCGGAGCTAAGGCCGGGCAGGCAGGCTCCTGCTGCAGCAACCTGCTGCTCCGGGAGGATGCTGCATGTACTCCCCTGGGGAAAAAAAAAAAAAAAAAAAAATCCACATTTTTGTTTGTTTGTTTGTTTTTTCCTTCCTTTGTTTCTTTGGTGCGACTGTGCATGTAGCTAAGCGTGGGAGTGTGCGCGCGCACAGGTGTGCGCGTGTGTGTGTGCGCGCGCAGGCGTGTCAGTCCCTTTTCCACTCTTTCAGTTTATGCAAAAAAAACACAAAAAAAAAAAACAAAAAAAAAAACGTAGATGTGTTTTTAATTTGTTACGATAACTGTGTCAACATACTGTAGACAAACGATGGGGATCGCTTCTAAGCTTTTTATATATATATATATATATATATCTCTACTGAGCAGTATGTTTGAGTAAGGTGGTTGTTTCTGTTTCCATTTGTTTTTTAAAATTTTATACTTCCATTTGCTCTCCAGGATTTTGGTTTTGTTTCTGAATGACTGAACAGACAGATTTCAAGTCCGTTAGCTTATAGATGGTATATATAAAAGTCTGGATGGTTTAGACCAAAGTGTGTAACAAGGGTGCTCGCATGTGATCTCATTTCATCATGGTTTCCTTTACGACACAGTTTTGTTCACCCTTAGTGAACTATGCAGACTGGAGTAGATAGATCTGTATCCAAAGCGATGTTGTTGATTTAATAAAAGCAAACAGAAAAGAAGAACTCTGAAAACCATAGGTAGCAAGGTCGTTTTTGGAAAGAACCGACTCACAGCCTTTTCACCAGGCTCCAAACCCCCTGAGTACCAAATGCACGAGTCCATTGCTATGACTTGGCAGAAGGCTCTGTCAAAACACAGAAATGAATAATCACAGCAACAGCTCGTATGGCAATCTGCCTTTGTAACATACATTACATCCGCTGCTGGTTTGACCTTGAAATGCCCATTTTGTACTCAGTGGATCTTCTGTTCTCATTCTCCCGCTCCACCGGTTCCCTTCTACCCTTTCTTCTGAGGGGTTCATAAACCTATGTGTGCCTTTGCTTTCCACCCTTGCTATACACTGGTAGATGCAACAGATTCAGACTCTCATTTGCTGTAAAGTTGTAGAGTATTGTGATGTCACCGGTTTCCCTTCATTTCCACATCCCTCCGTAACATCAGATTCACACCTTAATGTACGTTGTAAAAAAGAAAAAGGAAAAAAAAAAAGAGAAAATGAAAAGGAAAAAAAAAAAAAAAAAAAAAGGAAGGAAAGAAGATGAAGAAAGGGGGAAACAAAAGCTCTTGATTACATATGGTAATAAAACCAGACTGTTCTACCTTATTTCTTGTGCCCTAGTTCCTTTGTTTCTGTGAGGATCCATGGTTTTTGTTCAAAGGTTGAAGAAAGAAAAGTGTTGTTTTCAGTCTCTGAACAGAAAATAAGTTGACTTTAGAGTAAAGTGGTGGTAATTACAAACTGAATCACACATTTGCTCTCCCTCTGTTGATATCCCACATTTTATTAGCTTGTTCATCATCAAATATTTATGGCAGACTTGGTGGTTTAACACACTGAGGCAGGGATTTAAGCACACGTGGCTCACCAAAATAGATCATCCTATAGATGTGAGTTCATCTCCAGGTTCTGCACATTAATAATGGGAGAGCCTGTGCTTTCTTCTAGCAGGCACAGATCTATTGTACTTTATAGGCCTAATTTAGAGCCTGTTGCCTGAGACTTTAAGTCTGCAAGATGTTAGTAAACAGATAAATAACAGAAGTGCATACTATCTCTCTATTCCTGGCAGCGATTAAAACATACCTGTATTCTCTGAGCTGATGCTGTGCATGTGTGGACTGCTTACACACAGCAGTGAACACTCAGCTATGTCAGTGGCAGGCCTTGTTGATTTTGTTTTGTGACACAAGCTTTCTGTCATCACCTAGAAACAAGGGATTAGACTGAAAAATTTACCCCCTGTACACCGAGGTCACACACAGGCTTTGCTGTATGGCCAGGGCACTCGTTGCTCATGAACGCCTTCACCCATCTCACACCGCAGATGGTGTGACGCAGGCTCAGCAGAAAGTGGTGAAGTACGAGCATAACTCGTGGAGCAGAGACCATGAATTTAAAAAGAGATGTCACAAAGCCTTGGCACACTCTCTCATCAGTGGAAATCAGGAGGCCCTGGACAGTTCCATCTCACCAATATTTTTCAGTGCTTCACCCGCAGACATCTCTAATTTCACCTCAGGTGTAGCCTTCCTTCCAGCTGAGGTGTCCAGGCATGCTGGCACACAGAGGCACGTGGGGATGACGTTCCCCCAGGCATGGCCCCTAATCTGGAGACCAAGGGCACTGCGTATGGCTCACAGTGCTCCACAGGCATGCGTGAGGCCTGTGTGCTCCAAACAGGAAAGGGAAAGCCCTCCAGGTGCTCTTCAGCCCACAGCTGGCCCCTTTGATATTACTTTGTGCAGCTTGTTCTGAAACACATCAACCAAGCAGCATCTAGGGGAACTATTCAGTGACAATACCTCAGTACTATTAACATTTCTCTATAAGTAACTGTATATCCATGCTTCATTGCTCGCAGTTCCTTTTTTGTTTGTTTGTTTGTTTGTTTTTCTGAGCTCAATACTCCCTGGTCCCGCTGAAGGTGCTTGCCAGCTGTCTGCTTCATTGCCAGACGGTCCCAGTTGTTCCCTTAGATCATGCCAGGCTTAATGGGAGTGACCAAATCGGCCTCCAGCAGTGGCATGGCTGGCTCCTTTGCAAGGCTCATCCCCCTGCATGTGGTGAGAGGGAAGTCATGTCAAAGCCCAGACATGAAGGAAGGAGTGCAGGACAGGGATGAAGGAAGGAGGCAGGGCGTCAGATCTCACTGCCCTATGGGACCATGGCCTGCAAAGCAGCAGGATGCTGCCAAGGATGGTTCCCTCTGCTGAGCACAAACAGCTCTTCCAGGAGAGAAGTGTCCTCAGCACCCCAGATGATCCAGTGCTGTGGCTTTTTGCAGGCGAGAAAAGCCCCTGCATTAAGTGGATGCTGAGATCCATCCCCTGAAGGAGCCTCTTGTACTACCCCACAGAAATTCACTGTTTGGCTTGGCCAAAGAGGAAAACAGCCAGGAGGAGCAGGTGTGCTTCGAGCAACTCAAACAGGCTAATGTCACCATATCCATCACAGTAATGGTACTCATCTTGATCTCATTTAGCATCTAATTGAGGGTGCACAGAAGTTCCTTTACAATCAGCTCTAATTTGAGCAAATCTTTTTACACAAGATGTAGCCTAGCTGAATTACTCAAAAGCCATAGATCTATGTAAAGAAATCCTGTTCCTCCTCCCCACTCTCCCTCCAATAGAGACACTTTTTTACACAGCACTAGCGTGCAATTTCAAAGACAACTTTGCAAGTCCTGCCTCATCGTAGCTTCAATAGCGGGGAATATTCTGCAACTGAAACATCCTCAGGTGAAAAGAAACAGGCAGAGCCCTGCTTCTAACCCACAAAAAGCACAGGCAGTTCAGTGCCATTTATTACCAGCAGAATGAATGATTTTACACATAAAGTGGTGCCACAGCAGTAATGCTCCAACCCTGGGGAAAATACAGTGGTTTGGGCAATAGGCCCAGTCTGGGATGTGACTCCAGTTCATTCCTCTAGTCATAAAGTCAGCCAGGGCAGAATTGCTCCATGCTCTCTTGCAGGGCTGGATGTGGAATCCTGCTCTACAAAGCTTGCTTGTAAATCTCATTTTAGAGCAGTGCAGAGGACCCCAAGCACGGGTCATGTCCACCCCACCTGCATTACAGCAGGACCAACCAAAGGTCACCCATTCTTGGCAGCTGTTTATCCAGACCCACCCTGTGAATGCAGTCTGCTCCAGGAAGAAGCAAAAGCCACCCAAGAGAGCAGCATCAGACTTTTCAGAATATCTACAGACAATAATAAGCTAAGACAAGCGTGTTGGACCAGCTTAGCAAAGGCCAGTTTTCTACTATTTATCCAATTAAAGTTAATTTCCCAGAAGTATGGCACCTGCTCTAACCAACAAGTGTTAGAGGAACACATTGTGCGAGTAATATGCACACACTTCCTGCTAATGTGTGTGCCTGCTAACGAGTCTCCAAGTGGTCTTTTTATTACTTTTCCTTCCCCTATTTTTTAAGGAATGGAGATGCTTTTGTTTTCAGAATAAGCACTGAAACCATCATCAGGTGCGTTGTGCAAGAAAACGATGTGTTAGACTTCCTTGCATGAATAGAAACAGGTAAATAGTCGTCTGTCCCCTGACTTTGTAATTTAAACAGTGTAAGCTGGTGGGAAAAGGCTATAATTGGAGTCAGAGTAACTGAGGTGAAAATTGCTAGGTGGCAGTACCATCTGCGTCTTGTTTTAATTAGCCAAGTTTATTGTCAGAACGTAAAACTTTCTGGTGCTCAATTCCTTGGCTTATTTCAGCCACCGGTCCAAAGCAGTTGCCGCATGTCCAGGTAAACACAGTTACAGATCAGCAAAGGAGAATTGTCCTCCCCACTGATCTGGCTAACAGTTACCGTGTCTGGGAGCAGGGACAAAAATATGACTAACCGAGATCATTGTCACATCTGCTTAGCGTTTCATGACAAACTCTATTAAGGCTAACAGCACCACCGTTAATTCAATTAGATCAGAGTTTTCTTTTGCTGGCCGTGATGCTTTTGGAAGGGCAGCAACTGTAGTCAGAATGTGGCTGGCAGTCCGCTGCAAGGAATAATAGCATCATAAATAATATATTAAGATGAAGAAAAATCTAGCAGGCTGCAGTAAAAGCACATCAGCCATAGAGCTGAACCCTGCAGTATCGCAAGGGGGGAGGAAAAGAGCAGCTATGACAGGAAATTATGACAACTACAAATGACAAGGGCTGCATGAGGGAACCGAACTCGCTAGTGAAGCAAGGTGCAAGGGAGCACAGGGAGCCGGCAGCTGCGTGCCCCATTGCACGCCCTCCATAGAAGGAAGGGAGGAGGCTGTATGCTGGGCTTGAGGCAAGGGATCTGACGGGGGCAAGCTCCCAGCTCACCCTCTGCAAGCTCTGCCTCACGCTGGGCAGGGCACAGGGCATGCTTATGAGGACACTGGTCCAGCCTCTTCTGCAGTCAAGGTGGAAAAAATGAGGCGTGCATTCACCTCTGCCAAGGTGCAGTATAAAGGCCCTCTCTGATCTTTTCTTAACGCTGCCTTGCTGTGTAGAAAAAGACACTCAGCACTGCAGGAAAAAGAAAGAGAGAGAGAAGAAAAGGAAAAAAGAATTGATAAAAGAAAACAAGATTTTATTTCTCTGACTTTTAGAAATGATGACATAATCTTATCAATTCTCAACGAACACAAGCTGAAGTATTCAGGCTGCTGATAAAGGTACTGCCTCTGTTGTTGCAGAAAACTGCAGTTTGAGCTTCTTGTAACGCTGCTTCTGCGGCGCGCGAAGCAGCCCTTTGTGAGATACGGTGGTTCAAACAATTTTGCAAAGAGGAGACAAAGAGTTCATTTTACACTAAACTAGTTTCCTAGGAAACACTGCAAAATGTAACACTCCATCCCTTTGTGGAAGTTCAAAGACGTGCGTGTTTGCGTGTGTGCTTCTCTTCTGGTGTTTGGTGTTGCTGGCCAACTTTACCTTTTGATGGCGTCGACAAGAATAGCACAGCTCCATACTACAGCAGCCCACATTCTCAAGGACGTTTCTCTCTTTGATAATCAAATGTTTTCTCTAAACAGAAAAGAAAAATGTTGATCCAAACCAAGACTCTAAGTAGGAGAAAAGCAACGACTCTGAGTCCACAAAGCGAAATTTCAGTCTTCAGACAGTCCCTGTGCCTAGCCCAACATTTTTTTTCTCATCTGTGTGCTACACAACAGAGGGAAGGAGCACCCAGTGATGCTGATCAGGGATCTGCACGTGTGTGCTTCTGGAAGGCCAGGCTATAAAGACCCAGTAGAATGTCAGCCACAGCAGCTATCCTGGGTCTCCTCAGCTGTCCCCAGCTAGCTGGAGGTTGTCTCTGAGGAGCAAGCTGAGCTGGAGCACTGAGTGGCCAGGCTGTTCTCACTGCTGCCTCCCCACCTCCTTTGTCCTGATAGCAGGGATGGGAACAGTGGTAAACTGGAGCGCACACAGTGACATGCCCAGGTCCTGGAAAAGGTCTCTGACACACACCTGGCCATTGGCCAACAGGGGAAAAAGTCTTACATCCTCAGATGTCAGCTTGCCTTAATAGGGCCAGCAGAGCCCAAGCAGCTGGCAAGCTAAGGGTCAACATTTGCTGCCATTTCAGAAATTTGGACTTGACATGGCAGAGCGGCTGGGCAGAGAACAGAGCACCTTGGTGTGCATTCCCATCAGCAGCATAACTGGGCACTGATCCCAGGGAGCACTGACCTTTTAGGCACAGTTTCATTTACTGAACTCCTGGCTGTAAAACTGGGCCCAAACAGCTGCTGTTCTGCGCAGAGTTCCTCCTAAATAAAGCTTCCTAACCACATAGAAACCATGCTGGGCTCCCCCCAAACAAACCAAGGGTAGACAGCCACAGATTCTGCAAGAGAACAGCCCCCATTCCAGGATGGAATCCACCAGGAGCTGCCCAGCAGAGCAGCAGAACTCACTTCCATCACCCTTGCAGATGTGCCACTTGCCCTGCATGGCTGCACTGGCTTTCCAGTGGCACTCACTGACCGTCCTCACCAGCGTGGTGGAAGCACTGAGGATGGAAGAATGGGAGCTGCTGCATCCTGTGGTGGGATACAGCCTGTGCACTGGCTCTGATCTATTAGCAGGATTAAAATGCCTTCCCTAATACTTGAAATGGGAAGTGCATTAGGCTGACTGGTCGAAGACTGTAGAGTGTCCAGATTATTTGATTTTAAATGGACATGCCATCCTGCATAACAAATGCAACTCAAAATTCTTTGTTGCAGTTTTTCAACAAAAGTAAGCAAAATAAGTCTATCTGGAGCTCAAACTACAGCTACAGCACTGAGAAGGGCACTCACAATTGGCCTAAGATCAATAACATACGTGTCTTTGGATTCTGTGACTGCATCCTGTTGACGTTAAAGCAGGAGATACCAGAGAAAGGACAAACCCCACCATAAAGGTCTACATGGCCATTCCCGATTTCTACAAAACAGATGAAAGGCCATTGGGCATCACCAGTCACCCAGGCAGCACTCAGGTATGATGTCTTCGCTGCCTTTAGCACCCCACAGCACTAGAGTCATCACTGACGGGATTTGGCTCTCGGGCCAAATCTTTGGGTCTTGGGACCTTCACCTGCAACCCCATGGGGTGGGGAATCTGTCTGTCGGGCCAGCTCTGTAAAACAAGAGTTTAGCTCTGGTTGTAGTACCAGCCCTGGAGTCTGTGGCCCTCAGTGCTGGTGGCAGTGGTACAGGAAAATTGGCTGGATGGCCCATTTTGTGAGCAGGCAAAATGAGGGCTGAAGCCAGCTTGTTGCCAGCCACCTGCAGATCATGGGGACAAGGGCAGCCACAGGAGTCTGGTCTGCCCGTCACTGATGTCCATCACAAGCTGCCCTTTCCTCCCCAGTGCCTGGTTTAATGAACAGCTTTGAGGGAAGGTGCAGTCCCAGAACCCGCAGTATCAGAGGGCAGAAACAGAGGAAAAAAGGCTTTTCAAATGAAAAGAATGGTCTTTTGTGAAGAATTTCCAAATAGGGCAGGCTTGCAGGTAAGTCTGGTCTCAAGCAAGAGGAACAAAAGATGTCCCTTCCCTCAGGGTGGAAGCAGAACAAAGGAGAAGCCCGTCCAAGTCTGAGAGCAAGAGAGGGAGACCATGTGCCCAAGGGAGAGGTCTCAGCCCTTCACCTCCTGCATTTCCACCCACAGCCACCAGCAACAGAAGAAAAACCATCAGCAAGAGAAAACAAAAGTGCTCAGCTTGAGACTGGACTGCAAGTTAATTGCATACATTCCATTCTTGGTACAGCGAGTGGTTCTCAGCAGTATTTTTTCTTGAAGTTCATCGCTCAAGAGTTGACCATCACCAGTCCTTCCCCCTTCTTCTCTTAGGCCCTTCAGAAATGAAGTTCTCTAGTGGTGGAGGAATCTGGTGCAAAGCAGTCCTTTGGTCCCACTGTAGCTCCACGTGGCTCTGTCAGGAGAGCCAAGGGCTGCTTGGGTGCCCCCCAGGGACCACCACTGCCTCCAGGGCTTGGATACAGGTGGCAGTGCCACCTACCCCTGAGATGTGAAGCGTGCAGGCCTCCAGCAGATCACAAAAGAAGCAATGCTGTAGTGGGGAAGGAGGGTAGGAGTAGATGGGGCTAAAAATGTCTCTCTTCCCACAAAAAAAAAAAAAAAAAAAAAAAAAAAAAAAAAAAAAAAAACTTTATGAGGCTGGAATTTAAGTCATTTAAGAGACAGAATGGTCTTACTCATGCAGCTAATTAGAGGTTGCCTCACATAAAGGGAAAAAAAAAAAAAACCATAACATTTACAACAGTAAAAATGATGAGTGATTTGTTTCCAAATTGTGCCAAAGAGAAAAACCCACAGAGCCAGCAAAGTTTTTCCCCTTCTCCTTAGAGGCTGGAGAACTGCAGGCAGCCAGCTGCCTCCTGCCTGGGGGGCTAGCACTAGCCAGGAGCAATTAGATGCTAGCTTATAATTGGGCTTCGGTGAGCCACCTCTCTAATCAGCCGTCAGCTGCACTGCTGCTGTAAAAGCAGCTCTGACAGTCCTCCCCTAGCCTTTCTATCTACTTGTTTACAGAGGGTTTTGTAGTTCTGGGCTGGGAGAGGACAGGAAAAGTCCTGCAGGTTGCCCATTTCAGCTGCCAGCTGGACACAGGTGGGACAGCCTCCCTTCACCTGCCCATTGGGCCGCCTCACTGCCTGGGCAGCTGCTGAAGGGACATGGAAGGTTTCCAGTCCCAGCAGCTTGGATCTTGACCACATCCATCTTCCTTCTTCCTCTCATCTCAGTACAGTTTTGGTCCCTGCTGTGACCCTGACTGAGCATAAACTGAAGCTGGACTCGCCAGTCAGTGAACGGGCGTGCAGAGAAGAGCAGAGGTCCCTGGACTTGTTTTGGCATCACTGCTTTTCACTGTATTTTTACGCTCATTACAGAACCCAGATGTGTTGACAGAACAGCTGAGGTTGATAGGCACCTCCAGAGACCACGCAGTCCAGCCGCCCTCTCCAGCAGCATCACCCACAGCAGGATGTGCAGGATCATGCCCGGATGGGTTCTCACTATCTCCATGGCTGATGCTACCCTCTCCATGGGTGATCGGTTCCTGCAGACTTCCTGCATGTAGAATACAGAATGAAAAGAAATCTTGTGTTAAAACAGAATTTTCAGTGTTCCTGTGCGTGCCTATTGCCTCTTGTCCTGTCACAGCAGAACACTGAGAAGAGCCTGGCTCCCTCCCAGCAGGTATTTGTATATTTATATGTATTCTTAGTACTGTATATTTAGTAGAAAAATAAAAGAGGATTTCTGTAACTAAAGCAAGAAGTGATCTGAATAACACATTAAGGAAGAGAGGCAAACTACCAGGAAAACAAAAAAGGAATGCAAAGCTACATGGTAAAATACAAGGTTAGCCTGTCTGCATACGAGAGCATCAATTTTTTTTTTTTTGTCAGATGCTAAAAAGTTTCCCTCTATTTACATATCTCCTGAATTGTGTGTCAAGTCAGAGTCAAAAGGATTTTCACCATTCTAATCCCCCAGTACGCTACTGCAAAGCATCTCTGAAACTTCAAAGTGGGATGTGCAAAGGGTTTGCAGATGGGACGAGGAGAAAATGTCTCACTGTGGCTGCCCAGACCGCTGCTCCCTGTCCCACCAGGCCAAGGTCCCTGGGCTTCCAATGGACAGTGCCTGTTAATACTGCAAACAGCAGCAAGCAGCTTGTTGCAGTGGAAAATGTTGAGCAGCCTTAAGTATAAGCACAAATTCACCCACATCCTGCCATGTCCATTAATGCAGGTAATGCTGCTGCAATTAAAAACCATGCATTTCCCAAGAAGGTCCAAGAAACCACACTTAATCCATCTACTTAGAATAGTTCATCAGTATAACATCTCAGGTGCCACTGTGTGGTAAGGACTGGCAAATAACACTGTTTTAAGTACTTCATCTACCATTCTTACTTGAAGACCTTTGTGCATTAAGGTATTTTACTTCTGAGTGGTTTTCCATTTAATTTCTGCATTTTCAATCACTTTGATGCAGAGTGGAAATACTCACAAGGCAGATTCAGGTGCATTTATTTAGGGCACAGGATTACAGCAAAACATTCTCAGAATAGTCCTCAAGGTCATACTGATTTTTCGGACCTTTTCTGAATCCACCTCCACAGCAGGACAACAGCCACACTACCACGTGATAACTGTTGTTGCTACCTGCCATAGGCCATGTTTGTAGGATTCCCCAGCAATGAGCCCAGTTGCTCTGGGTAGCTTTCCCCCCTCTGCATTGCTTTATGCCTTCCTATAGCATGAATTCCTGTCAGTAAGCTGAAAAACCTATTGGAAACGTTGGCTTCAGTTAAAAACCTCAAACACTTGCCCGTATAGTCTGCAGATAGTGGAGGGAAGCAATGCTGTATTTAAAAGAAAACAAAAACCCTGGGCAGAATGAGGATACGGTGGCTCTGATGTTCGTGGCCAGCTATCACCTGTCATGCATTTGCAGGAGGAAGACTTTATAGTCATTATCTCACTTACTGGTAACATATCTGCAGATGAGTCCAATCACGGAGATGGAGGCAGTTGTTGGAGAGACAAAGCCTTTCTGTTGGCAGGCTACCAAGCAAAATATCCTTATTATAACACAAAGTTATTGCGTTTGTTTCACTTATTGATGTGTCTGAAGTATTCTAAGGACCATGGGTTAAAGGTGCTACAGGAGTGCCAAGCACACAACAGGTTATTAAGCGTATCCTCAAAATCTGCTTCTTCGGTCTTCATTTCTTCTGCTGGCACGGATGTCAGAGCAAGACACAAGGAAGGCTGGAAGGCTTTTCCATAACCCTTCCCCTCTCATTGCTACGTGGGATGAGCAGACCCAGAATGTATGCCATCTTCTGCACGGTGCAGTGACAGCACTTCCCAGGCAATCTGAAATCACCGCACACCCGAGAAAGAAAGAGAAAAGGGAGAAAATGCATAAGCTGATTATTTGCATTAGTTCCTTTCAGCTCATCCCCATAAGGAAGGGATGGTGAGGGCAGTGCTGTTCAAAGCAGGCAGCTTTGAGCCCTGCCTTGTCGCTGCGAACAGCCAAGCCTGGGTAAAGCAAATTATGCGGCTGCTGCTGGGCATTTAAAATGTATATGAACAAGCTGTCACTCCTCGATCTGAAACTTATTCAGTTATTCAAACTAATTCAATTCCATCACCCAGCCCTGACACCCTGGTGCCTCCCACAGACTGTTTTAATGGGAAGTGATATGTAAGTGCAAACACCTCAGAGGCGGGTGGCAGGGGGACGTTTCTGATTCAACAGCCATCGCTGTGGCTGTTAACAGCACCGGCATTTATGCAATCCCAATTATGCTGTGAGCGCGAGACGCGCCAGGAAGGCCCGTGCTCCTCCTCCTGCCCCTCTGGCACTGCCTGTGGCCATCACTACATGTCCCATGCTGCCTCCACCTACCCTTGCACCATACCCCACCTGCTCAGCCTGTTGGCACGAGCAGCATGTGGGGTTTCAGTGTCCCCAGCAGGGCTTGTGTCAGCCTTCAGCATCTCCTCAGCTGGGCTGGCTTGAAAGAAAATGGTTGACTGCAAAAGAAAAAGCAGTCTAGCAGTAGGGAATGCTTCTCCCCGTGAGTCCATCTTCATTTAACCACGACTCAGACTGCTGCGACTGTGAGCAGCCCTGATAGAGGCACCCCGTATACTGACACTCATGTGTAACTGTAAGAGCAGTAAGAGAATAAAGGAAGGTTTTGCCTTGAGACTGTGTTCTCATTTATGCCGAAGTTCCTATCAACAGACACTGTTGTTCAAGACTTTCAAACACCAGCAATGCCTAGTCACGGATGTTTTGGTTTCAAAACAGTCCTCTGCTGTCTGTGCAAAAACATAAAGAGCCTCTCTGCTGAATCCAGCACAAATGAGGTCCAATCCGACAGGGTTCTCTCACAGGACAAGGACTTGGTCTGTCATGATTTGGTTTTTAAATATTCCAAAAGAGGGTACAAAGTCTTTGACATCAGCGCCTGTAGAAGCTGTAATGGTCGCCCAGCACCGGCTGGTGAGCAGATCAGGATGGGTCCCAGTGAATGCCACATTTCAACCATTACTGGGGACTCGAGATCCTGCTATCCCAGAAGGATATCCCAGGGAGGATGCAGGGATAGCTCATCCCTACCAAGCCTGCTGGCAGCAGGATGCACCAGGAGCCACCAGACAGATTAACAGCCTGTGATTTACAGAGCCAGGTAAGGATTGCTTAGTATTCACATCCAGCTTAAGACTGTGTGGCCGTGGCTCTGGTGAGATGCTACTGCTGCCATCAGAGCTGTTTCAGGTCAGAAATCTGAGGAGGTGAAATGCAGAACAGAGATTAATAGTCTTAGCTCAGGTTTTACGTCCTGTTAATGGCTGAGCTGAGGGGAGAGCCTGCTCCCTCAGCCTGGCACCCAGGCAAGAGGCTTCTGCAGACACAGGGGCTGGAGCTCCGATCCCACCTGTGGTCACAGCATTCCTTTCATCCTCCTGGGCATGAGTAGGCTCCACTGGCCCTACAGCCCTGCTGCTCCTTGCTCAGGCCAGGCAGGATCCCATACTCCTGAGAGCACTCACTGGAGAAGCCAGGAGTGCAGCTGGGCACTTCAGACCCAAAGGACCCCTGTTATGTATACCTCCCCTACCACAAACTTGCAAACTTGGGCAAAAAGAAGGCATCTTTTAGGAGGAGTGATACACAGGTTAACTCTGGATTTGGTTTCATTACACAACCACAAGGCAATAAATTGCACAGTGATGCAAGCACCGGACTCCTCTGCTTTTGCTGTGTAGGTTTCCTCCATAGGCAGTAGTGCCAAGCAAATCCCAGAGTGGGATGGCCACACCTTTCTGACACACCAACACGTTGTCACACAATGCTGGCATCAGGGGATGAAGAGAGCTCAGAGCAGATGCCATTTGAAGCCAGCAGGCCATCAGAGCTGCAGAGCTCTTGACTTTATTTCATGTGCACAGATACAGTGAACATGGCTGAAAGATCAGATAATAAAGAGTTACAAAACTCGTCATCAGGAGTTTTGCTGATAATAAACGACTTTCCTTTGGAGTTTGCTGTGCAGCAAAGAGGAACCAATTATCAGAACAGACAAAAAGTGTCAGTGTTTTCAAAACAATAGTGCCTTCACTTATCATTAGTGTCTTGTAGATATGCAAAATGTGTAATAAACCAGACTCTAGGAACCTGTACGTTGGGTTTGCTCATTTTACCTTTCAGAGGAAAAGTATTTACATACCTAAAATATATTCATAATAATCTGTGAGCCACTGAAAAGAGCAGGATTCACTGCAAATGTTGATGTAATTGCAATTTTCTCACCATAAAAGTTTTGTTTGCTTAGGTTTCATAAATGATTGCGTTGCATGTAATAAGAAGCGTACACATCATTAATTTTATATTATCACTATTTAAAATGCATACTGCAGTAGGACATGAAAACTCCCATGATGTCAACATGGGCACTTTGGCAGTGCAAAGCACACAGCAAGCTCATGATTCCTGGTACAGGTATGTGTTGGAGCAGCCAAGGAGAGGCAATGGGGCCAGCTGTTTTCTTCTTCCTCGTCCTCTGCATTTTGGGAGCGAAAACCCACAGCCTGCATGTCCCAGGGATGCATATGGGAAAGCGGTGTCCCCACACCTCTTTTCCCTTAGCCAGTCTGCACAGAAAGCCTAGAATTTAGATTTGGTGCTCAACAAGAGCACAGTGCACCAGTGCAAGGCAAACCAAGCCTTGCACATAGGTCTCTTCTCCAATTTATTTTCATGGAAACTACAACAGATGCAAAGAGCACCATAACACTGATAGAGCACATTCTCAGCTACAGAACACTGTTTTTCAACACAACATCAGCTATGCACTTTAATGTAATTTTCTCTTCACGGAGGAATTCAGTTCTACACCTTTGCTTCATCTGCACTTCCATGCCAGATGCCATCATGTCAGACTGCCCCTCTGCTGCCATCTGTCACATGGCAACAATGTGAAATGGAATACTGGTGGGAAGTTCAACCTCTACGGTTATACCACCAACATCTGCCTCTAACATCGTGAGCCAATATGACAAAACAGGAGGTGTTACTTTCAGAGCACAACACTTTCCCACTATGCACACAGGCAAGGAGTTAAATCCCAGGTTTGGGTTTCAGGCTACTTCAGAGAAGGGAGGGAAAATGCAGGTTGTGGTCACAAATGTCACTGAATAGCTGGTAACAGCAGAGTTTCACTTAAAATAGCAGTAGGTCACACTCACACGATACTTTTTTAAGAGGGTAAGGTCTGGTGCTAGCTGTAAATGGGGAAAGCAGCATGTGGGAAGCAGCTCAATTGACAGGCAAGGACCCAAGAGGTCACGTAATAGGGTTCAATCTCTGTTTAACCATACAAAGCCAAGCTGGGAAAGTGCGTGTTAAAGCAGTGGCTCGGTGAGGCAAGTCTCTCTGCCGGGGCTGCATCCCTCCCAGAGCCAGCCCCACAGGGAGGCTCAGCCTGGGGTCCTGCCCCTCTGCCGGGCAGCACTCCGTGCCCCTCATAGAGTGGTGGGGAGGGGGCACAGCAGTGAAGCATCACCTGCCCCAGGGAAGTGGCTTGGAGGGAGTCATACCCCGGGCACTCCCTTGGAGGGCAGAATGTCTGAGCTGGCTGCAGGCAAAATTTCCAGCACAGCCAGGCGTAAACACAGACAGCTTTTAGCCTGAAACAGCACATAGGCAAGCCAGGCAACAAGAGCAGTTCAAAGACACCTCGTTTACTTAGAAGCACGAGCCTCATCCATTCAGAGAAGACACGGCATGGAAAACTGAGAGGGTAACCAAGAGGATGGAGGGCTTTAAAGCGGAAGTTTCAAGCAACATTTCACCCAGTCCTGAAATACTTCAGCCATTGTGCACATAAATTTGAACAGAAGGAAGGAAAAATATTAGTGCCTTCAGAACTTCTGTGGAACAGCCTGACTGCAGTTCTCAGTGCGTTACGCCTCACAGCTATTCTGAACTAGCTCTGAACCTGAGTCGTGTCTGCTAGGTCAGAATTATGGGTCACACAGCAATTACCAGGCCCTTCTTTTAGAAGGTAGGCAACTGAAAAATGAGTGGTGTGCCACAAGAGGTTGTTTTCATCCGTATCCCATGTTAATTTGGGAACTACGTTTGTGACTCTCTTGTAAATATTAATTACATAATATGAGTCATAGTTTTATTTCATCTTATTATTTTATTTTGGATACTAATCTTAGTACAAGGGAAAGGGGGAAGGAAGGAAGGAAGGAAGGAAGGAAGGAAGGAAGGAAGGAAGGAAGGAAGGAAGGAAGGAAGGAAGGAAGGAAGGAAGGAAGGAAGGAAGGAAGGAAGGTAGGGAGGGAGGAAGGAAGGAAGGAAGGAAGGTAGGAAGGAAGGAAGGAAGGAAGGGAGGGAGGGAGGGAGGGAGGGAGGGAGGGAGGAAGGAAGGAAGGAAGGAAGGAAGGAAGGAAGGAAGGAAGGAAGGAAGGAAGGAAGGAAGGAAGGAAGGAAGGAAGGAAGGAAGGAAGGAAGGAAGGAAGGAAGGAAGGAAGGAAGGAAGGAAGGAAGGAAGGAAGGAAGGAAGGAAGGGAGGAAGGGAGGAAGGAAGGGAGGAAGGGAGGAAGGAAGGGAGGAAGGGAGGAAAGGAGGGAGGGAGGGAGGGAGGGAGGGAGGGAAGAAAGGAGGGAAGAAAGGAGGGAAGAAGGGAGGGAGGAAGGGAGGGAAGAAAGGAGGGAAGAAGGAAGGGAAGAAGGGAGGAAGGGAGGGAGAAAGGGAGGGAGGGAGGAAGGAAGGGAGGAAGAAAGGAGGGAAAGAAAATGCTCATTTCAGAATTGTAGGTGTTTGTTCTTAAGTCTTCTGCAACTCACTATGTGTTTCAGGGCTCATATGAGTGCTTCCTAATTTTTGTAACTTGAGCTGCTACATTCACATTGCTCACTGTGGTGTTACAGACCAGAACAAAAGGAACAGTGAGTGATGCTCTTCTGGGGACCACTGCCAGTGCTGAGACAGCACCCTAGGGGAAGGAGAGACTCCTCAGAAGGAGGTTTTCTGCCCTACGTTGCAACTCTTCTTCAATGAATCTCTTTTTTACCCTGCTCTGCTCTGAAATATCTTAAGCTGCTGCTGGTCCTGTACAACCCCAGGATGTAGGTACTGTAGGACACCTGCACACAGCCTTTGCGCAGGATGCCAGATGGTTTTGATCCTCTGCAGCCCACAGAAGCAGTTCTAGGAGCTGGTGAAATCCTTCTGGAGCACAAATTCCTTTAAGAAGGGTAAAGAATACATTTACATGCTCCACTGACTCCCCATCTCTTATCAAATCTCATCTGAAAACAAGTATTTTTTTCTTCACTTGTACCTATTAATATCTCACTCCCTCAGATATTAATTATTGTTCTGCTTTGCAGATGCACTATTAAAAGATTACGGAAATTTCTAATTGTAGTTTGGGCAGATGATTATATGCAAAATAAACCATTGTTACGGAGGTTACTCTAGGCTGTGATATTAAAGATGAGCACACACAAAATACAGCTCCACGTGTGCTGAAAGCCAACTCAGTCGTGCCATTCTCCTCTCTTGTGAGGAGCAATGTCCCAGAGCACATCTGGATTGGTGAGAATCTTGGGGGGGCAGCTGGGCCCAGGCTGCAATGCTGCCTCTGGCCTCAGGATGCAGCTATGTTCTCTCTGCGGGTGAAAGGACCATCCTCTGTTTTTTTACCCAGTCACTCCCAGGACCAACTTCTGCATCCTTCCTTATACTGATCTAATTACAGCCAAATATAAACAGGTTGTGATACAGTTCAAGAAAAGCCGAATTAGGCCTTCAGCAGACAGCAGACAAAACACTAATGAAGAAAAAAAAAGGCATTTTTTAATTAAAGACAAAGGTGGAGTGGCTAATTATCCAGATGCTCTGGTTTCCTTGGGGTTATACTTCACGAATATTTTGTTTCCCATGTTAATTTGGAAGCTCTGTATGCAACTCTCTTATAAATATTAATTACATACTATGAGCCATAACATCCTTACACCTCACCATGCAGAAACCAAGTTGTAGCTCACTCTCTGACACCTGGCAATGACCTCCAACAGATTAATGTCCAAAAATTAAGTGGTTCCTCCCTTGTGATGCCCGCTCACTCCACGGTCCTTCTAATGGAGTGAAAACACTGCCCCACCTCACAGCTTGGGACAAAGAAGGAGCAGCAGCGCTGGGGGGCTGCAAGCAGGATTCTGGGTTTCCCTACTGCCAATGAAAGCCTGCTGAGCTCACAGAGATACAGGGATGGAGCAGGATCTGCCCCGTGCACGCATTAGGTAATGCAGCCAGTGGCACTTGGCACACCTCTGCTGGCTGCAGCAGTGCTCCGTCAGCTTACATCCACTGTAGCTACATTTGAACAGTATATATTTCATCTACCTTTGATAGTCCTTGTAACAAAATACTGTAAAGTGCATTGCTGGAATTGAATCTGCCATAGCAGGACACCAGAGTGGAAAGCTTAAGATTTCCTTCTGTCTCTCTGATAACTACACTCACTCACAAGCACGGTAACACACACCACTAAATGCTTTTTGCATACCTATGCATTTCTCTGAAGGACAGGAATATTTTGCAGTTCATTTATATTACTACTATTCATTATGCTATTCAATTACACTAAGTGCCCTAATTACTTATTTACAAGGGGTTCGTAACTCTGTACTTTTTACCCAATGCGTGCACAGCACCCTGTGGCTATAAACTCCCCTGCCCACAGGGCCATGGAGGGCAGCACACTGCAAGGTACCACACCACTCTCCCCACTTGCTCCCCCCAAGGCCCAGCCCTGTGGCATCGAGTCCTTCCTGCCTTTCCCAAAACACCTAGAGCACACTGTCCCTCCACAGCAAGCCTTGCTTAGCGTATCGAGGGTATCCTATCTCCAGTTGGGCCTTTCTTCTCTAGCTTTTCAAAAGAAGCACAGTTTGTACAAGTTTACAAGCTTTCTTGTCTGCACTGCTATCCACACTGAGTACAGTCATGTCAGCAACGCTGCTTCTGAGGTGCAGCCTCCAGAACTGAATGCCCTGGCTCAAGGACCTGCTTGCTGGGCAAAGCAGAAAATGTGCTTCCCCTGCCTTGCCGCTTCATGGTCCTGTGTACATCCTGTAGGCAAGTGGGTTGCAGCTTGCACCTTGTCTGCGTGCAGCTGTTTATTTCTGTTCAAAGACATATAGAGCCAAATTTTCCTCTGCCCTTGCTTGTGCAGCTGGTGCGTTCCTTCTGTGTTACACCTCACATTCATCCCTAATGAGTTGCACCTTCTTTTTTCAGTCCATAACTCTAATTTGTCAGTGTTATGTGGAATGCTAATCCAGACTTGCAACCTTCCTGTAGCAACACTGATAAGCATGATCACTACCCTCGCATTCAGGTAATTAGCAACTTGCTGAAATAGTCCAAGTATTGGGAGCTGCTGAACCGGTTGGTTGATAGATGCCAGTCTGCTGCCACTCTATGTCCCCAGATTCACTCCACAGCAAAGCTAATCACATATTCCCAATGGGAACACGGCACTTGCCTAAATGAGAAACGCATGGATAGCCTGGTCCTGGTTCTCTCCTTCCAGTAACTGACCTTGGCCATGCACTCTCCACAACAGCTGCTCCTGGATCCCCACTCTCCCTAGTAGCCCAACATGCCCCAAGTGCAGCTTTAGCCTAGCTTTCAGCTTCTTCTGCAGTTGGACCTAGCCTACAGCCTCTCTGACACATGCTGCCTCCCATGTGACACCAGTGCTGGCTTGCCAGGCTCCATGCTGCCTGCACACCTGCTCACAGCACTGGAAGTTCACAGTGGAAGTGTATGAATGCATCCTGGCCCTCTGACCATGCTGGGAGTCCTGCAGCCACCACAAGAACGCGCATGCAGAGCCACGTCCCTTGAGTGAGGATTGTACTGACCAACACTTTTACCCATCAAGAACAAAACCCACCCCACAGTTCACACCAGGCCCCCTGGGCCTCGCATGGGCCTGCACATTCCCAGGGAGAGCCAAATAAGGGAGTAGCCAAGAGTGCGCTGTCTGCTTCCCACAGCCTGTGGGGCAGATACAGGCATGACACGAGCCCAGAGGTCTGCCAGACTTGGCTGCTCTGGGACTGCCACCCCAGGAAACTCATAGCTCCTGTCCTGGGGAAAGGCTCCATTGGCAAATGACACCATGATGGGGCATGAATGTGCACAAATATGTGGCTGGAAGTGTGTCAGAAAGCTGTCATGGTTAAGTGAGGCCTCTCTTCTCTCTTTCTGACTGGGTACCAGCCAAAAGCCACGTACACAGAAGCTGGTTACCAGCTACTGTGTTCCAGTAGAGATTTGGCAGCCCTTTGGTGGATGACATCTTGTTGTCCAGCTACTCTCAAACCACCTCTAAACCAAGATGCCTCAGCACAAAAACATTCAATCACAACGTTCAAATCACATAAAGCAATCCATTTTTTTTGGAAGATGTGTGTGAAAAACGAGGACAAAATGTGCTTAACACACAGCCAGTAAGACATGAAAGGTCTCCCTGCTTCTCCCCCTTTCCTGGCCTTTCTCCTCTGTTGGTTTGATAGCACTTGGCCTTGGCAGAGCGCCTGGCTTATCTCCTGCAAAGGAGCTCAGTCTTCCCTTTGAAATCTCTGTGCTCCTTCCCTCCTCCCCCTGAAGCATGTTCCTGAGATAGTCCTGCACTTATCAACCAAAACAAACATTGCCCAGCTCCTCGGAGGGCAAACCCTGCTTTGTAAGGCCAAGCACTGCCTTCTGGCCTCAGCCAGTCAACCAGCTGTTCCTGGAGGGAAAAAAGTGGGCACGCTCTGTCCCCAACACCTCCACCTTTTAGCAAGAGGAGTCTCCCTCCACTTGCACCTCAAATTTGAAGCTAGTCTGCATGCCAGCAAGTGCAGCTGGACACCAGCATCCCTATGGAATGGACATGTGAAGCAGAACACTGACTTTCAGTTGTGCTTGTGCCAGCTGACCCTCCCACAGCAGCTCGCCTTGGGCCACACCGAAGTGAGAGGATGAGTGAATGGCAGTGAGTCTGTGGCATCACCGTGCAGGAGGCTCAGGGGGCCCCGATGAAGCTGGGAAGGTAGAGGAGAAAGCGCTGAGGGAAAGAGTGCAGTCTGTCCTCGCACACATGGCAGTGCTGGCTGCAGTTTTTACATCTCTGTAAATATTGCTCTCAACAGAAAGTCAGTTTACCTCCACGAGCACAACCTGCTTTCATGTTATTACCCAGCGTGTGGTACGTGAGCTGAGCATCCAGATCCTATTGCATAAAGTTCCCTAAAACAATAGCCTGTGGGAGGAGGAAGAGAGATTATGGAAAATAAGGGGACAAATTGCAACACTTTTACACGCTGCGGAAATGCCCAGAGATTCTAGAAGTGCTAATGCTAAATTCAACATCGGTTTTCTGAAACTCCTGTTATTTCATTATCTGGTTTTATATTGTGAGGAGGATTTGATTGGCGAGAGAATTACTTTGAGATGTATTTAAACCCTGTACGCAGAGCGAAGCCCTGGTGAGTTACGACCTATCTGACTTACATGAAAAGACTTCTTCCCCAGTATGGTCCACATATGCCAAAATTCATACCACTAGCTAGAAAAATCCTCCGAACTGTCTATATTTTACTTGCTGATGATAAATCCATGCAAATGGACACAGTGGTATACACCCAAATGCATGATACAACCAGTATCGTTAGTTGTAAATATTAACGAAATTTTAATTCGTTTGCAATGCTACAGAAAACGCTAATTTGAGAAATGTCTGCTACCAGATTAAAACACGCTTAAAAGGCCTTTGCTTCAACATGCACTGGAGAGGTGTGGAAAATTCAGAGCAAACCGACAACATGTTTGATTTATTTTTCAGAAATCTCTGGAGCTCTGTCAACTTATCACAATTAATTCCAAATGCAAAAATAGCTTAATATTGTGTGTGAAGCAGGAATTGGATGCTATCTCTGACTGCCTTCTGACAGGAGAGAAAGACTACTTCATGCAGCCGTGTGAGGCATTTCAGTTTCATTCCTCTGTTGTGACAGGGTAGGACAGAAAAAGCATCCTAGGGTGGTGGGTTGGCTTGTCTTATACCACCACCAGAGTGAAAAAGAAATTACAAATATTTCTGCCTTCTCACCGTCAACAGTGACAGCTTAAGGGAAATAAGAGCAGCTCCTCCCAAAGCTCTGTGCACCATTACTCCATCACTCTGGCAGGCTCACGCACGTACAGGCTCAGAGCTCACTCATGCTGCACAACACACTCATGCATTCTTGAATAATTTAGATAAAATATGTAGAGACACTGGGCTTCTCACTGTAATTATTCGATGCTGATGTTATCCTTTCCAGAAATCTCCGTAATGTTGGTGAGGAATACTGAGGGTTTGAGTGAAGCAAAAACCTAAATAAAGGAATTGGCCCGAAGAAGTTGCTCATACCTTGCATTAAACAAATTGCCTGCATCCTTTGCGGGCAGAGAACATCCTGGCTGCATAAAATAAAGTGGTCAATATATTTAGCTTGCCAGACTGGCACTCAGATGGTGGATCACTGCAGACCGTGACAGTACAACAGAGGTCATTAAGAAATAGAAGGGAAGACAAAAAGCATCTCCAGTGCGTTCAGCGTAAGCAAGCACTTTGTTTTTCCAGTGCAGGCAGGTCAGTCAACCTTTCCTGCTCTCGTTTTGCATCAGCAGAGCTGCACTGTGTGCACAGTGGGGAGAGGTTCTGGGTTTGTCAGTATGCTGGGATTTATCCCAGGGTGAGCAGGGCAGCGAGGGAGCTCAGGTTGATGCTACTGTCCCTTTCAAGCCTGCCGTTCCCTGCTGTTACATACCATGCCACTCATACTGCACTGCAGCCACGGGAAGGATCACTATTGATTATCTCCATCTTCATGCAGGAAACCATATTATTATTTTGTCGAGTGTCCTCTGGGGAGCCAAGTGGCACCAGGAGCAGATGGTAAGGCAGTAGCAGCTTTCTGAAACTCAAAGGTGGCAGTTTTGCATGACTAAAATTCTTAGAGAGATTTTTAGCCGGCGCTTCTCCCACAAATGCAAATCATCCCCATTGCTGGGCTTGTATCTCCACTGCAAAGCACACCCAGGGGAAGAGGTGGCAGCAGACGGCCTGGTACACACGGGGCAGACAAAGCCAGCCTGCGGCCTTGTCCTGCGCTCCATGCCGATGGGGCCTGGGCAAGCAGCTTCATGGGGCACAAAGCCTCCTCCGTGGTCATTTTGCTGTGGGATAGCAGACAGACATGTGTCTGCTTCTAAAGTCTTGCCCTGGAAATACTGCCCTGACAGCATGTCCCCTACAACACAGCGCCTTGCCCTCCGCATGTGCCTGTTCATACACAGCTGCGGCCGTGTGGCATCAGAGATGTCTGTCAGGATTATGCGATTAAGCTAACCACCTGAATATGTATTTCTTTACATAACAGCTAAACAGACTCTTCACACCTCCCTAAGCAGTCAGCAGAGATGTAGATCTCAACATTAACGCAGATTAATCTTCGAGCACCACAGAAAACGTCTCATAATTGGTACAAATCAACTGGTTTCGATAGCAATCATCTGCAGCCCACCAAGTACAAAGAAGCTGTGAAATGGATTAGCTGAGACAAGAGAGGAGGGAGAGAAAGAGATAGGAACAAACACCAGCGGAGACCAAAGACCAAAGACAAGCTGAGGGAGTACAGATGTGTTTTCAAGGGCGCCGAGTCCACTCCGGCAGCAGTTCTTGCCTTCTCCTGTAATGAGCTGTTATCTGGGAGAGCAAACAAAGCGGCAGAAGGGCGCAGCTCGCTTGCTGCCAGCAGTGGTTATCAGCAGTGAGGCCTGGTGTCCCACCGAGTGCTTGCACTCTGCTTCTGGCTGTGCCCAGCATGGAGGCAGGCCCGTGGTGAAGCTGTCTTGCCAAGGGCGCTTTGGGGGCCTTATAGGACTGATTAAGCCTGTGAAAACAAAATAAAGGGCCTGCAACAACAAAAAAATTAACCCCTTACGTTGGTAAGAGATACTGCTTTGAATTTATGCATGATTTCTTACTGCAGAGGAGAAATACTATGCAATCACGGTGACTTATGTAATGTATCCAAAAGCCTGTATTTTATGGGGGTGTCAAAACACCACGATTCCCAAAGGAGAAAAGCATCTGCTGCTGCTGTATGAACACACCATTATGGCTTTTATTCAAATATGAGGCAATGGGTAAGAGAGCTGCTGAGCTGTCAGGGCTTGAAGCAGAGGGATGGGGCTGGGAGGTGGGGCCTGATGTGATACAGAAGATGCAGAAGAGATGGAGAGAGGGACAGTGGTGCTCAGGGAAGGAAACAGTGCCCTGCCTGGGGAAGGCATCGAGGCAGAGGTACTGAACACAGCACATATCAGACAAATTCAGGCCTTCAGAAGAGACCCTTTGCCTTCCTGCCCTGCTGTGGCACTGGCATGGGGGAATTCACAGAAGCAATCACATGCAGCACAAGCACTATCATCATCTCCAAATGGAAAATTGAGTTTGCTTAGAATCAGAGAATTTGCATATAATTTAGGAGTGGAGAGGATAAAACACTAAAATGCATTCTTCCAACAAGCACTCCTCAGGCTATTGATAGCTGCCAGAAAATTAAAACACCCACAAGGGCTTTTTCTTCAAAGAGTATTAATTTGAATTAAACACATAGAATGCATCCTAGTAAAATACACACATTAAAATACATTGGAGAGCATGACATGCTGTGGACATCTGCATATGGTGTGATCTCACTGTCCTGCTCAGCAGAAACACAGAATTCCAAGGAGATTTTTGAAGAGAAAGAGACAAAGAAAAAAAGAGGAAAAAAGAGAGAAAGAAAAAAAGAAGAATGCAACTGGAAAAGGAAAGGTCTACCATGAGCTAGAAAGCAAGTTGTCTTTATTTTATTTTTGATTTGCTTCTTACGTCAGTATTTGCACAGCACTACTCTCAGAACTGCAAAGCTGTGCTATAGGAATGACAGATCCCTGAAAACGCCCTCCTGAAAAGCATCTGGACACCAGAAAAATAATAGTATAACAAAAAGAGAAGAGAAAAAGTGATTTTCCTGTTGGTATGAAGTTACTGATCTGCCAGGAAGGGCTACAGCATCACAGGTGCCTGAGGTCATGCATAGTATGTGACACAGGACCTCTGCCTTTGGATGACTCTGGTTACTTGATTGGAAAAATGTTATCCACCAGACACAGGAACTGAATGCAACATTTCCATAGTGTGTCCCATGCTGTATATAAAATAGAGCTACAAAACAAAATGAAAATGCCTACCAGAGGGAACTGAAAAAGCAGGTGAAGTGGAAGGACATCTACAGAACACCAGTGTGATGTACAAGGATGGTAGAATGACAGACGCGCATTATCCTTCCACTTAATGGAGCTTGTGAAGGAAGGGTTGTTTGGGCAACAGAGCAGGGAGAGACACAGTCTCAGAAGACATTGGTCCAACCCACAGCTCAGGTACAGGTTTCAGGGAGACCTGCACCACGCCTGGCCCCGCCGAGCCCTGCAGCCATCAGACAAGAAATGAACACCTCCTGCTCTCCCCCAGGAAGATGTGGCGCAGCCATCAATTTGGTTAACATCCCTACAGACACAAAAAACTGTCTGTCCTGCTGGTCTAATGGAAGATTTATAACCCGTGGACAGACTTTCCCTCCTCCGAGGAAGGCAAAGACTGTGCACAAAAGCTGTCTTGCTAAAAAAAAATCATTGGTGGCACAGTCTGTGATAAACACAGGCAAGTGCAGTCTAACCACTCTGGCTGGGGCAAGCACGGTTCTACTTTGTTCTTCTGATTCCCAAGGAAGGACACTGACACCAGGCAAGGTAGCCCACAGGGAAGGGCTGCTCAGCAGAGCCAGAGCCAGTGCAGCTCCATAGGGACTGCTTGCCAGCCTGTTTGCAATTTGATCCCACTTAGCACAAGCAAATATCAAAATAGGTTGTTTCTAAACAGAAGACTGAAGACTATTATGCAAATCATTCTTATCCTAATGCACAGGCAAATGATTGAATTAGAGCAATAGGATTAAATGTTAATTTGTCAATATGATAGTTCAATTTAGAACTTTTTTTTTTTTTTTTTAAAGCTGACACCAGAGTTTCTTTTCCATCAGTCAAATGTTTCAAAGGATGACGTCTTTTCTTTCTCGAGAAAGTTATCCCTAGAGGAAGGTAATGGACTAATTAAGGCAATTAATGGTGAAGGCATCAGGTGCTTCCCTCCAAATCACTGTGCAGAAGTTGCATCCCTGAGCCCATGCTGCCTGTGATGTGAGCTGGGCTCCGTCCCTGTAAGCATCCAGCCCCAACAGATGGCTGGATTGCTGCCTCCCATCTCAGGAGGGAATGTGCACCCACATGTCTTAGAGCTGGTGCAGGGCACATATATAGGCATGACATTCCTGCCAAGCTAACATTACTTTAAGGCTCTGTATTTCTAGCCAGGATCCACAGCTGGCCTTTCCAAACCTACTTTCTGTGGTGGTGTTGCACCACGAAACCTCTTCTTCTCCCCAGCTCCACGGTGCAGCCATTCACCAGGCAGTCCTGTCCAATGTTACTGTCTCTGGCTGCAGAGAAAGCCCAGTCTACTGCTTCACCTCCAGCAAAGAAAGATGAGTGGAAATGCCTAACTGCATAATGTACAGTACAAGTAGCACTAGGCTCTGATATAGCAATTCCTGCCTGAGATAATTTAGCTTTTGCTAACTATGCAGATGTTTGTGGAGGAGAAAACAATCACAAGCAATTTTAGAAGTGAGATGCTTGATGCTTAATCTTGCACCTGTCCTAAGAACTGACATGGGCTTTTCTTAGCCTGGATCACACTGCACAGAGCTGCAGATCAACCACAGACAGAACATTTCAAATGTCAAATAGATGCAAATCCTCTGCTTGCTGTCATGAAAAAAAGGGAAAGTCACCAGGATAAAAACAATAAGCTATTGCAACCAACACACTCTTATTAACGGCATCATTCTTTATGTTTTGGATAATAAGGCAATAATAAATAATAATAATAAATAATATGCATAATAAAAGAAAAAGTAGTTACACTTAGTGTTGATCTTTTTCTGGTTTTTGTTTTGTTTTGTTTTGGTGTGTAGTCTTATTTTTCATGTGGATAATACAATGACAGTGTACGTCTCTCCTCTTCAGGGAGGAGAGTGGTAATATTCTTAGATAGGGAAGGGAAGAAGCTCAGATAGAGCACCCTGCAGGGCAACTGATCCAGGTTCAAGTCCCATCATGTAAAACAAGCGCAGGCAGAGAAAAAACAACACCTAGGAGCTGTCTGGGTACATCTCCTGCTCCCTCAGCCACAGAAACAAATCATGGCAGGCATCCCAGTACCCGCCACCAGTTTGCTTGTATTCTCCTTGGCATAGAAATGACCAGTCTCAGGCCCTTGAAATCTGTGGTAGTTGGGTCTGCCTTCAGAAGAGTGAGACCAGAGCTGTGCTGAGCCCATCAGCCAGCAGTACTGGCACAACAGGGGCACGTGGAAGTGGGCAGAAGTCCCCTGTATCTGAGCTGCCCGGATGGGCCTGCCCCTGCACTGCCCTGCACACATTTGTACTCCTCTCAGCTTCAAGTGTGATTACCAGCTTACACGCTGAACAGAGGTGGGATGTTTTTTTTGCAAGCTCTCTGCTATGACTCAAGCTGTTCTGCATTCTTCCTGAGCTAAGAGATCGTAAGTATATGTAGTCACTTCTCCCATGGCAGCCACAACAGAGAGCTTCATTTTGGTGTGATGAGTTATTTCAGCATCTTTTTACAGCCAACATTAGCTGTGGTTATCCTGAACAGCATGGCTGTAAATACTGTCACTGTTTGCTTGTACCAGCTTCTCCTGGCCACCAAGGAAGATGGTGAACACAGGGCCCAGAACTGGTGCCTGTGGGACCTCCTCCTGAGGTACAAGATGACCATTCCTTCCAACCCTGGGTGTGGCTCTGGGCAGCCTGGTCTGGTGGTTGGTGACCCTGCACATAGCAGGGTGGTTGAAATTAGATGATCACTGTGGCCCTTTTCAACCCAGGCCAATTTATGATCCCTACGAACCCTCTCTCTGTGTCAATCTCTGGGTCATAATAGACGTGGCTCTTTAGTAGCCTTTCTCACTTCTTGTGCGTTGTTTTGGAAGCTTCGTAGCCCAAACAAATGCAACCACTAAATCCTTCAGAGTTCTTCTGGCTGTCAGGACTGATGTTTCTCTCAGCACCCGCATCCCTTGTCAAACCTGCAGCCATGTCTTCACAGGCCATGATCTCCCAGGTTCTCTGCTGGAGCCCTGTTCAAAGCATTTCCACCCCAATCCCTCTTAAACCTGAGCTGAATGTAGTGCCAGATGACACACGGTTTGCAATGCTGAAATTTCTTATTTGTGGTGTGTGCTGGTTGTTTTTTTTTTTTTTTTTTTTTTTTTCAAGACTCCTGGATAAACACCATCTGGTGCTAAGAATTTGTTAATGTTTGGTTTTATCAATTTATTTTAACATGCCTTTTTGCAACGCCTCCATTAGAGGTGGCTCCGTGGTCTCACTCCTTTCTCACAGTGTCTCCCTGAGGAGCACCAAGGAAGAGCCTCTCTCAGCTCTTGCACAGGCAATGTCCTTGCTCTCTGACAGTGGATCTTCTCACACAGGGCTCACTGACTGGCCCCACCAACTCCTCTGCATCTCTGTGGACTCTGGGCTCGTATCGCACAGCAACACTAATCCTCTTAATATTTACATATCAAGATGGATCTTAAACGCGTTTTAACTTTAAATACATGATGCTAAGTTTACTACGAAGATTTCAGATGGAAAACACCAAATGTGATCTTGGTACACATCCAAACACAAATGTGAATTCTTTTCAGTACTTCCCAAACGGGAGCAATTTTTATCATAGGGATCTACCCAAACTAAAGGATAATCAGCCCACGAGCACATCATATGCGCTCCAGTCACATCCAACTTCTGCACCGGCTGAGATGAACGAAATCTAGGATAGCACCGTTAAGTACGTGAAAGTACTCAACAGGAGAAGGAGAAACAAAACACGAGATGACCCGTGTGCCCAGCCAGGCACAGTGTTTTTACAGCCCCTGTTCCTCTAAGAGTTGTTAAGAAGATTTATGTGAAGTCGCTCGTGAAAATGCGTACATAGTGTTTCAGTACTGCGAGGTAAAATACTTATTAAAAACAGTGGGTTGAGGAGAAAAGCTCATCCCTGTGGTCAACTCATCACATACAAAATAAGCAATAATGGTGAGTGCCCAGCGTTCACTTATGACCCCAGCGTAAACCCTCAGAAAAGGAGAACTGGGAGATAAAGACAGTAGTTTCCACACCACTGAAAGAGAAAAGGTGGCTCCAGCACAAATGAGATGAGGAACATGATTAATAAGTGTGATGATTAATCTTTCACTTTATGTGAGAGCAGGCCTGGGCATTTGATTAAATATCCAAGGTAGGAGAGCAACATCTAATAACATAAAATCCTCTTTTGCAACTGCTTCCAAGCTCTCGTTCCTTCTTCCCTGAAAGTGATTGGAATTTCAGGATATTGAGGGTTTGACTTTCTTTCTTGTTTTGTTTTGTTGTTGTTTTGTTGTTTTTTTTCCTCCTAAATTAATGCTGATGTCTTTGGAATAAATGTAATTGTAAATGTGTGCAGGAGACAGAGTTTCATTTACTAACTAGCATGGCTTCTCTGTCTTCTTGTCCCCTGGTTCAGGGGGCAAGGAAGGCAATCACAACAGTGGAGAACAGGCTCTTGGTCCTGGGGCAAACTAATTGGGATGCTCTTTGGAGCTGAAATATATCACTGTGTATTCATCAGCATCGGGCATGACGACACATAAGGAACATTACTCACACAGACGTGGCTAGTATAATAAACTGGCAAGCCATGTCTGGGAACATAAAGCAGCCCTGGAAGGTTCACCTGTTGTGCTTCTCTGGAACCTGGAAGAGGGGGGAAAGAGGGAAAGGAGGCTCAGCGCAGCCCTGAGACCCCGCCTGCCTACTGGGGCTGCTGGGCTTTGCAGAGAAGTGTGGGTGAACTTCCACATACTCCTGGGAATTGCACTTCACCCAGTAATTCCTGCATGAGATTTGCTTGTATGTTTGCAAACGATGTTGACCTCGATAGTATAATGCAATCTGCATAAGACAAGCAAAACACAGCTCCTTATTTATGAAAGCTTACTCTGTAGTACAAATCAATTTATTTTATACTAATACATTCACACTTCCTTCTCACACATCTCAAGTTCACATAAAGGGCAACCAATGGTTTAATTTAAAATGTGAGTGATTTCCTGTGTTCTGCAACTATAGCTAGAAATAAATAATAAAAGAAGACCCAGACCAGACCTCCTTTTCCTGAGCTCTCTCACGGCCCTGTTGTTTTTCCGTGCCTGATAAAGGCTGGCTTGCTGCTGGTCACCCTTTTTTCCCCTGTCTCCCTCCTCATTCCCCCACCAGGTCCCACTGCGCAGGAGCTTTCAGGCCCTAATTGCCCTAGTTTAGCACGGATAGCAATTAATTTTAGTAGGAAAAACACAGAGCCAACATTCACTGATGGAGACAGAGGGATTTCCACTGTGGAAACAACAAATTCATCTTGTTCCCTTTGAAGTCCGATTCCTGGCATGTTTAATTTAAAATGAATATATCTCCTGCTGAGTGCCTGTTCGGCTTGAAACTTGGGCTGAAGTGGTGTCAAGCTGCTGTGCGGCTGTAAGCAGCACGTTGGCCTCAGCTTCCTTTCAGAAGGTATTTCTTTCTGTTCCGAGAACTCCACAGTTAATTTGAATAGGGCTACTGCGCCAATAGGCTCTCAATAGTGTAAAATAACAGTAAATAACATATTTTGTTAATGAATTACATATATTTGTTAATGTAGCGGCAGTGGAGCGTACTCAGTGTAGACTTCTGCTTTTCTTTCAAGCTAAAGGTTTTGCTGGTTGTCCTCTCTTCACTGGGACACAACACATTGAGTTCAGCTGGTGCTGTCTTTGAGAAGTGCACCAGTAATTCTCCAGGATAAAGGAAGCGTTTGCAGCATTTTCAGCACAGAAAGAGAAAAGCTGAATGAGCCATTTTTCACCTCCAGTCTTGTCCATACGTACAAGACAAGTTTATCTTGTCTTCACCAGGCTTTGCCGCTAGGCTCATTATTGAGGTACAGCAGCACCTGTGAAGAACAATAAAAGCAAATGTGCGTAGTGGTCAGTGCAGATGCAATATGTAGCCCTATAGACATATCTCAAAATAATCTGCCAGGAAAATTACAATTAGGCTTTGACAGAAGCAATTGCATGGACTAGTCAATTAAAAAAATTACTTACTAGACTTTAATATCTTTACCAACGACAAAACGACAGTTGAAAGTGACCTAATGTTATGAATATTTAATTAGGATTAATAAAATGCATCGTCGAGACCAATTTCAATAACTACTAATTCCAGGAACTGGCCTTTTCCTTTTTTTTTTTTTTTTTTTTTCTTTTTTTTTTTTCTTTTTTCATGCTTTAAAATCACTTGGCCTGTTCACCAGGGGACAGTGGAGATGATTGCCTCTTTTCAGGAAAGCCACACTGCCACACGAACATGCAGAACATATTTTTTAAGGAGTTGTTTTACTATTTGTTCCTAAAGGGACGGTGAAATCCCCAGGATAAATACAATTCCTTTCTCAAAGGCAGCACTTTGAGCCATGCCTACGGGGAAGCAGAGCACCTTTTTTCTTCCCAGTTGCCATTTAGCACCGGCCCTACCCAATCCTGCTTTGCAGCCTGACTGGGAAAATTTACACAAGGCACCAGCCTGTGATTTCTTTTTAACTCGAGCATCCCACGGCCTTGTGGAAATAACATGTGCTGCCCCCCCCCTGTAAATGAAGGCATATGTTTCGGGATAGTGGGGGAAACAAGGCCTGAGCTGTGGTCCCCATGGAAGGAGCCAGGTGCTGTGGCCAAGGCTGGTGAGATAGGGGAGCCTGGAGGCGCCACAGCTAATCTGCTGCCAGCTTCCCATCTCCGTGACAGCAATAAAACATCCACCCTGCGCACTGCAGAAGTCACGGCAATAATTCTGACAGCAACCTGTGCTCTCCAGAGGACACACCGTCAAGGCAGGATGTGCCAGAAAGGCTGCAGAGTCTGGACCAGGGGAATGAGCCCAGCTCTGTTTCAACTTGTGGTCAAGGCTGACTGCAGCTCCTCACCCCCAAGACAGGTGTCTCAGTGTCACCAAGACAGTCCCAGAGTTTCCCTCTTTAAGCAGTTGAGATCTTCCAGGCAACAAATACACATTTGAGACCAAGCATCAGGGAATGCTTGTACCAGGGGCAATGACTGCCCAGCACAGACTTGCCCAACCATGCCTGCAAGACAGACTGCCAGTCTGAGAGGGTTAGCAAGCGGTGAATGGTCCTTACGTAAAAACACCAGAGATTAGCAGTCAGGTCCTTAGCAGATACCTTCCTGTGTCCAGACAGCTGTTATTCCTGGGGGAGAACACACGTGCCTTTCCTCAAAACAGTCATCTCTTCCTGGCAGTGAGAAATTCCAGCGAAGTTCTGCACTGAAAATTGACTGTGAATGCAGCACCTTCTCGCACAGACGCTCTGCTCGCTCAGTGAACTGTCACATCTGCTGACTTCAGGTGGCTGAAATAGATCCTTGCTACCTTTCACTTGTTAGTCTCAAAAAAAAAAAAGGCACCACCGGGAGAGAGAACAAAGATGGCAGTCTGCTCTCCCCATTCCACCATAACGTCCCGTTCCCATCCCAGTCCTTCATAACGTTTTATTTACTGGCGACAATGCAAATTCAATGAGAAATCACAGCTTCACATACAGATCCCAAGTAAACACGAAACGCAGTAACTATGGACTCATACATTTTTATGCGTGGTTATTTTTCAGAGCCGAGCTCTACCCTAATCTTTTATAAGATTGCTTCCTGGAGATTGCATTCTTGCAGCAGCACAGATATTTCTACCATCAAAAGCAAATTCTGGAATCACTGCCTTCAGAAAGCGTTGTGAGGCACATCAATTCCAGAGCATCAGATTCTCCAGATGTTGACTCTGCACTCAGGCTACCAAGGGATGCTTTCACTTTTCTTATCTGCCAGGAAGCATCTCAAATAACTTCCAGTAGCATGGTTCCTCCAGCACCATTCAAGGCTCTTGGATCAGACCTGTATGGAAGGAAGAGAGCTGTTTATGGGATAACAGGCACCATAGCATCCAGTGTTCGCTTCAAGGCTTTCACGCAGCATAAGAAAGTAATTCCTGGGACATTGAGGTACCACAACATCACTGTCTTTACACAGCGCTGTCGTATCTCCTGTTCAGTCCCTCCAGGTGCTCTGGGCTGAGAGTATGTGCTGCAGAGCTGTAAGTTGCAAATGTATGATTTTGTTTGCTGTTTGACAGTGCAAGGCATTTGCACGGCATAATAAAGAAGTAGAAACCAGAGAACAGTTTTGTCCTGTGAAAAGGAATATGGTCAGTTATGAAGTTACCTCTTTATCTAGCACTGGAACCCAGAGGAGAGACATCCAACTAGCTGGCAGTTTTGCTCCAGCACCAGCTGCAACGCACGCCAATAGCTCTAATTACAAAAAATCTTGTTGCAGTGATGAAGTCCATGCTTTCTCTTCACCCTCAGAGACAGCCAGGAATGCTGATTTGAAGCCAGAATCTTTATCCTCATGGAGGTATGCACCATTACAGAAAACCAGACTGCTCAATTAGCCCCCTGATTTATGTAGGTCTAAGATCAGGTCCTCTCCAACTCCTCAAATGCCCAGAACTCAAAGTTCAGATACTCGTCATCTAAAGGCCTTAAAAGCTGTCAGGAAAGCCATTACAGCTTTTTGCCAGACTCATCACCCAGGGGAAATTACTTCTGAATCCCCAAACTAGGAATGAATATAGCTGCTGCTTGCATCAGGGCTGAAGCAGCACAGCAGATTAAGCCAAGCTGGCCCCCGCTCCCAGCCCTGTGTCAAGCCCTGCAGCTGCCCTGATCTTGCTGGGGCCAGCTGCAGTCCATCACCAGTTAACTTCCCCACAGTGTCCTGATGGAAAGGTGGGAGAGCAGAAGAGAAGTAAATCATCTTCTTGCTGCTGCTTTGCCCTCCCCTGACTGCACACCTTGACAGCAAAGAGAAAGGAGGCAGACAGTCAAATGACCTACGCTCAACCCGAGGAGATGCTCCCCTCACTCTGTGGGGGTGCTGTGCCCCACACAGACCTCAGGGAGGGGTGCTCTTGCACCCTGTCCTGTGGGAAAGCACCCAGTAACTCCCACAGGTTTTTGCACTTACAAAAACTGCCATTCTGCAGAGCTGCCAGCAGTGTAACGTGTCCCCCCAGCCCACACTTAACGTCAGAGCATCCAAGAGGTGGTCCACCATCTTCCAAGGTCACTTACTTGCCCAGAATTGCCAGTAACCAGCTGAGCTCCTACAGAACGAGCCACTGTTCCAGGTGTTCCAGAAGGAACAACAAAGCCGTGGCCACTGCTGCTGGCACCTACTTTTAGAGATGTGGAAAGGACTGTTGCAAAAGTGTTCCTTTTCCTCAGCGTGCTGTGGGCTCCTCAAGGGCATCTGAAATGAAACTCTGCACGGACTGAATTTCCACTGAGGAGCCGGGCTGCTTTACAAAGAGTCAGATTCTCTGTGATGTTTTTCAATTCATTTTCTACTTTTTTATTTTATTTTTTTTTATTTTTTATTTTTGGGATAATGAAGGTCATATCCCCAGGAGAGCACTCGTTCTGTTCTCTGCTCATCCTCACACAAGAGACAGGAGGGAGAGGTAAGGTGCAGAACTGAGGCTGGGCAAAGGTACCGCTGGAGCAACGCTGGAGAAATGGCGTGGTGAATGATGCAAGGGCTTGTTTGTTGATTTGTGCAAGTCAGTGTGAGCTGCATTACCTGGGGAGCTGACCCTTCTGTTGCACAGCTCTCCTGACTCGTGGCTGCCACCAAACAGACGAGCAGGCTGGTTATAATACCCTTTTGTGTGACAGTTTCTAAACATTTCCAAACAATTTTAACGTTCCTTTCTTGCTTGCCAGCGTTATATATCCTTAGATAGGGTTTCTAATAGGTTTCTAACATCCTTTCACATATCCTCAGAATGGCCCATCATGTTACAGATAGCTCTAATTTTGCATAGATTAAAACAGTCATAAGTACAGAGCTGTTATATCCTGCTCATCTTGCCTTAAGGCACAACGTAAATGAAAGTGGAGCTAAGAATAGGGTCTCGTGTCTCAGCTGAGGGGAGAAGCGTGTGCCTGCCTACATAAAGAGAAGTAGGTTATGTTTGGAATAGCAAGAGACTTTTTTTTTTTCTTCTTCTTCTTCTTTTTTTTTTTTTTTGTCTTCAGAATAAAAAAAAAAAACGAAGTGTCAAAAGCATGAACTTCAGCAGAGCTGATCTATTCTCCTTGTCTCATTTCCGAGCAGGTAAACTATATATATATATATATATATGTATGTATAAATATATGCATATACAGGGAAAAAAAAAAAAAAAAGAAAAGAGAGACAGACATAAAATTCCCAAAGGAAAATCTTGTCTTGTTTAAGACATAATGAATTCAGCCTTCAGATGCTGCGGAGTCTCAGTGCTTTTCAGCCCTGTAATGTTAGTCGAATAATTATCTCACAAAATGTGTTTGTGTAGGTGAAGTCTCTCTGCTTTGGTTGCTTTCCTGCAATGAAACAGAAAGCTGCTAACCCCTTGTAAAAATACAGAAAAGCTGGAGAACATTAGGTTTGCATACACACTGCTTTCCACCTGTATTCTCCATATAAGTATTAGTGATAAAACAACTTAGAAATAATTCCTCTGTGTGGCACGGGCTTCTCTCCCAGTTGTATTTCCAGACGAGGAGAGTGAGACATTAAAAGAAAGGAAGTTAAAAACACTGCCAAACAACAGAGTGTTAAATACATCGTGAACTGAAAGCCTTCTGCTGAAGCGAAGTGCATGCTTTCAAAAAAAAAAAAAAAACCAGCCTCATCAAACACATTTATTTAAGTCAATTAAAAATAGGGTATTAATTCAATTGCAGGATGACTATGTCATTAACTCGGTATTTTCAGATGTAGAATAATTTTACGTTCAGGAGATAAAATCTGGCAGCGTGGCCCAGTGGATATGGAACTGGATTAGGAATTAATCCGTTAATTGGCTGGGCAATTGGGCAAAGCACATAATCCCTCCGCATGCCTCATTTTTCTTCGTCTTTAATACAGAGTTTTTATGCTTTTGACTTTCACAAAGTGCTTTGATACGCACAGATAAAAGGCTTATATTAGTTATTATAGATGAATACTGAAACGCCATAAAAGCATTGCTTAATGAAATATTGATTTAAAAAATATCAAGTGGGACTGGCTCCCTGCCTCAGATATGGAGGCATTTTGAGGAAACGCCTATGAACCAGGGATCTCACATCCCTTTCCTTGGAGAAGATTTACCACTCTGAAAGACGGAGAGGACGGGAGCCTAAAGACAACGGCTTTGCTCAGCGGAGGGGCTGTGCATTTGGAGGGTCTCCAAATGGCCAACCAGGACCTCTCCTGAAGGGCCGACCCTGACAGCCTGAATCACACGGGAAGATCCCCAGTGATTTCAGGGTCTTTGGGCTTTTTAAGTGAAAACGAAACCCACAGGAGGTAAAGATGCAAAATCACCTCTTGTGAAACGCTTCCAATTTTGTCCTCCGCCTTTTTCAGCAGAAAGCTGAGGGGTGGACCTTTCGAAGGTGAGTGTGGAATTGGGGGGACCGGAGACAAGAGAAGGCAGCAGGGGTTCCTGTTAAATAAATCAGAGAATCAACAAAGAGCTGCTGGAGATTGCATTTGCAGAGACATTTACAGGATCCCACAAACACCTACAGCTTGATGCACCGTGGGTATTTTAGGTGACAGTGGTATGCTGAAGCATTTGGATAAAACGGCATGAAAGTTTCTTCACTATAAGGGCAACAAAAGCTTTGTAATTGGTGAGGTATTATTAGAAGTGCTTAAAAATAAGTTGGAAAGCTATCTAAGGGATCTGGAAGGTGGCAAACCATGTGCGTATAATACAACGGGTTAAGCTAAGCGATGCAACCTTTGTACCTACAGTTGAGACCTTTCTTTTCATGCTTATGCATTTTTTCCTCTTCCTTTACGCTGTTTTGTGTACCAGATGGCACCAACATAAAACTGACCACAGCCGTGTTTCCCAAAGCTGCCATAAGGGCTGCTGCGAAGCCTGCTGTCCTAACTCAGCTTTGCTTCACTGCCAGCAAATTGCCAGGAAGAGTGGCAAGGGGCAAGCAGAGCTGACTCGGATCTCTAGCCCTGAGGCTGCACCTGCCACCACATCACAGGTCACAAAGCCAGAGAGCCTCACCATGTTGCTCGTCCATCAGAAGGGAGACATGCAAAGACTACGCTCTCACATTCCCTTGTTTTCTAAGCTGGCTCTGAAAACCCCTGGATCTGCACTTTCTGATGTGAGATCTTGCAGCACAGGTCCGTGGCACAGCACAGCAGCTGGCAGTTGCACAAGGTCGGAGCTGCAGGCCAACCCCTGGGGCTGCCAAAAGCCAGGCAAAGCTCTGACAGTCCCCTGACTAGACTCCTGTCAAGCCAGGTATTCTACAACAGGTGTGATTTTAACCATGTCAGTAAACCCGCTGAAATCTGCTGGGCTACTCACATCTCTCTGCTCAGGCATTTGCTGTAAGTGGTTTGCTGAATCTGTCCCTGGGAGCCTATTGTCTTCTTTTTTAGCCATGTTTAGACTGCTTACCCCACACAGCAACTTGCCAGAGTCTGATTAACAGCCCCACCACCATTTACGTGACCCAGAAGCGCAGTTTGAAGCACTGATGGAAGGAAAGACAAGTGGAGAAAGAGGAAAGCTCCCAAAGTAAGAAATTCAGATAACCTTATATCTAATGCTAATGCCGGGAGCAACCCAGTTGGCTTCCAAGAGACCTTGAGGGGAATAAGGTGATACTGAATGGAAATCTGGGTATTGTAGTTCAATTGTAGTAGCAAAGAGAGCGCAGTGAGATGTGAAAACAGAAAATGGAGAAAGCAGAAAGCAAGCAGCAAAGGTCTGGCACATCCCAACCTACTGAGCCCACTTGTGACGGATTTCAAGTGAGCCCACGGAAAAGCAGCATGACTGAGCTCATAACCTCCTACACCTGGGAGCACGTGCCCCTGCTCAGCCTTCCACATCCTCTGTGCATGGTACATTAAGAGGAGCAATTCAATATAGCAGAAATAATAAAAGCCAACAAAAATAAACATTTAATGGTTTACGGCCCGGGGGCTGGGGAAATCTTTCATCCATCTAATCTGCAGCAATGCATTTCTGGCTTTTCATTGATGTCAGTGAGAGAACTGCAGGCTCAGAACAGCTCAAGGTGCACTAACTCATGTTCCTCTACCCTTCTGGGACACCCTGCATTAAGCACAAGAGCGGCTGTTAAAAGGAAATTAAGCCCAGCAAAGAAGACCACAGGGTCTGGTTCTGCCTTTCCTCCTGTGAGCAGGAGTAAAGTTCCCTGTGTCCAGGACTGCTTTGTGCCAGTGTTTTTTCTGGGATAGCCGGGTCTGTGATCAGCAGACAATACAGAGCCATAAATCAAAAACACCTCCGCAGAAACCATTTAAAGGGGTGATCTAAAAATATACTGAATTCTCACCCAGGACATGGGTTTTGCCGGTGACGGTGGCTTTGATGTGCCTTCTTCAGGCACTGTGCTAAATTCATGCAGTTATCTCATTTTAGAGAGTGGGAAAATTAATCCTTATTTTAGCACCGTCACTTCAGAAAAGGTAGAACAGGAAACAATCAGCCCGTTAAAATAGATCTTAACTCAAGTCAGAGAGGTGAAAGTCTAATGCTTTATGAGTACCCATTAAGTACCTAGTAAAAATGCAGAGTATTCCAGATTTTTATCCATCTGATTTTACAGTTACAGTTAGAGTAATGGAGACAGATCTGAAAGCCGGATCTTCCTATAAAAACAAAAGCTGGGAATCAGCAAAAAGCTGGAAAGTGTGAAAAGTTTCACTTCAGCTCCCTTTTTTTGCCCCCCCCCCCACCCCCCACTGTATCTTCTCTCCCACTATCACTTCGCTGATTCAAATTCTACTCCACCATCTGTTCAGAAAAGAAACAAATGGAGTGCGTCTAATTTCTGGATATTCTGAAATAACCTGGGCAGTCTGATTCCAGCGAGGAATCTGCTTGCACGTCAACTTCCATATCCTCACATTGTGCTGAAAAAATGCAGCTCAGCCTAAGTCAAAACAGCGCTCGTAGAACAGCATGCAAACGTAGCAACAAGGTAAATACAGACACACAGATATATTAATGCCTTGGCTGGATTGCTCCTCCTGATGTGCCTGTTGCCAAAGTGAAAGAGTAGTGTCTCGTTAAAGCTGCCAATCTGCCTAACATTCACAAAAGACATTCACAGCACAGGTACTCATGAAAGTTCCCCTAAAGCTCCGGATCAAAGGCTAATAACTGACTATTGAATCCGTAATCTAACTTGCAGACAGGAAACCATGTTTTTAACTTTGTCAGCTGCCCATGAGTTGCACAGCATGAAAAACATTTCTTCCTCTTGATGGCCAAGGCAACTGTACATCATCTTCTCACTGCAATGTGTGAAGGAGATGACAGATGAGCCTCCTCCGTGTTCCCTTTCAGTGCTAAGAGATGCAATATTAATGACAATGCACATCAGCATCTTTCCAGGAAAAGTGGTGGGTTTGTTTGTTTGATTGGTTGGTTGGTTGGTTTTTCGGGTGGTTTTGTTGTTGTTGCTGTTGTTTTGTTTTGATAGATTGAGGAAAAAAATGCATTTAAGAACTCATGCACTTCTTCATCTGCATTCCTAACTTAGCTTCTGTCCTTGTAACAGCCTGGGGGTTTAGACACAGCTAACACTGAGATATGAGTGAGAAGAAATCGAGCTGTTGTTTCTCCTATTAAGACAAGCAAGCACTGTATTAAGATTGCTGGTTAGATGCACGGGGACTAACCAGACATCGCAGTGTGAAGCCTTCATTTCCAAAACATCCTATCTGCTGAAGATAGCAGTCTTAGAATCTTAGAATCAGACAATTATAGACTCCTTAGAGCTGGAAGGGACCTCTGAGGGCCATCTAGTCCACCTCCCCAGCAATGCACTGGTTGATCAGGTTGCCCAGGGCTTTATCCAGCCTGGCCTTCAATGTCTCTAGGGATGGGGCCTCAACCACATCACTGGGCAACCCGTTCCAGTGCCTCACCACCCCCGCTGTAAAAGACTTTTTCCTTACATCCAGTGTCTTACTTTATAATGATTTATTAAAAAAGTCAGGCAATTAAAACAGGTTTCCCTGTTTTTAGGGGAACCTTTCAGTTTCAGTTTCCCTCCGTGGAGGAGCTTGTACTGGCAAATCAGAGGAGGCTGAAAACAAACTTCTGATGGGGCCTTTCACCACTTCTCATGGACTTTTAGACTTCAGATATGCAGTCACTATGTAGCATGGGTCATCGAAGGGGCAGAAATAGAAGCACAGCCAGTGTAAATATGAAATCTCAAGCTTTTTTCTTGAAGTCCAACTGTAGATATACTTCTGCAGATGGCCAGCATACACCTTAGTTTTTGTTTTTGTGTAGGATCTGGACAGAAATGGTGACAGTGCTAGTTCTAGAGATTAATGGATATAGGACTCACCATAACACTGAGCTTGTTGGCAGCTCATAGTACAGTATTGTCCTGATGAATGGCACCCAGATGAGATTTAGTAGTCTGAGCCCTCACTTCTACCACTTTCCTTTGGGAAATTTGACAAGTGAGAAGGCAGTCTCAGTGCCAAACAGTATTAATTCAACATTGCACACAAGATAATAGCACCCATAGGCCCCTTTCAGAGCCAGGACTACTTTGCTCTGTTGCTGTACACACAATACTATACCAGAAGTTAATGAAGTCCCATACATAGTCTCAGAGGAGAAAAATAACATCAGGTGCAAACAAAAAAACTGCTCCACCCCAAACCCTCCATGAATGAGCTTTTTAAGAAAAGAAAATTGAAATAATTGTAAAATTCTTTCAAAAGATATGGCAGGTGCTTAAGAGATACGTCTCTTAGACATCGAAGCCAGTAGTGGGAGGGAGAAGAAAATAAGTAATTTTTGTAAAGATCTAAATGGTGAACTACTTGTCACCAATGGCCACCAAAAATGGTGGTCGCAAACCACTGTTTTAGACAAAACAGTATTTTGGTTTCTAGGAAAAGACCTTCCAGCCTGCCAAGATTGAACAGACAGACCATCCATCAGCGCAGCACAGGAGGTGGTTTCACAAAAGGCTTTTACTATGCGTAGTTCATGAACCACATCTTCATGGCCCACCCCACCTCTACATATAATTGCACTGACCTGACTGAGTTACCATGTTTCTCTTTGATTTGTTGTGGAACTTTCTTTGGTATCCTTTCCTCAAAACATCCTAGGTGACACCAACCCAGGTTCCCTAATAAGACTGGATACAAATCGCATAATCTCTGCTAGAAAAATAATTCTTCCAAGCTCAGTGGGACAAATCTGAACCACAACTGAATTTAAGTGCCATAGCCCTAGCATTTATACAGGTATACCTAGCAGGTATACAAGAAGAGGAATGATTACAACAGAAGTCTCCGGAGTTGCTCCTCCCTCAGACTGGAGATTAGGAACAGTTTCTTTCCCATGAGAGCAGCCAAGCACGGGAGGAGGCTTCCTAGAGAGGTGGTTGATGCCCCACTCCCATCAAGAAAATATTTGGATAATGTCCTTAAAAAGGTACCTAAACTTTTGCTCAGCCCTGAAGTGGTCAGACAGCTGAACTCAGTGACCTTGGTGGGTCTCTTCCGACTGAACTCTTTCCTTCTACTCTCCCAGACATCAAGCCCAGTCTTCAGAAGCCAACCCGTTCAGTCAATTTCCCTTGAAAAAAATATCTGCATTAAAAATAAATAAATAAATAAAAGCACCAAAGCAAACAAACACTTTGTTTCCCTTCCAATTTAGGCTCCATTTTATCTAATGAGGCAGACATTGAAGCTGTAGTTTGCATAATCTGCCTTTTATGGATCAAAGAACAAATATTGCCTTGCCTGTGGATTTTATTACTGTCAGGGAACAGTTCCTCGTGTTCTTTTTTTGCTTATATTACGAGACACCACTGTCACATACCAACTTTAAAGGCTTTTACTGTGTTAAGATAAGGCCCACAGATGAAGCGTGGTGGAATTCAAAGTAGGAAATAATTTTTCATCTGCTTCTTTCCTCTGTTGACCATTTGACTTTCTTGATCCAACAGGGAACGTGAGTATTACCTCTATTTAAACTGATATAATGCCTTCACAATTAATCTTAAAAGAGTAAGTAAAATCCTGTAACAGTTTAATCCTCTGCTCCATTTATTAGCTTTCTGTCAACATTTTGGAGATTGCCAAATTCCTGCAACACTAAATTTTTTTGTATCTATCTCCACTTTACACACACAACACTTGATAAATAATTTGATAGCACCTCAGTGATGGTGAGATCCTCTCAAATGAAAGTTCTCTGTCCTCCAATCTCTAACCTTACTCCCAAATCCAAATCAGCAACAGACCCTGGGGATTAGTGTTATGAATTGCTATTACTTAGAAAATGAGTAAAAAACAATTTACTTGAGCATCTGAAGAAAATATCTGTTCTTGAGCAACAGAAGCTTAGATTTGCACCAAGGCACTTTCGAGCCCTCTTTATGTATAAAAGTTATCCCACTTGGATGTTCCCTGAGATGGAGTCTTCTTGCTTATCCTCAAACTTCAGTAACAGGGCCAATTTCTGCACATTTGTGAGCTTTGAGTAACTATGCTATGGCTATAAATTCAACTCATCATCGAGTTGAATTCAACTTCACCATCTGATTTTGTTTTAAACTTTAGCAAGGAGTTGCAAAAAATCTTTGGGACTGAAATTTGATGTGGTTAACCTTAGTTCAAGCAGCCTTTGGTGTCTCTTTTATGAGAAACTTCCCATAGTTTACAACCTATGTAATCTGGAGGTGTCTCTCAGGGACAAGTTGAATTATGATGATGGTCTAGCACCTGATAGCTGCAACCCTGCAAAACAAGAACAACCTTCCTAGCAATCAGATTGAAGGTTACAAATAAAAGTTGTGCAAATACTAACGCTGCAAAAACTCCTTTTATGCCACCCAGGTAGCCAAATACAACAGGTTGGAGACTTAGTTTTGCAAACAAAAGAACACACGCTTCCCATCTCCCATGCAACTCTCCAGACAAGGCAGGAACTCCCTGTCCAAGAGCTGAGATTAACAAAGACCTCAGAAAAATTACTGCATCATGATTAGCATGTTGGTGATTACATTATAGAAGCGGATAATTGGGAAAAAATGGAGCGGGACTCCCTAAAATTTTTATATCCAGAAGCATATCACAACATGCTTTCCTGAAAAATAATTCTGATAGAAAATAAGAACTATGTAAATGAGTAACGTGAGAACAAGACAAGGTCACGACACAATAAAATCAGGGCTGGCATACAAAATGTACTAAATGATATGCCTCGAGTGAGAGAAATGAAGTGTCAGCAGCTCTCTGTGGGAATGAAGACCTGGCAGGTGTCACAGATGGGTAAATGGTAACTCTGAGGACAAATTTACCTACCAGGTACACAAAGGGTTTTAACCAGCAGTTCATTCATACGGCAGCATGGTACTGGAGTTCTCACCCACATGCCCAGTTCACTCCTTTCCATGGCAGGCAAATCCTAAATCTAGCTCCTGGAGCATCATAAACAGCTCACCACACAGAATGGGGCACATATTATCCATCCTTTGAAGCCTTCCTGTTACAGGTACCTATACAGTGGGCACAGAAACCGGTACCTATAGTGTAAAGATGAGAGAAAAAAAATGGAAGATGGACTGTAAAGAGTGGAGTAGGCTGAGAGGGGAAAAAAATGATAAAGTCAGAGCTGGCCCAGTGGGGAACAAGCTACTGAAGCGCTCTCAAAAGTTTGTCATTAAATGAGTCATCCGTTTCCAAATGCCAAAATGACTGTGTCCAAAAAGCAGTTCATTAAGTGTCAGGTAAACACTGAGATCACTGAGCTTTTCTGATATTCTCTTAGGAATAATCTGACCATAAATTGCCAGCAATTAATTCAATACTGATGCATCTCTCTGAAGAAAAACTGAGTACCAGGATGAATCCGTGTGCGTGGACGCCCACAGCCAAGAGTTCACCTAGCTCTGATACTGCTGAAATGGAGGGAGATAAGGAAGGAACAGGCTCCGTCTGAATGATATTCAGTGTCCCGAGGAAAATATATATTTTAAGCTTTGAGTAGCAGATTTGTACAACGTGACTTTAGGGGGAATATAACTATGCTCAGTGCATCACAAATGAGATTGGTATGACCAGTCTTACTGAGCAAGTAAAGCAGATATGAATAAGCTCAGCTTTGACGTTGTGATTACAGGTAAAGACAAGGTTTGACGTAGCTCTTGCGAAATACTTCCATCCATTGTACCCAACAAAACCAACTCTAGTTTTTGGAGGGAGGAACACTGAGAAGAATCTCTGGCCTCAGCTGACATCCTAATGAGGTTACAGTAACCGATGATTTGCTAATGCTCAGGAAGGCAATAAAAGAGCTGAGCTAACCTACCACACACAGAACTGGAATCAGAAGTCTGAACTGAGTGTTTTTAGGACGGAAGTAGTAGGGACTAGGTAGCTAGCTGGAAATGACAGCAAAGCACCCCTTTGTGGAAACAAAGACCCCTTTAGAAGCTGGAGATATGGAAACACAGTCTTGAGTTCTTAGATTGGCAACGAAAATGATAGGCATCAAGTGAAACTTCTGAGGCACAAAATATAACTTTTTCCCTTGCACAGCTACACCAGTAAGCAAGTAAACATACACTCTGCCACACAGGGTTCAGTATTGCTTAAAAACATGGTGTTGAAGTGTACTGTTCAAGTGTACTATTAGAGCTTTACAGTTTTATTTGGCAGCTTTACAAAGAACCTCTACATTTTTCAACTCATCCTTTGTTGTCACCTATATCACTGAGATTGTCATGATCCTGAAGAGTGTGAAGCACCTCTTTCTCCTGAACACTGTATACTACACAATGTGCAATAGCATGCAGAGCATTTTGCATAACACTTGAAGAAGCAATCATCCTGCAAGGAGCAGAACTCAGACACAGCATGCAGGGGAAGACATCGAGATCCATCAGTCACTGGATACAAATGGGGACTCACCTAGACATGTCTATGGCAAACTCTTCAGCAGAGCAATGGTTTTCATTGCCTCCTAAGCCAAACAGATGTGGTATGGCATGGAAACACCAAAATTAAAAGGTACATTTTCTTGAAAAAGTTAAAGCTCCCTTGTAGCCAGTTTGCAGCCAAAAGGAGTATTGTTCAGTTAAGGTGCTAGGGGATTTAGATGTCAGAACCATCAGAATTTAGGGATTCTTCAACAACTGTCCTTAAACTTATTAGAAGTGATTAGGTTAGTTTGCCTACCTACAAGAAAATGAGGTACATGTACACCTAAATAAATTCATGCTGCATGATACCAGGCATTAAAAGACTTAACACCTCAATCAGACAAATAGTGTGTCACAAATTCACTCCAGACAATTAAGCCATTCAGATTTCTGAGTGCCACTCTTTGTTTCACTAAAAGCACCAAGTAAACGTTTTCAGGTTCTAAATATGGAATACACAGAGGCTGCCTGGGATATGTGCAGAGGCAACTTGTTAGCTTACTATCTTGCTATCAGATCCTTCACAGCATATTCCATGAGAATATTTCAATTCAGTCCTTTGCGTTTTTCATAATGTGGAATTATTCGTATAATAAAACTGAAGATGTTCTGTATCCTTATCATTTGCTGATAAAAAACGTGTCAGTCCTGCAAGCTCAGCAGCTAGAATTTATGTTTATCTCAGTTATGATCATGAACTATAGCTGTTAGCAGGAAATTAAAATCTCTTGTGGAATTGTATCGAATCTACGCCTACAAAACACATCAGTGAAAAGTGCTGCTGATGTCTCTTCAGAGAATTTAACGTGACTGTGTCACATTAATCACCTCTGAGGTAAAGGAATGACTCATAATTGTTTTTCAGTACCTTGTGTTTGCTTTTTCAGTATTGCAAAAATGCCCAGACTAGGATTGTGGATCATAAATCTCATAGGGGTTGCAGACAAGACTCCTGGGTGTTTTTTGCCATCCAGTGTTACATGCTGGCCATTTCCTTCTGAATACAAAAATATGGTTCAAATATACGCAACTTCTTAAGCACAATGCCTTAACTTCAGTTCTAGGTTCTATTCAACCTCTCTAATTGCTGTGTGATCAGAAAGAACTGGTTTTCAGATACTGTCTACCAAGTTCTCAGGGCAGGTCGTGCTGACCTGTGGGGGGCATCTGGATGGGGACGACTGCCATGGAGTCAGTATGCATGTCTGGCAGCCTGCCACGTGGCAATTGCATGACTTGCTGTTGGCCCTGCATTCCTTAACTGCTTAGAATTTGCCATAAACGGGTAGAACAACATTTGACCCCGCTTGTGTCCTAATGTCACTCCAGGTGTATATATCAAACCATCTCCTCCAACAATTGGAGTGAGACAGAGCTGCAGTAAATGCAGCATCACTATCAGCCAAAGGAGGTGATTCTCTCACCATATTTAGCATTGGTGTGGCCTTGAATACTGGGCGTGCTTCTGGGCTCCACAATCTATAAAGGATGTTAAGGTACTTGGAAGTGTCCAGAGGAGTGCAACAAAGCTGGTAACAGGGCTGGGAGGTGCGCTGAGTGAAGAGAGGCTGAGGAATCATGGGTTGTCCAGTTCAGAGAAGAGAAGGCCAAGAGGCCAGCTCATTGCTCTGTGCAACTTCCTGAGTGGGGGAAATGGAGAGGGAGGCACCAGTTTATCCTCCCAAGAAACCAAGAACAGAACAAGGAGAAACAGCACAAAACTGGACGTTACTTACATTTCTTTAGCTTGAGAGTGATGAATGACTGGAACAGGCTCCCTAGGAGGTGGCTGATGCCCCGTGCCTGTCAATGTTCATTTGGACAATGTCATCTATATTATGCCTTAACTTTTGGTTAGGTCTGAAGAGGTAAGGCAGTCAGACTTTGTGATTTTTGTAGATCCTTTCCAACTGAACTGCTGAGTTCTATTTCTCTTTCTTTGGACATAATGATCATGTCAGTCCTCATAGGTTTTAAAAATAATCTAGATTAATTCCTCTAGAATAAGCTTATACATATTTGCCTTTCTGTTGAATGACTGAAAACTACTGCGTTCTAGTACTCAAATAAACAGACTGTATTTGCAATTAATGGAAATATTATATTTCTTGCTAGCACAGCAAAATCTCAGCAAGATCCTTGCTGAGTCCCTCAAAAGTGCACACCAACACAGATGCTAGTTCTCACCTTTCAGGATCCTTGCTAGAAAAATGGCATCTCCCAGTCATCTTGAAAAGTGGTCAGGGTACACGTTACAAACAGGAAAAGAACATAAAAGAAAAATGGGTTTGATGGATGGACAACTGACTGGATAAGGAATTGGCTGGATGGTCACACTCAGAGAGTTGCAGTCAACAGCTCCAAGTGGATATCGGTGGTGAGTGGTGTTCCTCAGGGATCAGTGTAGGGATCAGTGCTATTTAACATCTTTGTAGGCAACATGGACAGCGGGATCGAGTGCATCCTTAGCAAGTTTGCAGATGACACCAAGCTGAGTGGTGCAGTTGACACGCATGGGGTAAGGGATGCCATTCAATGGGATGTGGACAGGCTTCAGTGGTGGGGTCATGCTAACCTCATGAAGTTCAACAAGGCCGAGTCCAAAGTCCTGCACCTGGGTCAGGACAATCCCAAGCACAGATACGGGCTGTATGGAGAACGGCCTGAGGAGAAGGGTTTGGAAGTGTTGACTGATGAAAGATTCAACATGAGCCAGCAGTGTGTGCCCCACCTGAAGTACTGCATCCAGTTCTGGAGCCCCCAACACTAGAAGGATATGGAGCTGCTGGAGCAGGTCCATAGGAGGGCCATGAAGATGATCAGAGGGCTGGAGCACCCCCCCTACGGAGACAGGCTGAGAGAGCTGGGGCTTTTCAGCCTGGAGAAGAGAATGCTCCAAGGAGATCTGATAGCAGTCTTCCAGGACATAAAGGGGGCCTACAGGAAAGCCAGGGAGGGACTTTTTATAAGAGCAAGTAGTGACAGGATGAGGGGAAATGGTTTTAGACTGGAAAAGGGTAGATTTAGACTAGATATTAGGAAGAAATTCTCTCCTGTGAGGGTGGTGAGACACTGGAACAGGTTGCCCTGAGAGGCTGTGGATGCCCCCTCCCTGGAAGCACTCAAGGCCTGGCTGGATGGGGCTGTGAGCAACCTGGTCTAGAGGGAAGTGTCCCTGCCTATAGCAGGGGGTTGGAACCAGTTGATCTTAAAGGTCCCTTCCAACCCAAATAATTCTGATTCTGTAACAAAATGTTAATTACAGCTTAACAGCATAGGGTAGACTGTGGGCAAAGACAGTAGTTAACTCAAGGTGTATAGTGAACCAGCAACAGCAATGAAAGGTAGAACCTATCAACAAAGATCAAAGGAGAAACGAGCAAGCTTGGAGGAAGGCTTTCAATAAAAGCATAGGAGCACCACAATCCTAGTTCATGATTTAGCATGACACACTATTCTTATGGGGGGTTCAGACGTGTTCTCAGAGATGTTTCTAAAACATGATGGCCAGCAGATGAGAGGCTAGGGAAATGTAGGCATGTTTTTTAGATTCTATGCTGTTGGTACGATCCAGATCAGCAGGATTTCAGTCAGCTTGGGAGAGCAACAGTCCTGCCAGTCACCGGGACTGAAGGCATATCAGCCCTCTGAAGTTTGGCCCAGTTGGTTTCCCGAAACAGACCGTCTCCAGTCTGTTTCCTTACATTAAAGTGGCAATCTGTATTTTGAAGTTAAATAAAAGCATATTTTCCTCCTGCATAAAACGATACATTCAATTTCAAGATTGTTTATCTTTTTTGTGATCTTTGGAAATAAATTGATTTTTCCCCCAAAAGGCTCAGTATGTTAGATATTAAAGAAAAAGTGTTAGGTTTATCACAGTCATATCTTCCTATTCTTTCTCATGCTCGAGCCCATTGAACAGTCACAGTTGTTTGACCACAGAACAAACTAGGAAAAAGATCTGCTTTCAAACATAGACATTTCAAGGGAAAAAGGATTATGCAAAGAAATCTCTACTGTCTTTGCCTGGTCACCAACTCATCAGAAAGACTATCAAACAGGTTGCCCAGACAGGTTGTGGAGTCTCCTATGGAGATATTCAAGACCTATCTGGACACCTGCCTGTGTGACCTATTGTAGGGAACCTGCTTTAGCAGAGGGGTTGGACTCGGTGTTCTCTGGAGGTCCCTTCTTCCAACCCCTGAGATTCTGTGATTCGGTGAAATCAAAGGAAATCAACTTTTAACCAATGCCAGTATAGACTATTCACTGACATGAATGCACTGACATTCAAGAGGTAGAGCAGATTTTTCTACGTGTGATACGAAGATCTCTTGGATCTCATGGTATGAGACATCGCTACTTTGTCTGAAGGATGACAAAGCTCTCAAGCGTTGGGTTTTTCAAGGAAGGAACTAATTTTTTAATCTTTTTTTTTAGTTTTATATATATATTTGCTAATGCAGAAGTAGGATAACAATGTAGTTGAAGCACTAACTGATTTGAAACCACTGAACTCACTTGACCGAAGACAGCCGCGATGAAGGGACCACTCTGAGAAATAACAAGTACAGTCATAACTTCAGCCACAGTTTGATTTAGGAACAGCTATGAAATACAGAATGAGGTTCCCAGTTCATGCTTTCTGACCTTGTACACTGGAGTAAGATTGATTAATAGGAAAGTTCCTTTCTCTCAACATGCTGAAATCATTATACCACAGGGATATGACCTTTTTGCTCAGATACCAGTACCCATTCATATCCAGGCCCTCCAGGAAGCTACTCAAGAGTAGATTTTATTCATCCAACATACAGAAAACTCCACCTTTGGCTTCTCTTTTATATTAACCATTTAAACTAAATCAGGCGTGTTCAACCCATGGCCCACAGGCTGCATGCAGCCCACCACAGCTCGCAGTGCAGCCCACCCCCTCCCCATGATTTAAAGACAGCGGCTCTTACCTGCAGAGCAGCCCTGGGCACACACCCATGGCTCAGCAAAAACTGCCCGGTCAGAGTGCTATTAAGGCTGTGTTGACTGAAAGCAGGGCACAGGGAGGGCAGTGCTGAACAGTGCTGACTCAGGGGATGGCACATCACCATGTGCATCTTCATACACTGGCTAAACGCATGGCTCTGAACAGCAAAGGGTACGCAGCTGTGCTTTCTGTTTTGGTAAAGGAATTTGAAAATAGAATCATAGAACCATAAGATCCTTACAGTTGGAAGAGACCTTTAAAGGTCATCTAGTCCAACTTCCCTGCAATGAACAGGGATATCCACAGCTCACTCAGGTGCTCAGAGCCCCATCCAGCCTGGCCTTAAAAGTCTCCAGGGATGGGGCATCCACCACATCTCTGGGCAACCTGTGCCAGTGCCTCAGCACCTTTACTGTAAAAGTTTTTTCTTATACCCCATCTAAATCACCCTTGAGTTTGAATTTCCCCTTGTCCTATCACAGCAGACCCTGCTAAAGAGTCTGTCCCCATCTTTCCTACTGCCCCCTTTAGACACTGACAGGCTGCTCTCAAGTCTCCCTGGAGCCTTCTCCATGCTGCACAGCCCCAGCTCTGAGCCTGTCGTCACTGGAGAGCTGTTTCATCCCTGGGCCCTTTTGTGGTCCTCCTCTGGAGGTGCTGCCACAGGTCTATATCTTTTCCGTAGTGAGGACTCCACATCTGGACGCAGTGCTCCAGGTGAGGTCTCACCAGCACAGAGCAGAGGGGCAGGATCCCCCTGCTGGCCACGCTTCTTTTGATGCAGCCCAGGATACAGTTGGCTTTGGGCTGTGAGGGCGCACCGCTGGCTCACGTCTGGCTTCCCATCCACCAGTACCCCCAGGCTTTTTTCTGCAGGGCTGTGCTCAATCCTTTAATCCCCCAGGTTGTATTGGTAACAGGGGGTTGCCTCAACCCAGGTGCAAGACCTTGCGCTTGGCTTTGTTGAACCTCATGAGGTTCTCCTGGGCTGAATGCTCAGCATTAAAATGTTTTGTTGCTTATATATGAATGATATTGTATATTTTCCAAGGTCTGCTCCAAAAGTAATGCCTTCCCATCACTATTCTGTTCCACGTTGCTGCTGTGCGACAGATGGCAGCAGAGGGGCAGTCTGACAGAATGGTGTCCGACATGGAAGTGCCGATGAAGCACAGATGTGGAATTGAGTTCCTCCATTCAGAAAAGGTTGCATCCACTGACATTCACCGATGCCTGCTGAGATTCGTTGAGACATTCACTGATGCTTATGGAGACCAACCAGTGGACGTGAGCACAGTGAGGTGGTGGCTGCTGCCATTTCAGCAGTGGTGACAATGGGTCAGCTCCACCGGTGCAGACTGTTAAGAGCAGTTTGCTTGCTTGTTTGTTGGTGGCAAAAATGCATATCCAGTGGTGGTGAATATGCTGAAAAATAATGAGAAATTGCTCTATCAAACAACGTTACTGTGCTCTTTGTATCTGTTGTTGTTTCCATGGAAATAAGTATGAAGTATCTCTTTTGGAGCAAATGTGGCCAAAGACAACTTCTATTCACTAAGTGCAGCCCAGGCAAGCCAAAAGCTTGGATGCCCATGAACTAAATTTTCATTTAAAATCTGCCTGGCCCAAGACAGTGGTGAAAACTTACGCATTTCAGTGATGAGAAAGATATTTAGCAATCCAAAACTCTGTTAATCTGGCCTTTTTAAACAGGAGAGATGCTCATCTGCTCAGCCAGCAAGACATTCAAGTTACCTGAGGTGCTCTGCATTCCCAGTTTGGTGCTGTTCATGGCAATGGGTAAAGAAATCAGTCGGCTACCAAGCAAACTGCTGACATGCAGAGGTAGGGGTGACAGCTGAAAGGGTATGGGAGCCTGCAGTCCAGTTGTGGAAGGAAACCAAAAGGAAACCATCTTCTTATTGGGTGTCGCAGTGAAGACTACATGCGGTGTATGCTGCCCGAATGAAGAATGTTTCATTGGAAGTACCTTCACAGATATACTCAATTCTTTTGTGTAAAAAAATTGTCTGCTCTGATTAGTTTTCCTTCTTCACTCCTTACTTACTTTGTACATTATCCTGATTTTCTACGAAACTTGGATGACTGCCATTCATCCTGTAAGAGAAAGGTGGTGCACACAGCTCCAAAGGGATAAGCTCATACGTACGGTCTTTTTTCTGCATTGGTCTAATGAATTTCACTTCTGCTGTCCTAACGTGGATTCTAAAGATTATTTAGTTTGTTGCAAGCTACAACGATCATGTGGGGAAACAGGGATGATTTTCTTCAGGCAGAGGAGGAGATGACAGAGATCCACTATCACACGGTGCAGCTCTTCACTGAGACATCAGGGATTCACCAGGCTGCAAAGCACTTCTCGACTTCATTCCTCATGCAGAGACAGGGGTAAAAGCACTGCTTGCCGTGAAGAATTTTGAATTCTCTCTGGACTGGAGAGCTGAGCTAATAACTTTCATTCTGGCCTACATTCTCAGACTGGCCTAGCACAGTCAGCTTCTCTAATCCTTTCCTCATTCACTGCTACTGAGGAAAAAGGCACAGCTCACCTAACTGGCAGTCTGAGGACAAAACTAAGACTTCCTGCTAAGCTGTACTCCGGTGCTCAGCAGTGAGTGTTGGGGAACAGCTAACATGGTCCTTTCCCTGCTTTGCTCAGATTCATTCTCTGCTGCCTGAAAGGATACTGACTACTTCAAACACTTCTGAAATAGAAACAAATCCGAGAGAGCGAGCCCTCTTCAAAATGCTTACTGTATACGTTAATTGTGCAGTTGTAAGTCAATCTGCTCCCCCCACTTTTTCTGCCTCTGCTTACTTTGGAGGCAGAAAAACAAAGAAGTGGATGATGGAAAAAACAGGGCATTCTAACACTGCAACTACTAACATACTCCTCTCTGTCCATGAAATGCAATTTTAAGTTGCTGTACTACTGCACTTGTGAATAGGAATGAGAAATTATAAACCAAGCTCTTCGTAGCAGCCCTCAATGATAAACCTTCTGATACAGCATAGATGAGAGGAGTCTTGTTAGCAATGACCAGGGAGTGCTGCTTCTCCTCCCTTCATTTGTTCTGAATAAATTTCAAATGGCAGGGTCTGGTGCTCCAGCACGTCCAACCCCATTAGTAGTCCTCTGCAACAGAGGCCGGCTGCTTGGGAGTGTAAATCTGTGAAGTCCGTTATAGAGACAGATATTCGTTCTTTCAGATTTCCTTGAAGCAATGCTGTATATCACCATACAGGGACAGTCCAAGCAACAGTGATGACAAGAAGGTAAATGAAAAGATGACCCACTAGAAGAGAAAGGGGAGATCGTCCTGTGAACAGCCACTCAGGACAGTTACACACCCAATGTACGTAGAGCTCCACACTGGCTTCCTAAGACTTCAATAAATACATAAAACCTTGGAAAAAAGTCACGGAAGGTATTTAACTAATCTTGTCAGTGTCAGGGACAAAAGTTTCCCAAATGCATGGCTCCATACACATGGACACGTCCAACCTGACAGAGTCTCCAACCGCATGAGAAAAAAACCACCAAAGGAATGAAGAGATCTAAATGCTTAAATTCACTTCAAAGATAGCATATAATGTCCCGTCAACGCAGGTAAGAAGGCCACAGGGAATTCAAAGAGAACCGATTAATTACCATGGAAGTGAGAAATCACTTTATACGAGAGTTGCAGCTCAAGGTGCCTTAGTAGTTTATTTTTATGACACCATCAACAGCACATCAGACATCAGCACCTTAGTTCATCCACCTAAATGAAGTCACTGTTACTCAGAAGATCAATGTGACTGATCCACAGAAAAGGAACTTTCTCACAGTGCCTTCAAACGTTGTTCATTTTCGTTAGTCAAATAAGGGCTACGGAGTGGTTACCACGTGATGTGATATTTATTCAGTGGGCAACGGGCATCTGTCATTTCTTCACTGGAATGCGAGTGAATTCATGATTGTAAAATTATGATATGTCAATATAGCCAAACAATGAAATGTCACTGCTGCTGCTGGAAATTGGTGAATATGAAATGGAAGAAGTGCACCGGGAGACAGTAACAGAGTTTACCTTCTAATCACAACCGACGTTTCTTCTCCCTTGACCAACTTAAGATGTAATGGTTTATTAAATTACTTATGCTTTGAAAAGAACACGACTTCAGAGCCTTTAAAAATCACACACTGTAAGCAAGGGAAATGAGGCTGCAAGCCAGAACTCGAAGCTGGTGTGTCAATAAACGCAGGAAACAAAGTGGAATTTAAAAGCCCGCTCTACTGAACCAAAGCAGGTTTGGAGCTTAGTCCAAATTTGAGACAGTAAAGTTGTATTACTCTGTCTTCCTAAAGAACTTATTTAAACCACCACAATGCAGAAATTTCCAGACAATTCCCATTTTGTTGAGAAAAAAAGAAACTTATGCCTGAAGCAGAACAGTGCAAAGATGATCTAACACATTTGTACCCTATAACCATTAGTACATGATTGGTATTGTTTTTGCTAAAGCAATGTACAAATGGTTGCTCTGTCCCACTATGGTGGTATTTTCTATGCAGATCTCACACTGTTTTTCATTTACGAACTGGAACTCCCAGCCTTCACGTCCAAACAATACTGATGATTATTTATACCCAAACCAAAAAAAACCAAAGATTTCTTTCTTTTGCCAATGGTTCAGTTAAAGCACGTTTTGATATTACAGCTTTGAGAAAAGTACAGTCAGGGAAATGTTAGAATGTCTGAGCAAAGACGGGCCAAATGTTTTTAAAATGCACCTGAATATATCAAAGCGGATTTAGTAATTTTTAACTATTCAGATTTCCAATTCAGAGCTCAATAAATCTGTACAACTTTTCCTTCTCAGCATTACCTTGATAATGTAGATTCTCTGTCACACCCAAGAGACACTACGGACCATTGCTTTGTGACAACACTGAACTCAACAAGGTCTGAGACGTAACTTATTCCTTCCTTCAGCAAAAACTCAAAGCCACCTCCTCAAAACACTCTTCAAAGCTGTTTTCTCAGTATGGAAAATAGAGTAAACAAAAGCTTGAGAATTTTCTGCATGAACACAGAGGCGGGTGGTACAACCCCAACCTCGTATATTCAGTTCTGATTAGGCTAAAGCTCCTCTTCTTTTTCTTTCCATCTACTCTGAGGTCCGGCTTTGGATCTACTCCCTGCTGCAAAACAGGTTCAACAAACACAACCCGTTTGGCTCTTTCACAGTTGGCAATTTTCTCTCCTTAGTTCAGGAGCACTTATATAAGTGACAGTGTTAGTCCTGAAGATGATACCAGTTGTACCACCACTACCTACCAGCGTACAACCGTAAAGCTCCGCATTATGCACAGAAAAGTCTTCCTAAGCTAAACGTTTATTTTTGAGTGCTCCTTCACAAAAGATCAATAGCAAGCACACTTCTTAACATTATGTTTACCATGGCTTTTATTACGGCTTCTGACGGTAAAAAAATCTGTAAAAAAGCCCAGCTAACTACTGCTTAGGAAATCATAAATCTCTTTATCCACCTGCAAGAATGGATGAAAACCACATTCATTTTACAAATATTACAATCTTATGCTTTGTTTTTTTTTTTCTATTTTTTCCTTTGATGTTACTTTACAAATATTTTCTACTAACTCTAGATTAAAAAATTCTCTTTTCTGCTATCCTAGGCTTTTAATTGGCTTTGACTAACTTTGAGGAGTCTAACATCTATGGATTAGTCCAAAATACTAGGTGCACTTACACGTTTGGCCACAGATTTCAGGATGAACTGTGGTTTACTTTGTTTCTCCACTTCTACCTTCCCCTAATAGCTAAAGTTTTTCTCTCTAACCTGCTCCCTGCTTTGCTTTTCTCTATTATTTTCTATCAATATTTCTTTTTCCTGTCTTTTCCAGTGTGCTTCCTGCCTTCCTTGTAGGTTTCTAACCCCCATATTTCACCTGTGGGCATATCCATTACTCTGTCCATTCCTTCCTTCTCATGCCCAACACTCATTTTCTTCCTGCTCTGTCTATGGCTTCTTTTCTGCTGTTTTCACACAGATGTGACTGCTAGTTTGTCCAATGATTCTCATGCTCCTTTCAGATCCTGCCTTCACTTCCTTATCTAGGATTTATGGGTGACTACCTAACTTTACATAGACAATGTCCTGCATCCACACAGAGACATCCTTATGCTACTTCAGACATTGCTTCATAGGATAACAGAACCATAGAATAGATTGGGTTGGAAGGGACATTAAAGGCCATCAAGATCCAAACACCTGATACAGGGAGGGATGCCACCCACTTCCAGAATTTAAGTCCTGGTTCACAGGGAACACAGGCAAAGCACTCACAAGCAGCATCCCAGCATGAAACAGCCTGCCCCACGGGACCAACAGAGAAGCCAAGACTTAGACTTCAAGAAGGGGACTTTCCTACCTGTGCTATCTGTGAGTTAAGAGCAGGGTGGTGAGTCCTGAGGAAGGTGCAGGGAGACGTTCTCACCTGTACATACGTAGCAGCTGGTGCCACATGAGATGAGCAGAGCAAGTTGCTGCTGAATGGCAAAACTGAAAACGAGCTGCCTGCGAGTGGGAATGTTATATTCCTAGAAGATTAGGCATTTTGGCAGACACGTTTATAAAATGTACAGGTCACTGTGGAATGATGACTCATTTCTTCTTTCCAATAGTGTAAAACCATTACCTGACAAGAATGGTACAGTTTCATACGGTATTTCCATTAAGAACCATGTTAAGCCTCTTTTTTTTTCTTTGGTGCCTTTCACTCACGCACAGGCTGTTAATGTCTTTACCTTCTAAGTCTTTTCTAATACCTCACAGCTTAGGCAAGCTGTCCAAACTCCTCCTGTATTTTAAAGAGGCAGCACAATCTCTAACAAAGCAACACAAAATGCTCCAAACAGCCCTTAAAAAGCAGCAGAGAATCCCCCAAGGAGATAGAGAGACATGCTAATGCTGAAGATTTACTCTTCCTTTCACCTTTTGTGAGCCTGAAGAGTCACATTCTGCACCCATTACCAAGGTGAGGCAGTGGAGCTGCCCGTCAACGGCTGGCATAAACAAGAACTAAGATGACTTTTAACTTCACATCCTGTTTGTGAACTTCCATTCATCTGGAACTAATGTGTAAAAATGTGAACATCTTGGCCTCTAAATCAACATACTTTATTTCTTCCTGTTACCTGTAAAATCAGTGGTGGACAACATTAGGAGGGATGAAGAAACTGCTCAGAAATACAGTTGTAAAACTATTCCAGTGTTCTTCATTATATATTCCAAGCTTTCTCTCCCCACTTACACTTCACTTACTTATTCATTGTCATACGTGCAGTGCTAAGAAGCTGTATTTATTCTTGGCATCAAAAGTAAACTCTGAAATCAGTGGCAGAATCAATTATCTAGAAATTTTCATTTAAAACTAAAAATAACAGGTACAATAAAATTAAAGCTGGACAATCACAATCCATTTGTAAATTTAAAATTTATTTTGGCAGATTTGCAGTCAGCATTACTTATCGTGAGAATAACAATTCAAAAGGACAGAGATTCATCAGCTGTGTACTTTCTTACTACTGTTACTACCAAAGTTTTATATTGTTTTTACATGTAAAAAATAGACTGTATTCATCAAGTATCACACCTAAGAGAGAAAAAGAAGAACCAAACAAGTAACAAACAAGAGCAAAATTCTGAGATAGGGTAGCATTCTCTTCTTTTTTTCTGTAAGTAAAGCCACTTTTTCTAATTGCTCAGAACACAAGAGAATGTCCATTACAATCTTCAGACTCTTAGCAATGATTTATCTTGGCTAATGTTACTGCTTTAAAAGGAGATAAGCCATATAATTTTACAGAGAGCAACCCACTGAATCCTTCAGTAAACACAGCTTGGCAATCTATCTTCAATTCAAAATAATGAGGTGGCAGGAGTGTGGTGGAGAAATAAGTCTTCAAAAACATCACGTAAGGGAATCCAGCTGTGCTTGTATAGTTTCCAGCTATTTAAAGGAACAAAAAGGAAAAAAAAAAAAACTCTATTCACATAAGATATTATTTAGAAACATGCAAACAGAAAAAAAACAAAAAACCATTCCAATGTCTTCAACTCTGCATACTAAATCTAATCATAATGCAACAAAAAAAAACTTGTACTCGTGATTGTTTGTTTTTACACGAAGCTATTAGAATGCACTGCTGCAGCTTAAATATTCAAATTTTAAAGAAACAGTTGTCTAAATACTGCCTTTTTTTACATGCACAGATGTTTTGCTGAGAATTTTGCTGAGCATAATAATAAGGTAAAAAAATAGTAAGAGTTTATTTTGACTGGATTATGAGCCTGGCATTTCAACATAACACAAAGATGCTCCTTCCAGAGAGCTCTTCATTGTTAATCATCAGCTGCTCCTCTAGACCTAGCCACCAGGTATGATTACAGTGACTCCAATGCCTGCCTATTTCAAATTTGAATGCACAGAATCTTCTTGAAAATGCTTTCTGTGATCAAACAAATCCAAAGGCTTTAATTAGAATTGGATCCACTTTCCTTCCAGTTTCATTAGATTTAATTCATATAGGCAATACTTCCTGCTGAGCAGCATAAGGTGTTTACAAAGGAACTACAGTATCATAAAATCTACGGACCTTGTTATAGAACTCAAACAGCTCCTGATGACTAAATTCCACAAACACTTTCTTCAAGTTCTGTGAAGGAAAAAGAAAAGAAAGGAAGGAATAAGCATGTTTTTTCTTTTGAAATTCATTGAGCCACAGTGTGGGTTTAAGCTATATGAAAGGCAACGTTTGCAACAGTTAATTTTCCTTCCACTCACTACAGCATCCCTCAAAGATGCATATTCCATTTTAGTGATGAATTGAAGTCCATGGGTACATCTGTTCTCCTGCTGCAAAGAATAATAATAAAATATTGGTTTAAAATGATTTTGTTACCTAATTTGTAAGTCAGAGATAAAAATGAAGGATTACATTCATCTTGCTCAGCAGTCCATCTAAGATCTGGTAAATAACATCATGAAAAATCTGTGGTGTATTTGATTGAACTTGCACAGCCACTAACATACTGTGTATTAGGCACAGAGTTAATAATAACTTACATTCATTAATCTAACAGTTACAGTCTTAGTATGCTGACATTGCTACACACAGATTCAGCCAAAGTTAACAATTAACACAATAGCTTCAAAGCAGTCCTGAAACAGTAAAGAAAGCAAAATATCACAGCTGATGTAAACGACTGTGAATAAAACAGATGGCAGTAATAATAAGCATGCATGTGCTGATGTCTGCAGAAGTGGGGGTTAAATTAAAGCCTCTATCCTGCTTAACTTGCTTGCGTGAAATAGGTAGTTTAATGCCTGCTACTTTCAATCACAGTACCAATCCATCCAGGCTGTTTCTAGCCTTATTCCTTCTAGTTTGCTTTGTCACTTTCCTCCTTTTAAAATAAATATGTAAGTATTACTGCACATTGTCCATGTTGTTGCTAGACTTCCCAGTGCTTGGAGGCATTCCTAAGGATCACAGTGGCACTTCTATTAATACTAACAAGGATCTGTGAAAAACTGAATTTGTGGACCTGTCTACTCTCAATATATCATTAGCTGGAAAAACGTACGCCCACTAATTTAGTTGAACTTGTACCAACCTAATGTACCACTTAAATGATTAGAAAAATGCTTATTCAACAACTCTGCTTAAATTAGCAAAGACACTTTCACATACGGACAAGGTTGTGGGCCAGATTCTGTACACTCTAACAGTGATGCAAGTCTCAAGTCAAATAAAGCTGATGAATTTGGCTCCTCAAACTCACAAAAGCAGCAGAAGCCCTGGGAACGCAGGATAGGTACTGTCTGGTGCCCGTTCCAAAAACAAACTATAAGACACAGGAAAGGGATAAAATGACTGGGGCCAGCCTGTCTGGTGCAATTCCTTCTCCGCGCTCTGCAGAAAGAAGGATCCTTTCCAACAATTTCAGGAAGGCTACAAAAGCCTAGAAAAGGACCAGTGATTTGCATGAGAGACCAGTCTTCACCCTCTGGGAAAGAACAATGCAATTCTGGGAATTGTATGGTGAATACAAAATAAAACTACTAGAACAGCAGTTCCCTTTGCCGCGATTCCAGCTGATTCTCCCTCCAAGCAGCATAATGCAGTGACAGGGAAGTAAAAGCATTTTTAAGCTCATTCTACCAGCTAAGAAACAAAGAGAAAGCAAACAAGTGGTTTCTTCAGAAAGGAAAGGGGGGAGAGGAAAAAAAAAGAGAGAGAGAGAAAACACATGAATAGCAAATAGATTATAGTCTGAGTTTTTGGCATTTGAAGCTCCTGAAGGATTTTGGTATTTGAATGGATGTAAAACTGAAAAGAGAAGGTTCATGATAAAAGGAATATATATATCTTAAAGTTTATCAGTTCCAATCCATAAAGCCATGGTTATCTCCTGCATGGTTTCTGGCAGATTGCTGCTGTATTTCAGTACGATGATTCCTGCACGGGCAGGCTGCGTGTGTGACACTTCACCCAAGCACAGCACAACCCACCAGATCTTGTTTCCCCAAGCTCCATGTATCCACCAAGACTGACATCTTCTGGTTCTACCTTACATCAGCAAGCAAGATCAACTTCTCATACATAATGAAATACATTGAAAAGCTTGTCTTTCATATTTTTTTCTAAGCGCACTTAACTGGTGTAAGCTACCAGTTAGAGCAGGCAAACAAAAGAAGTGTATCACTTTAATTCAGGTTACTTTGAAACTGCGAAAACAATCAATAGGCATACGAGCAGACTATCATCTCTCCCCTTATTATTTAACAGTCACGGTCTGATGACTAAAACAAAACTCACATTTCACTGTGGCAGGCGAACGTCTGAGGAGATCCAAGTGAAAACATGCAGTCTGCAGCTTTTTGCTAGTCTGAGTTTGGAGCGAGTCAACAGGATAGAGGGTATAGCAATAGTTTTTGAGACATATTATGCATATGCACCTAATTCTCTGCTAAAATACAACTGTTACTGTATGTAAAAATTTCAAAGTCCAGGGTCACAAAGCACAGTGCTGAAGTGTGGCAACAGCTGAAAATGTTCTACTCATAAGTAAGTATTTATTACTAGCATTAATCCCTTTGACAAAGTGTCAGAGATCATAGTTACTTGATTAGAAGATTTTACTCAGACCACAAAACCAGCATACCACAAATAAGTCCTTACAAGAAAAACCTACATCTGAACAGGTTGGTGTTCCCATATTTTTGCTCAGATGTCCACTTATTTTATCACTCATTTTATTTATTTTACAATAAATCACTTATTTTATCACTTTAATCGACTTATTTCCCTTACTCTCTGAGAACATAAACAGCTATAATTAAAACACAGAATCACAGAATGACTTAGGTTGGAGGAGATCTTAAAGATCATCTTGTTTAAACCTCCTGCCACAGGGAGGGTTAACAACCAGTAGATCAGACTGCCCAGGATCCCATCCAACCTGACCTTCAATGCCTCCAAAGATGGGACATCCATAACTTCTCTGGATAACCTGTTCCAACACCTCAACACCCTCTAAGTAACAAATTTCTTCCTAACATATGACCTAAGTCTCCTCTTGTTTAGTTTAAAGCCATTCCCCTTTGTCCTATCACTACTAGATCATGTAGAAAGACAGTCCCCCTCCTGTTCATAAGCTTTCTTCAAGTACTGGAAAGCCGCAGTGAGGTCTGCCTGGAGCCTTCTCTTCTCCAAGCTAAACAGGCTCAGCTCCCTCAACCTTTCTTTACAGGAGAGGTGCTCCAGCCCTCTGATCATCCTTGTGACCCTCCTCTGGACCTGCAGCAACAGCTCTGCATCCTTCTCGTGCTGGGAGCCCCAGGCCTGGTCACAGTACTCCAGCTGGGGCCTCACAAGGGCAGAGTAGAGGGGGCAATCCCCTCCCTCTCCCTGATGGCCACCCACCTTTTAGATACAGCCCAGGATACTGTTCTGGGTTGCAAGAGCACACTGCTGGCTCACGTCCAGCTTTCTGTCCATCAAGACCCAAAAGTCCTTTTCTCAGGGCTACGCTCAAGGAGTTCTTCTCCCAGTCTGTACACATTTGGGACTGCTGTGACCCAAACACAACATCTTGGCCTTGTTGAACCTCATCTTGAAAATGGGAGTGATGTTTCCCTTTCTCCAGCCACAGTTTTTCAAATATGATGGAGAGTGTCTTGGCAACAACATCATCCAGCTCCTTCAGGACCCTGAGATGCATGCCATCCAGCCCAATAGACTTGTATACATTCAACCTTATGAGATGGTCTCAGATTTGCTCTGCTCTAACACTATGAGGGATTTTACTCCCCCATCCAGAAGTTCAGGAACACGAGAGGTGTGGGAAGCCTGACTGGCAGTGAAGATCGAGGCAAAGAATTCATTAAGTACCTCAGCATTCTCCACATCTGAGCAGGCCAGCTCTCCCTTTTCACTTACTGGGGTGGGGCGTACGCTCTCCTTTGCCTGGCTCTTCTGCCTTCTGTATCTAAAGAAATTCTTCTTGTTGTTTTTCACATTCCTTACTAAGTTTAATTCCACGTATCTTCAGGACTAGGTTACAGTGCAGTTCTGTACTTTTTCAGAAATACGTGCTTAAAATGATTACGTGTTTAGGATATTGCTGAGGAACATAGCATAGGCAAATTTGGTAATCTACCTCAAGCAATTTTGCTCAGGTAAGTATACAAAACTAACAAATGCTATCTTTTTTTCATCCATAACTAGAATGTAAGATAAAAGCATCACTTTCAGTTTACTGACTTAATGAAATGTCTCTGTGTGCAGATGAGTCTCAGCCTATTTAGGAAAAGTGTAGTTAAGCTGCCTTGTTTTATCTAAATACGCAGGTTTCCAGATTCTGTGTCTGACCTAGTATGTGTTTCCCAGAATATACATAAAAAAACTAATTTCCTGGATGTCTAACTTATTTTTCTATCAAGTATGTCATGCACTTTTATTCTTTCCTGATAAATTTCTGTATTCCCCCACGCCTCTACTCATCACTTTCACTCTAGTTTTTTCCTCATTTCTGCCATCTCATTTTATTCTTGCTATTATCTTACTGTGAAAGAAGCAGAGTTTATTCCTACTGTCACTCTCAGTGACTCCAATACATGACATCCCGAACTTTGTGGCAGTAAAAGTCCCATTGCCTAGTTTTGAGTTTTATTCCTGAAGATGTCAGCTTCATGGCATCAGAGAAACATACTTAGGGAGAGATGCTAATTTTATGAACTTAAAATCCTGAATGTTAATTCTTTGGACAATGTGGAGATAGGCTTTTTGTCTGATTCAATAACCAAGAACAGTGGTGTAGGGACAGCACCAGAGCAATATGCTCAAGTAGCACAGCTACAGTGTTAGCTGATCTGCAGCCTTAAGTAAATAAAGTTGCTGTTATGTTCACAGAGCACTGCACTGACTACTGCTGTGTGAATGGCAGGCATCATCCGTGACGAATCTTCACTCTGAGCCCATTGCAGGGAATATGGTAGTTCGTTTTCTGAAATATATGATCAAATATATTTGGCCAAATATCACTACTGAATACTTCCTAGTGTTAAAATTAAATTCTAATGCCGTTTTGCCTTTTGACATCTAGATGGAATATTATTTCTTTCTACCTCGTCTCTCATCCCAGGGATGTACCAATTTACAGCCCCCTGAGACTACCCATGAAACTAACAAGCTTAACTGATAGGATTGTTTTCTCCTCTCATCGATCTTCTCATTTATTGTCTGATATAATTTCAAAAAGCACAACAATTTCACCAGTCTCTAAAAACAGCTGTCCGAAACCAAGGTTCCTTGTCAGGAAGAGGGAGGAGAAAGGGGTGGGACGTATCAGTGGAGACAGAAGGAAAAGGAAGATGAAAACTTCCTGCTCCCAGTCGACATTAACCTACTGTTTAATATATAACACTTAGCTTACAACCGCTGCCAGACCATTAGGTCTCAGAAAACAGAGGCAAATTCCTGGTTAAAATCAAAGCATGGGTTTTTTGCTTTGTTCGTTTGCTTGCTTTTTAATCTAGTGCTCTAAATACTTCTATTTTAATGTAATACTCCAAGAGGTCTTATTACTAATGACAGTGTTTTGCAATCTTTTTTATTGCCCAGCCATATCCTACACACTTAATTCTCCCACCTCATGCACATACATGCAGCAAGGCATTAGGAGTTATAAATAAAAGGCAAACTTCTAGTTTGGAAGCTAACTGGAATGCGAAAAACTGTTACTGCTATCATAGGTTTCAATTGCAAAGCCATAACTACTTTAACTACATTGAAAAATAAATGCCAAGTATTCTGAAGCAAACAGATGGAAGGACAGGCTGGTGTACACCTAAATGTCTACTGACAACAATAATGCTCTCTCACTGAGCACATGTAAAAAAACATTACGGTACATTCAAGTTTGTTAATAGTAGCAAGCTGAAGCAACACATATCCCCATCTCCATATCTAATAAAGCCTTCAATAGTATCTCGGGCCACTCAGAAGCTACATTCAACAGATTAATATTTTCATATTTGCTTTTCGTTGTCCAATTTATTTTCATTAGACATCCTTAATGTCCCAGGTGCAACAGAAGAAGATAGATAATTCAACTAAGCATTTTACAGCCAAATTCATATGCATATGCACCCCTGTTGATTCTTAGTAGTCCACATTTCCCTGTGGACTTGTCAGTGTCTGTGCTGCATTAGTTCAGAACTCCTTTAAATTTTCTTGTACCCTGGAGAATGATGCATTTGCTTAGGCACATGCAGATGGAAAGAGGGTCGTAAGTTGTATCTCACAGAATTTATCAGCCAGACTAAGCTGCTCAGTCAGAAAGATGAATTGTAGCAAGGTAAGAGAAGCAGATGTGTTAGAACAGACCTGAAAGCACACCTATTCCTTAACTCTCTGCACACAAGAAACAGCAATTAAAATGACTTTACACTCCTACAACAATAGATGGATGTAATTTAGCTAAGGGATCTAGCAGAACACTGGAAGTTAAATACCAACTTATGTTTTCAAAATTGTGCTTCCATCATAACATAACACTGCATCATAAAAAAATGTGAACTTCAAACTTTATTCTTCTCCTAAGCTTATTTCCATCTGCAATGTCAATTGTAGAGAAAGAAAAACATGCCTTACTGAATTACATGCATTTCCAAGCCTCACTGTGTAACTGTTACAAAATAGAGCATCTTTCATATTAGCCATCTCTTTTCTTGAACATTTAGTCTGTGCACGTACAGCATTCTCCCTTTTAAAGTAGCATTTCTTTTTCAAATAAGCCTAAGTAAAACAGATTCCTTGTGGCGTTTGTGAAGGTCAAAATCAGCAGCATCCTAAGGATGTCTTTCCCTCCCCTCTCAATGTCTCTGTAAGCTCCCTGCATGAGGTTCTGTGCTGATTCCTGAGATCTCACCAAGCATTTCTGGAAACGAGTGGTTTGGAGAAACACACAGATAACCATACTCCAGCAGACACAAGAACATCTAAGTGCGCATTCTTGGGAAGCACCTAGAATAAATGCACTGCACAGACCAGTAACATAAACTGCAGGAGTGTGGAGACCTGCAGAAGACCTTTCATCCATCTAAACAGCAACGAGAAGTGTCACTCGTTTGCACTTCCACCCCCCTTTTCCCTCCCACCACACACAAACATCCCCTGACGACTGGCTGCACTGCTGCACAGACCTCGAGGTAAAATCCTGTGGGAAAAAACAACTGCAGTTTTCACCTCCACACAGCTGGTCAGAAAAAAATATCAGATAAAGAACGGAGAGATAGGAAGCTTTCTTGATTTTTCCAAACAGCTGTATCCAGGCAAAGTGCTACTTTGTCTTGAACGTATAGGAATTCACATGCCTATTAATAACATCCAGTTATGTTGGCTGCTTTTTTAAGCACTTCTGTGTGGAAAATCTCTTCGGACCAAAAATTTAGGCTTGCAGCGTTGTCATTTCTATGCAGAGATGATATGAAATTCCTCCACAAAAACATCACAGTAAACAAAAACGTTTTTGGGGGACCACAGGTGTTGTGTGTGTCGGTGCAACCTCATCACAACAGGTCTTTTTCCTGGTACGCCCCTTTCTGCTCTAGGAATGAGAAATGGCTCAGAGCAGATCTGTGGAAAGTTTGACTTCCTTCTGTCTGCTCTGTATTTTATATATACCCTCAGACGTTTTTCCCTTTTTTGGAGATCATGTGTGTGTCTGTAGTGTACACTGCTCTTCACCCAGGATTAATCACGAGCAGCATAAAGCATCTGTTTGCACAAATGTATCACTGTAATCTCAGGATTCAAGAGGAACATATGTAGGTATATTTGCCAAATATAATATCCAAGAAAAGATGTATTATAAAACTGTTAGTTTCTTCCACTAATGGGGAAAACAGCCTTTGGAAAGACACATTGCTGCTTACTGCTTACACAGCGTCCAGTTTGGAACATTCAGAACAGAACTCTCCTATTTATTCAGAGCTCTGCTTTCACCGCTATCTCTTTTTATGCCTAAGAAGAAATTATTTGCTCTATCATTTTGTGGCATAACTTACCACAGAAATAAAGGCATATAAACATATGTTCATGAGCATTGCAAGGAAAACAGTGTAAATACTAAGTGTGATGCTGGTCTAGCATTACCATTTGAAGACTTAGATTAGAGACTCAAAGAACGACAGCTGCAACCTGGAGAAGTAATTGAGGACAGTGAAGCTCAGCCTCAGAGCATCAACTGCAGATCGAGACACTTGATGATGTATAGATACACGACAGCCAAAACTTCCACATCAAGGAGAGCAGCTCAACGCTGCAGACAGCGTTGCTTGCTCGTAGCTAGCATGATTAACAATGAGGTACTAAACTCTCATGTTCATAACAGACATGCTTCTAATGTTGGGTATGAAAAAAGCTGGACTTAGTGAAAGCTCACAATGATCCAAACTGCTCACATATCTGCCTCACAGGTCTCCAGCAAAAGCCAGAATAAACCCAGTGTCCATGAGAGGAAGCCTAGATTAATGTGGTTTGTATCCACATCTAAAGCAACTGCTCTGGGAGAGATTTTATATGTTAGAACCATTCAGATGAGGATCATCTAGGAAGGCTTCAGATGAATGGCAGAGGCTGCTATCTTTCAGCAGTGTCAGCTCCTAAGCCTACCTGGTTCAACAAGATACTGCAGCGTTGCATTGTTTTACCACAAAAGCCTTTCTTCACCACCAGAAAAATCTAAAAGAATCTATTATTTGTACTGAGCAACATGAAAAGAGGCCAGATAAAAGAAACTGGCAGCAAGAAGAAAGATCTAAGAAAACACAGATTCGTGTGAAATCAGTGCAACTGATGTGCAAATACCCTTCCCAAGCAGCCTGCTTAAATACCTTCAAGATGTCAAGATTAGATAATTTGTACATTAATTCTTTTGTATGGGATGGGTCACTTAGACTATCACTAATATGGATTTTGTTAGGTAGCGAGATAAAGATAAAACACTTTCTGTTGATGCTGTTCTGCTAAAAGCACATTTGTGGCTGTCAGCAAGCATATCTCTGATCTCCCAGCCATTCTTGCTGGGGGCAGCACAGAAACCTCAGCTGCTGACTGGGGAGAAAAAGCCCTGCAGTATAGGGGATGCTAACTTTATTTAACAGAGAAAACTGTGCTGGTTGTGCTAGAATACTCTGACCAGATTAAACTGATGTCAACTAACACTGAAATTGTTTGTTTTTAATACCAACTTTTAATTTTAAGTCTAAAAAAGCTGCATTTCTTTCTTTTTAGGGCATAAGGTGCTAGTAAAGGGAAAAAGGAACAAGAATTCTATGCAGATGTGACAGGAAAAAAAGAAAATTAATTTCAATCGTGAATTAATGGCATATACAGTTCTGTATGTATAAGGACAGTTTTTACATGCAGTAGGAAGTTTAGCTTAAATGAGCAAAAAAGAACGTGATGGTGATGAGAACAGCTTCTTCCCCACTGGCTAAATGGCAAGCATCAAGTCTGGCTTTAATTTATACAACAGAAGAAAATCTCCAACAATGTCACAGAAAACCTTCTATCTCAACCCCACTGTAAGCCTTCCATTTTTCTGGGCTGTTATAGTTATTCAGGGTATGTGTATGCATGCACAGGAAATAGCCTTGTCTTTCTTCGTCATGATTCATAGGCTCTTTTCTCTAAAGCAAGCGTCCATTTTTTTGCACTTTTTTCCTAAGAAAAGTGAGAAAGTAAGGGGGAACGAACTAGCTAAAGTTCACTTTAGGCTTACATCAAGAGAAAAAACAGATATTGAGAAGCTAAAATTCTTCCTCTTCACTTAGTACAACACACTAAAACGTCATTTTCAAGGTAAGTGATCCCTTATTTTGTCAGTCAGGTATCAACAGCCGATCATCCAAAAGCAACTATACTTTATCACATGGGCTGCACACAGAAAATCCAGATGAACTACAGTACTCTGATACATTATCTGCTGGAGAGGAGAGGGCAAGAGAGAGATAATTGTTCCATAATTTATTAGACCATCTATACTCTCAAATACTTCAAAATGAAGCATCTCCCATAGGGCACCTGCATCTCTTCCAGTTGTATACCTTCACCTCCCTTTGCTGGTCTACAACATCACCGGTATGGCGGAATAGATTCTTTACAATTGCGGTGTCTCCTTGAGTCACGGTGCTGAGCTGAGGCTGCAAAGCCTTGAAACATTCATACCACCTCTCTTTGCTGCTCTGCCAGTTCCAGGTACTGGGACTTTGCACAAACATTGGATCATTGGCTTGCCCTTCACGTATAAGCAAAATTTATCCTAGAAGAGAAAAACTTACCTTCTCCTTTGAGCAATTGTCTAGAGATTGTATGGTCTGACAAACCAGTCACATACTGCTTAACATGGTCAGGTACTTTGGCTGAAGTCTAATATGACAGCATTCTTCAGAAAAAGCGAATTAAGAGGAACTCTACTGTCCTGCTTGTGAATAAAAAAGAATTAACAGTTAAATACATACTCAAAAGGGAGATGCCATGAATTTTCAAGAATGGGAAAAGGGACTGCTGAACATAGAAGAGTTCTATAGCCCTATGCAGAGGAATGAATTAGCTAATTTGCTCTCCATTTGCTTTAATGAGAACAAATAGTCTAATATGCTTGGAATCATTATTTTTAAAGGATTCATGCACCACTGCACAGGGAAATCACTTCTGTTTGGACTGGTTTGTTTATCTTACAAATAAGCAGATAAACAAGCTAGAAATCTCCTTGTCAGGCAACGGCAGGGTGGGATCACTGGGTCTTTAAGGAAAACGCAGTTCCAACAGTTAAATTAACAGCTGATAATCCAGCTCTCAAGCTGATGAATGCTGTACTTCAGTTTTGGTGGCAGTGGTTTTGCAAAAGCAGAAATCTACAGAGATATTAAAATACAAAGTGCCAGAACACAGCCTGATACTTTAAGATGGGGCAACAACTAACTGAACAAGCTGCATCTCTCTCTCAGTAAGAACTTGAGTAAAAACACAAGTGTTATACGTTTCAGTGTTTCTCCAGGAATTGTTCAAACTTTCTGTACTGACAGCTTGAAAAGCTGAAGCAAACTAATTGCAGTGCAAGATCTGCAAGCCATTCAACAACTGCTACATTCGGTGAAGGAATGAATGAAACTTTAGGCTCCTGAACAACCGGAATGAATTTACATGCCTTTTTTTCTTGGGGATTAGAATTTTTTCTTCTGAACTTCTGAAATCTACCCTTTAATGGTTCTACATGCTAGAAAAGAGACTTTTTATCTTACAGCATCCCATCGTATGAACGAAGTATGTAAGACCCTTCAAAAGTAATGCCTCCCATTTATTTCCATGGAAACTACAACAGATATGAAGAGCACAATAAACATTACTTGATAGGGTACATTCTCAGCTACAGAACACCGTTTATCAACACAATTACTGCCACTAGCTAAGCATTTTTGCCAGTGGTGAGCAAGAGCCTCCAAGCCATGCTTGTAAAACTCTGCATGGCCATCCAGAACGTGGATCTTGTCCTTCGTGTTGGTGTCACCACTTCTGAAACGTACCCCCCACTGCCTCACTGTGCTCACACCCACCGTTTTTGTCTCCCTGAACATTGAACAAGCGTTGATGAATGTCAATGGTGCCATTTTTTCTGCATGAAGGTATACAATTCCACACTTCTCCTTCATCTGCACTTCCACATCAGACACCATTGTGTCAGACTGCCATTCTGCTGCCATCTGACACGTGGCAACAACATGGAATGGAAGCTGTGGGAAGGTTCAGCCTCTACTGCCATACCATAAGCATCCACCTCTGATGTCATGGGCCTCACACTCATGAGATTTCATCTGAGAAAGTGGGCCCCGTTCTGCACACCCCTAGCACCAGGCATGTTTACAGACCGGAGGGCATTCAATATCACCTGCACAACATGGAAGAGATAACAGAAGAATGTGATTTGTTTACTTTTAAACAGAGGGCAAGGAGTGGGGAATCTAATTGCAGTTCTATTTGTGACAGTGTTAGCACCAAATTTTATCCCTACAACAGGCTGTTTTAGTTTTACCTTGTTAAAGATTATGGATCTTATCTCCTTATAGAGCTTACCTCACACAAGGAGTGACTCTGGGTAATAAATAAGCACTATCCTTTAGAAGAATAAAATTTCAATCCGTCTGTGAGGATTGAGTTTCTCTGAATATTTTTTGCAGGGACTGGATACAAAGATCTACAATCTCTGGAAGACAGCAATCACATATTTTAGAAATCCACTGTTTTTCACTGATAAAAGACATGGAATTGGTTGCACAGGTAATTTTAACACACAGTGGTTGACCAGTAAAAACAGTAGCCAACAGAATTATCTATATGACTTGCTAGACGGACAGTGAAATTCAGAAGTGACAAGGCTGTTGAATCAATTGCCAATCTAGAGATCCAGAGACTTCACTGACAGCTTGCTTGCCTACCATGAACAGCTTAAAAGTGCTGCAGCTGGAGTTAGTGATTAATGATCTTTAAACATTGCAAAAAGTATTTCAAAGAGCACAAAACATCCATAAATGGCAAGATAGGACTGAATAGAGAAAGAGTCAAGAGCTGCTGGAGAAAAAATATTGCTGCTATTAGACAGTTATGCCTCCAGGCACCATTCAGAGCATCACCTAGCTTTTGGACTCGTGTTGTAGGATCAAAATGCAATAGTCACATAAACAGAATGTGCTAGATTCCCATCAAATGATAAAAAGTGTGTAAAATACAGTTGGTAGGCTCACTTTGCATACTAGTTGCATAGTATATTCTCTCAGAATAAAGCCAGTATATACGTAAAAAGATTGCTACTGTATTAGTTGCATATGTACTATATAATGTGACAGAATTGCAATTGCTTAGCAAAAAATAACCATTTTTTCTGTGAAATCGTGCCTGGATGCCATGGCATAATCTAAACAGTAAAACCACACCATTAGACCTAATTTCTTTTTCAGATACTGACTGACCACAGATTCTTTATAGATGAATTAAAAACAATCTGCAAACAAGTATTTGGTGATACAAATAGACTGAAACAAAACAAGAAGCTGGAGAGGTGAAGGTCAGCATCAAAATGAATCTATAAATCACCTTACTGAAAGCTCTCACCCAAAAGCTCCCTGAAAAATCATTCAACGTTCTGAAGCCATGCCAGAAGGAGTCTCACAGACCATTATTCCGATGGTAATCATAAACATTATTAGAAAGTACTGCATTTTCTATGCTTCTGCTAAATGGCAGCATGGCAACATCTCCTTAGTATTTGTACCACCCTGTATAATTTTACTGCATTTTACAAGCAATATGTTTTCACAAAACAAGACAAATTGAACACTGGCAGAAGTGAATATTCAAAACTCACAGAATGAAAAATAAAATTATGCTTAAACTGCAATTAAGATTATGATCAATCGTATCACCTAAGGAAATTAATGAAAGACAGCTTACACTGACTGCTTCATAAAATCCCTGAATCCCGAATTTTTTTGAGTGCTTCTTGGTTGCTGAATACAAACAGCTCTTAAACTCCTTCCAGTTGACTGACTGCAGTTGACAATACAATGTACAGCAGTAATTTTGGAACAAAATATTGCTTTGCCATAAACCTTCTCAATTCTTTACTGACCACAGTGGTTTAAACATGCCATGGTCTCACATACTACAAAATGCATGGGGATCAACCGTGACTGAGGATTACAAAGAAAGTGATTTGTTAACACAAATCTATCCAAATATCAATATAGACCTTGGAACAGAAAGACATCAGGATCAAGAGAGTGCAGCAGTGGCTGCTGATCAGCCCTGCTGTCACTCTGTGATCTAGGAGACAAGACGAAAAGACAGTCTGGACATAAACCCTGTAATTCTCAAGTTTGTGGTACCTGAGTTTCAATAATGGGCTGTCCAAATGTTTCTTAAGCATTATACTGGCAGCTATAAGCCAAAACCCACAGAATCTAGGAAAAAAAAAAACACCACCACCACCACAAAACTGAATAATTTGTCAGTCAAAGAAGTTTGCTACCTGCCAGGGACCCAGATCCATGGCATAAGAAGGAGAATAACAGCTATGATAAAGCTAAATGATTTTTATCCACTGCTGGGTCACATAAGAATGGAACTAGAAAATTAAGAATATTAAAAAAAACACTATGTCCCTTAGGAATTTGTTGAAGGGGTCAGGAGTGCAGGTAGTGCTCTCCTTAATCATCCTGGTTGGAGACTGGGATCTGGGCAGGAGGAGAAAGGACCAATACAATGAATGGCTGTGTGGATGGTGGCATGCCCAGGGTTTTGGATTCCATGATCTAGGATTTTCTAGGACACATCTTTGATAAAACAAGAATTTTGACTTCAGATGGGATGCATCAAGAGGTGCTGTGCTTGCAAGGTCTCACCTTGATGGGAGATTTCAACTACCTGGATATCTGCTGGGAAAACAACACAGTGAACTATAAGCAATCCAGGAGACTTTTGGTGTCCATCAAGAATAACTTCCTGATGCAGGTATTGGACAGACCAACCAGAGGTGAAACACTACTGGACCTGATGCTCATAATTGCAGAGGAGATTATTAAAGAAGTTAAGCTTGGAGGCAGTCTGAGATGTAGCAACCATGCCCTGGTTGAGTTCATGATCTCAAAGACTGTGGGCATGGCAAAGAATGTGGATTAAAAGAGCTACAAAGGTAGATGAAGAGTCGACAAAAGAAATATATACACAAACTTCCCCAAATCGTTGAGAATTTACCTATTATGTACTACAGCTGTCCACAGGTTCATGCACCACCAACAGCAAGGCATGACATTTGATGTTGTCTGCAGACTTCCAGGGGTGCACTCAACCCCACTGTCCGTGTCACTTAAACAGTACTGGTCCAAATAGAGGAGAAGCAGCTTGACCACTGGGATATTTTTATTTATTTTTGAGCCCAGTTATGATACTTTTGACATAAGAGAAGACTTGAATTTCTACACTATCGAGACTCTCATTCCAAAAGAAAATGTACAAACCACAAAGTAACATTTTCTTCTGTCCCTTCATATGTAACTCTGAGAAAAACAATATACAATATAGAAATATTTATATTAAAGAATTAGAATTCCGAAATCTCATTTTAAAATATTATTCATTTTTCAAAAAGCCCAATTAATTTACAAATAATTATGAGGAAACCCGGCTGTCCACTTCAAAAAGACAATTAATATCTTTGCCCAGAATATTAAATCTTACACAGCCACAGAAGTACTGACACTTAATTCAATACTGTACCATCTTGCTAGAGGGAAAATACAGAGTAGCTCTTTTGTAACCCCTATTAAAAATGTATGAGGTATTTTTTATTTTAGAAAAATTAATTTTTTAATCCATAACCCTTAAATGTCATGCACACTAAAACCAATGCGCATTCTAAACAAAACAGGTCAGAAACAAGCAGCATATATTAATAACAATTAGGCTATTAGCATGGAATCAGAATGCTAGTCTTAACATGAGGAGGCCACGTGTCTGTACAGCTAGATGACTGACAATATGCATTTTCTCAATATGCAAACCTTTTGTCCCAAAATAGTTTTATGGCAACTGTGATGCACATATTTTATGACAACTTGAGAATGCAAATAAGTGGTGTTATTTTAAAAACAGTTACCTGCATTTGTTTTTACCCAAGGAGAAGTGACAGGAGCAAGAAAAACAAATTAAATGGGAAGAGATGATTGAGGAAACTTGGGACATAAAATGCAACTTCCTGTGTTACAGAGGACTTCACAAGACTAATTTAGAGAACTAGAGCTTCCCCCTGGAATCTCCAGTGTTGCCAAGGAGCTCAGAGATACAACCCTGGAGAAGGAAGAAATACCACAAAATCAAAGGTTCTGGACAACATGGGCATATTTAACACCAGACTCTACTCCTAACCCAAGGAGACTGCAAAGACACAATCAAATTCCCCTTAAAAAATTTCTCAAACATGAAAGTATCTAGATTCTCTAGAAACTTCGCTGGTTTTCAGAAATTATCAATTATTATTATTGCTATTATTATTATTATTTTACCCAAATGCATTACAGAAAGAATCTGTGCATGTATGTCTGTATTACTGATAAAACAAACCTTGTGAAATACTAACCTGTCATTATAAGTTTTGTTTAGAATTAAATAGATTCAACTGGCCCAGTTTATGTCTACCACAAAACCCGACTCATTCAAAGCAAATCATGCAATGCATGAAACACCACTAAGTGTGGAACAAACATATGGAACAAGAAGGTGGAAATGAATGTATTTTAAAGTTTTTTTTAGAAATATTATCAGCTTTGCCCAATGTTCCCACTTCACATCCACATCCATTCAGATGTGTGTTATGGAGATACAAAATGAAGGGCTGTGGCAGAAGAATATATTCAGTGTAAATGGTGTTCCTTTAACTTGAATAAAAGTAAAGAAGTAAAATTAACTTGCAGATCATTATATACTGAAATCATAACTCTTTAGAAAAATTTCCAGGTTTCTACTTTATGTGCATTTCATTAAACACCGTCTTATACTCTGACTGGTTTCCTGAGCCTTATGTGGATTTATCTATTTAGTAACCATCAGTGGGCTTCTTCCCACAAGTTTGCCCCATCTTTCCTTAAATTCACATAAAATTTTTGCATTTGTATTGCTTGGCAGTTCTTTGCAAAGGGCCATTACATTTCACATGAATGTATCAACACTTTGGTTCTCATGGAAAGAATACATCCTGACAGATCAGCTTCCTTTAAAAAGTGTGACCCAATGACAGTTGCATTCCTATCTGTGTCTTCCCTCCATCCATTGCCATTGTCATACTATCATCTAATTGAGGAGATCATACTAAGTTTCTGTTTAATGGTTATACCACCTTTTATCTACCCCACTTTGGAAAAACGTATGCTTTATCATGCAGTAATACGGGATTTGAGTGAACTACCAAATCATACTGTTCATTAGTTCAGTTTTTGCCCACTCTTAGGCCAGCTTCTCTTTTACCACTGAAGAAGCACGCTTTCTCTTTACATGCATGCACCATGATCTGGGACTCTTTTCCTTTCTTCTACAAAGAAGACGCTTAACTCAAACAATAGATTCAAATACAATACGGAATGGAAGCAAATGTTTTAAAAGTATGGGTTTCTGCCTTTCAGTTGTCACCAGTATACAGTTAAGAATCAAATCCTGATTCTGAAAAAATAATGAACCATATTTATATGTTTGTATGTTGTATTTATAGCGATCGGTATGAAAGGAACAGATTTCCTGCTTGCCATCCTGCAATCATCCATAATTTTCTTCATTATTTTTTTCCAACACATTCATTTCTGCATTTTCATTCCCAAATCTGAAAAACTGTCTTTTAATAAAAAAGTGTTGTCTCCACTGAGATTTCAGAACAGTGACTGGATTAAACCTATCTACACAATACAGAAATGTGATTCAATTCATTTCTTCAGACTATGTACAGACTATTACATTGCTTTCCAAATGTAAGAAAGAATGAAAACAACTCATTTTTCTGCCAAATAATGAACAGCAATGTATCAATCATTAACTGTGAATAGATATTCTACTAACCATTTATAGTAAAAAATAATACATTTAAATAGCAGCAGGACTAACTACTGAAAATCACAGACTGCAAAAATGATGTAATTTATTTTTAATCTTTCCTGCCAAATGCCTTCTCCTTTCCTATACAGTAAAACATTCTTCCTTCCTTGTGCCAGACCCCTGTGCAAGGTTATCACTTCAGTGCATCTGCTTCATCTCTTATTTCATAAAAAATGTGGTCTGATGCTCCACTATAGAAACCTCCCAGAAGCCTGTCCCAGAAAAAGATTCCCCATCAGCATGTCTGTATACACTTCAGAGCTCTGTATGTCTTGAGGTGACATCATATTAGATTTATCTAAAAGTAATTCCAATCCAGTCAAACCTGGATAATGACCACAATGCAGAGTGACCTCCAATGCAATAGTTGTCAATTGTGTGAGAGAATACGTTAAACAAACAGCTGACTTCTATGCCCGTGCTACTGGTTAGACCTGCCCAATTCAAAGTGGTTCGGCTGACTAGTCAAATAATATTGTTCATTATCATTCAGAGTAGAATAGATAACAGAAGTAAACTTCTGCGGTGCATGAAGAATGCCAAATTGTTTGGTAAAATGCAGATGTTACATCCTCATCACTGCTTAGTTTTGTCTAATTGTTGCAAAGGGTAGGAAGCACCCGAACTGAATGAGCCACAACAAAGACTAATTTTTAATCATCCACATGTGGTAACTGTTTAAATACAGATTATTTTTTTTTTTATTTTGAGGGTTTTATCTCTTTCTCCATCACAACCAATATAATGTGCAGTATTAAAGTTACGTGAAACTATCCAATTAATTAGGAAAAAATACATTTTCATAGACTTTAATAGGATTCCCTGATTTCAGTCTGCAATATTATGAACACTACTCCAACTGACATCACTCCAACTAACAACAAACCCTTTAAATAAAGGAACGTATCTGACATACGTCTAATGCTTTTTTATGTTAATAAATAATAGTCAAGGTCATTATTCTCCTGGTGTGAGAAAACTAAGATATGAATGATAGAAACACTATAAAAACATAATTTACTCGTATGAGAGCCTTTGTTAATCTTGAGTCATAAATTAATGTTCAATATTTAAATCTGGTGTTCTGCAAGAGAGCATACTGTGTGTGGCAAGAGCAAAAAAAGACAAGAAAGAGAAATAAAGGCTACAAGACACATACACTACATACAGGGAAACACTTGAAGATGCTGAAAGTGATTCTCCCTCCCCCAGCAACCTCTACAGCATTTTCAGAAACAGTATCTATACTTACACACTTGTTTATGTTAGCAGTAACAGCTCCCTAAATTTACCCTGGCTCATGCTTGTTAAGCTTACAAAATTCAACAGGGATCCAGCTGAAGATCTTGTCACATCTCATCTGTCTATGTCACAGCCCTAAACACAGATTGCAGAGACCATCTCCGCTCTTAGACTTTTCTTCGTTGGCAGTTTCGGGTGTTTTCTTGTTGTTTCTGTTTGTTTGTTTGTTTCATTTCTCTCTGCAGTGACAAAGAAAGAAACCTGCTGACTGCACATATTGCTTTCGTCCTCGTGTACAGAAGTAGTTTACTACTTGGCAACTCTGCACATCTACTGGCACTTGTGCTAGAAAGAACAGCTCAACATTTGGATGCTTCATGATTTCATAGCGCGTCTGCAGAGCTCATGAATAATACATTTGTTCAGAGATTCATCCAAAGAAAAGGAACTGAACAAACAGCAATCTCTGTTGATGACATGGACATCATCTTAGTTGGAAAATGTAGAATTCTCTGAAAAGTGAAGTAATTTTACCACTGTGTTGAGTATCTGTTCAGAACTCTACTGCTTCAAATGTTTAGAAAGTCCAACACTCATCATCTGTGTAAATCTCTTGCCCATAGAGCTGAGAAACACTATATTTACTCTTCCATATCCCCAGGCGAGAAGATGTGCAGTGCATCTAGAAAATGAAAGGGAATACATATACTAAGGAGCACTGAACGCTCCATCACCGCACCTCTCATGCAGTCCCACCAAACCTTGAATTCTGTGCACAGGCACAAGTGTACAGAAGAGTAACAGACACAAAAACAGGGAGAAATCAATTAATGATTTAGGTGCTTGCAGATGGTTTGTATCAGCCCTCCATATTCAAGTTACTTAAAGCATAAATAGGCCAGCAGTTTAGGCACCAGAAAGACATAAAGCTGTTAGGCTAAAAGAACACTGGAACTAAACCAAATGGACATGAATTAGCCAAATATTCAGCTCAGATTCAAACAAAGGTCCTAAATGTTACGACAGTGAAGCCTGGAAGAGGCTTCTAATCAAAGTAATGGGGCCAAAACTCACAACCAATTTCATAATGAAGATCACAGGAGTTGTGAAGGAACTGCATGACTTAGCGATGTAACGAAAACAAATTAATCAGTAGCCTAAGAAATCACTTAGTTCTGGATTCTTGTTATCTGCAGAATGATGCACCCAAAATCAGAAGCCACTTTTGAGCATGTTATCACTGGATATATTAAAACAGAGCAAGTTTCAGAAGTAGAAGAGACTCCTAGTTTCTTAATGCATGCTAAATACAATATATATTAAAAATAGGCCATAAATCTATTATACGTTGACAGTTAAGCCCAGCTTATACCGAAAACCTCCCACAGGTCTTCTAATAGTGACTTTCAAGGCTCAAGAAGCAAACGATGTCCTACGTACCTTGGCCTCTGCCTACTGTTGGCAGTGTTGTTGGCGATGTGCTCCAACACTTCAGAAAGCTTTCAGTTTTAAATCCAGTTTACCATTAACAGCAATATGTTCCTTAACTTCATCAAACCTACAAAATCTTAGGAGCAGCTCTGTACCACTGTGATTAGTACATCAGATTGTGACTCTATCTGTTCACTTTGCATTCCTGTGTTTAATAGTTCGCAAGATAAAAATTAACTCTGCCCAGACTCTGGGTTTAGTGCAGTATCCCCTGGACGGCTGGGTAGATCTCTTCTAGACCTCATTTTCCATCAAGCTTCCTAAACCTTGTTAGACACAGTGATGTAATAGCTTCAGGGAATATTCTATATTGTCACTGTGAACAGACACAGCAGGTTACTTCTGTGAATTACCTCCTTCATTAAGTTTTTAAGAAGCAGAATATCTTCAGATGATTCACTCCCTACAATTCGTGCTGTTTTGTAAAATAACTGAAATATGTGTTTGTTGATCCATGCTTTACTTCTTCATTCTTTTGGATACAAAGGAAAAGAAGCCTTCAAAACTCTGAGGAGGAGTTTGATTTTATTCCTGTACTTGAACTAACTCCCAGAAGGGCTGATCTGCAGCTAAATGAGCACAGGGAGAATACTTAATTCTGCTGCCATCATAGGACTGATTTCCATACAACAGAACAAAAATATCCTCAGTCATTTTTTGTCCAAACGAGAAATCTGCGGGCTCCATATCTGTTTCTGTAATATCTCTCACCGCATACTGCTTGTTTATCAAAAAAAAACCCAAAAGCCTTCTTTATTCCGTTTTTTCTTTAAAGGCAATCTTCTGATGTTTGTTTCAGATCAACAACAGATACTAATTTTAGTTTACTTCTTGTGCCTTCATTCTGAAACAGACATCTGAAGAACATTTAAACTGTGCTGCCTAATTTAGGAGATTTTGTGGAAGAAATATCCTTTCACGCTTCAGTGGCTGCATATAACTAAACAATCTGCACTTGATTGAAAACAAGTTTGATTCCTTTTAACAAAAATTTGCTTAAACAGTAAGAGAAGTTTGCCATTCCTCCAAAATCACTGTACAAACTGAGGACTTGACTGTAGCACATTCTGATGTCTAACAAGCAAACTTATAAAAAAAAAAAAAAAACACAACCTAACATGTTGTAATTTCTTCTCTGGTTTAGAAGAAAGAAGAGCCATACAGCAAACCATACAACAAAGCCTGCTTCTGATTTCTTGTTGGATGCACATTTGCAGAAAGAACCATGGAGTGTAGGTAGTAAACTCACATACAAAGGAGAGTGAGAACTAAGAAAAATGAAATAAAAGGCACAATGCAAATTCATGCTAGGTTTATGGACAAGACAGCTTAGGTTTAAGCCCTACCAAGTTATTTTTAATAGCAAAGTGTGCTTTTAGAAATATTTTGATAGAAGCAGCGTTCCTCAGGCCAACGCATCCTATACCTGAAATGGTAATAATATTTTATTCTGTACTGTGCACTACCTGCAGTTGCTGGCAAATGTTTTACAACATAATAATTTATTTTTCATTTTTATCTAGTTGACTTTTCAATGCCATTAGTCATTCTAAATCCAAATCTACTGTACTGTTAATCAGCTGATGCGGGTGTTTATACAGTCACCTCCACTGCAACTCATAGGACAATGAATGACATTGTATTAGAGCCCAGCATTTTCTCAGCACTAAAGGTTAAGGGACTTGCATAGAGACAGACAAAAAGAATGACGCAGGGCAGGAAGTGAGCCTATGCTCAGTGGCTCCCTGCCACCTCTTCCTCCTACTGGGTTATCTTTTCTTCTTTTAAGATAAATCTGCTTTATAACTTTACAGCATTCACTTTTCAAAACATCCACTTTGGGATCTGACATTTCCAAACTGAAATATCAGCTTTAAACAGATGGGAGGAGAAAGAGGGAGATAATCCCATGAGAGCAGCAATCCGATTGTTTTTATTTGTTGACTGTCGATGCACTTTGGGATACACCATTTAATTCACATTACACAAAGATAACAGTTGTGCTCAAGGTAATCATTGTGAAGAATCAGCCAAGGATGCACAGGGATCTCATTTAGATTGAAAGTAGGTCTCATCTAGCTTCACAGTATACACAGACGCAGCACGAACTGCCTTTCTCTGATATGCTAGTAATTAAAACACAAATAATTAATTCATACTAAGTTCTAAACATGAAATAGTAATGGACTTTCCTTCTGTTGCATCAATTGCACCACTCAGCTTGGTGTCATCGGCAGACTTGCTGAGGGTGCATTCAAACACAGTTCTGAGGTCACTGATGAAGACGATAAAGGGCACCAGTCCCAAGACTGCTCATACTATTTAAAGTTCCTTCTAATGGATCAAAAATCCAAAACCTGAGTTTCTTGTGGACATCATGATTGTTTCAGCTTCAAGATCTAGCCTAGACTTCACCAGAAGACCTCCTTAATTTTTTTTTTCTTTTTCAGGCTGAAAGGCTTTAAATTTTTAATACAGCTGGCTAATATTGTTCCAGTAGAGCAACATTGTTAGAAAATGCTGAATTTGATATTTCCTGCAGAAAAACCTAATTCTGAAAAAAACTTAGCAAAAAACCTGTCTACTTTTCTGGCACCTCCTCTGCTTGCTTCTCTGGGCTTGAACACCACCAAAGACTACTGAGGTTTTCCAGCACAAGTTTTTCCAACAATCTGTCCAGACAGCTGCTGCAGAATCGAGACATCAACATTTTGGGTGCTTCCCAACCAACGCCATCCCTGGCTGGTGAGCCATGAAGACAACAGGGCTCCTAAACTCCAGGTATAACACAGCACCATCAGGGCCTGCTGGGAGCTTGGGCTTCACTTACCAGCTGGTGGCCTGGTGGCCAGCCAGACCTTCAGGGCTACCAGCACTTCCAGGTGGCTGCTTGCCAAACATCTGCTCCTCTGTCACACAGGGCAAGGTACAAAGTCATACAGGTTATCTCAGAGTCTGATATGCACCTTGGCAAGAAACCAAGATCCCAATCTGTATGCGATTTTCCCATACCTAGCGTTAGACCTGAGTGAGGCTTTGTTGCTGTTATGGTCCTCAGCCTCCTTGATGAAGACAAACAGGAAAATCAAGACAACTGCATTTTGTTGCAAAGGGCACTGCACAGTAAGTAGCTGTTCTCTCTGCTGGCGAGTCCTTTAAGTATATAACATGAATATGAAAGATGCTATAAAATCTTTTGTTGTTGTTTTTGTTCACCTACTGGGACTTGATGTTCTACTCTACAGTGCTGTGGGTTGAATCACAGCAGCAGTATTCCCAATGGGAACAATGTGCCAATTAGAATTTGGCCGTAAACACAAAATCCGAACTATTTTTACTTCCACTACAGTTAAAACACTGAAGTACCAAAAGGCTTCACTTGATACGTTGTACCCAGAAATCTTGAGCCCTATTGTCTGAAATATCCAGTAACCAAATTTGTAGGGTAAAATCAGAATCAATGAATGAACAGCTCTCCATAAAACAGTACAGCTATCTTAAGTATTATATAAAATAGACTAGACAGGCAGGGAAAAAGCTACATAAACAACTGATCTGTTGCAGTGTGAACAACATATAACTAGCTTTAAAAGAGCAGACGAGTTATATTCTGAGCAGTCAGTAACCAGGAAAAATAAAGTGGTTTCCTGAGTAAGCCTTGAAATGAAGCAAAAGTACACTGTGCTGAAGCTGGTGAGTTGTCCAGTAATGATGCATTTAAATAAGCAATTTGGCTAGAATTTGCACTCAATTGTGAATATTTATGAAGTTGAATTAAGCAGCTCAACAGCCCAAACTGGCTATAAACTGCTGAATATCTCTGCTGTTTTAAAACTCTGTCTCCCTCATTTTCCATTCCTTTTCTTCTAAATGCATAAAATGGAAGAGAACATCACTGTATGCTGCCTAGATGACAGCTGATCATATAGTACTCGTTTTCCTAAAAATATGCCTGAATAAAGGCTGTAGGAACGGACAAGGATTTTCTTCTTTCTCTGAGGGGGAAAAAAAAAAGGGAAAAAATCAAGTGGTAAAGCATTGTGCAAAGTGACACTGACACAGCATGCTCTGAATTGCTAGATTTCTACACTCTTTATGCAGTATGATCAATGAGACACAGGTACACAGTAGTCCATGCACTGCTTGTTCCACCTTCATTATGACATCTTTTTTTGGTTTGGCTGTTGAAGGTTTCTGATCCCAGAGCCATTGGAGAGAAGAACCTTTGAAGAAGAAAAATAAATCCTAACTAATTTCAGAAGAACTCACACTTCTGACATGGGAAGTCCATAAAAAAACTGCCTGGTGAAGCTCGTGGTGACCTTTGCTGCCGTGATTCTCCTCAAGCACTGAATCCCAAGGACAGTGAGGGTGCATACAGACATGTTCGAAGTACTTAGCTTGGCAAAACCAAGTAGGTCTAACTAACGAATTTCTGGACTGCTTCATTTGTCAACAGAACAAAACAGTGTTGCTTTCTATCTCACAAGGAATGTTTTCTAAGATCAAGAAGAAATTAGTTTTCCTAATTAAAAATAGTCCAGCAAAACTCTTCCGCTTTACAACTCTAAGGACAGAACACTGAAAACCTCCAGCCCGTTAATTAAAAAGCTTTGGTTCACTTTGTTGAAAAAAGCCTTCAGATTAGTGAATCCATGTAGAAGTGACCATTGCAACGCTGAAGTTGGTGAGACAGAACTCAAGTCTGCACTGAGGAAAACAGTGTTTCCTAAACATTTTATTTTTCTTTAAATAAAGACACAAAAATACCTGTCTGTCCAAGAAGGAAATATAGCGTGTTTTATTCTTTAAGGATCCCTGAATAAGTCTGAAACAACTTCTGATGTCTTACCCTGGACTGACAGTACAGATTAGATATGCAATGATTTAGAAGAATGTTCAAATTTAAATTTCTGAAACACATAAAAATAATACATATACATAACACATAAAAACACTAAAAATAATATATTCAGACACTATTTTAAATAAAGTATGTTCTATTAATGCAATCTCCTTGCTAGACCGCCAGCAATCAGGAGATAACAGAGTAAGAGCATGATGTAGCACCCCTCAACAGATGCTCTTAGCATGTTTTATTTGAAATGCAGCAAATTGAATAAAGAAATGGAAATTAATATGATCTTAACTCAAGAGTACATAGATCACGAGCTCATTCAATTAAAATGTGAATACAATTGTGTCAGAATGAAGTATAACGCTGAACAAACTTCCTTTGTTGTTCTGCTTAAATGAACTGAACTTTTCTCCATACGTTCCTCAACTGAGGCTCAAGAACCTACTTTCGAACATGTGAACCAAGACTGGATGACATTTCTTTGGGTTTTTTCATTTTCATTTTAATTTTCAGAATATCTCAAAGTTACAAAGCACTGAAGATGAAAATATTTCTATTAAACAAAAACAACAACAACATCAAAAAACCAACAAAAAAAAAGGAAAGAATGCCCATATAGTGTAATTAGCTGAGAAGACAGAGCTCCGTTAAAAGTAGTAAATACAACAAAGATTATCACACCAACACAGAAGAAAAATATACCTCAGCATGCCTTTGTAAAAAGGTATTTAAGTTCACCAAAAGCTCCATCAGTGTAAGTAAAATCACAGAAGTTAATAGAGAGCATTGGCAAGCACTGTTCTCATAATAAGCCAGCAAAACACCATGGATAAAGTAACACAAAATACTGAGTCTTTTGAGACTATGGCTCTCCCTGAACGCAACTCCATCAAGAACAGAAAACGAAGAGAGGAAGAGCATATCTAACAGTCTGGAAAAAAGCAATCCAGAAGTTAATATTCAAACCCTTGCTATGCTTTGGCATCACCAAGTAGTGAAAAGTCAAGTTCAACGAAAGCATTCTTCCTGAATTGGCTGCCTTTAAGATTTCCCCTTAAGGCACCTCCAGTGCTAACTTCTTCCTGGATGCTCCTCAGGCTGGACTGCAGCTTGTAAGGACTTGCTGAGCCACACACACACGAATGAAGTAAGGGAACTTGAGCAGTTTTACATCAGGAACTGAAAGCTTTATGCAGAGAATCCTAGTGCCTTCTTTCAGATTTACCTACGAGAATCAAAGAGGCTAAAAACAGACTTCAAGTCTTGTAAGTCCCAGAGCTTAGTCTATGTAGTTCAAGTATGTCAGTGGTGTCTCTGATAGAGACTGTGCCTCTGACAGCCAGGCAATGCAAAATAACATACTTGTCACCCCCATATCATGCCCTTGGGTTATGAAATCAGAGAACTGCCAGGAGTCCCTGGGAAAAGGTCAGCAAGAAGGGCTCACAAACAGGAGAACCTCTGCAATTAGTAGAGGTTGTCCATCTTATGAGTTCTTTGGAGCTTGGAGATGAACTCCTGAAGAAAGCCACAGTCTGATGAAACTAAACGGGAGTGATAGGGAGGAGGCTGGACAAGATGATGGTTCTCAGGGGCCTGAAAACTGCTATAAGATACATGAATAGAGATGTGAATGAACTAGAACAATGTGCTATTGTTTATTCTGTATTCACACATTTACATTCCGGCACATATTTGCAAACACTCCAGCTGCATTCACTCTGTTAACTCTCAGTGTGGTGACTATTGGAGTTATTAGTGAGAGCAGCCTGGAAGAGCTGCATCTTGTGATTTGAAAAGAGTATATATTTATCCCAAGGAATCAAGAATGCCTCCTTTCAGGGCTGAACTGAATTGATTGTGTGGGAATGATTCAGCTACAAAGGTTCCCTAGAGATGAACAAAAATGCCTTCGTGTCATGGAATTACTAATAGCCTACTGGCATATATGACAATGAATTCTAAAAGTATAGCAAGGGGTAAGTGAAAGAAGCATCTCAGAATGAAACCCCAGGCAAGCCTGGTGTAATTTGTGAAGAGCAAGCCCAGTGCTGAGAAAAGCCCTTACTTGTCATACGTATTTAAGGCTCCAGGCTTGCCAGGGAGAGGAGGACGTGTCAGGACTTTGCTCCACAGAGCTAGGAGCTCTGTGCCCAGAGCTCATGGGGCATCTGTAGAGGCTGTGGAGACACAGTGAGGCATCGTTCCAGAAATGCAGAGCTAAAATTCTACAGTGGAAGATTAACACATTAAATCATGCACTTTCTGGTTTCTAGAGGCTTTGAATTAGCTATTCTATACATTCTCAAAAGATACAGAGCATCAGTGAATAATCTTAACCCCAAGTTAGTGAAGCCTTTATTCATTTATTTCCTTGGTCTTAAAACCAACAAATTTCCTGGCAGGCCCTTAATTCACAGGCCTAATCCTTCTATCCACTTATTTGGACTCCTTGAGGAGACACTTCTGAATACAGAATGCGTTAATTACTTTTTTCTCCTTCCAGTGCCCTTACATCATCCTCCCATTTCCCCGCTGTTCAGTGCTGACCCATCCATGCTTCTGTGGTGCCTTCCCAGAGGGGCAGCCCTCAGCACAGCAAAGGAACTGCAGAGCAGAGGGCAAGGACAGCAAGGGACCCACTGGGAACACAGCTGCATTGCAAGGGTAGTACCAGAGCAGGGACCAGCAGTGACAGATGGAGGCTGATACAGGCAGGACTTGTGCCCTGAGAGATTCAGATTTAATATTCTGCTGTTGTACATGTATGATATGTTTTCGGACAAACTGTTCAACATTTACCTATGCCTGAATGTATACTGAGATGTGCCTGTACGTGAGCAACTGAAGTTCACAAGAAGCTACAGAAATAACTCAGGTAGCTCGCCACAGCCTGGCCAAGTCTCAAACCATCCTACATCACCCCAGTTAATAAACCCTTTTTTTGGGGGTCTTTAAACCAAGACTTCCATCAGTACAGCAAACAGTACCTAACCCCGTGTGACTCAGCACACTCAAGAGCACTGGCCATTTGTAAGATGCTGCGTCAGCTAGAGCACAAAACCCTGAGCATGGACCAGTTACCCACCAGCATGGGAGCCTCACAGCCAGCAGAATCACAGAATGGCCTGGGTTGGAAGGGACCTCAAAGGTCATGAATTTCCAATCCCCCCAACACAGGCAGGGCCACCAACTTCCACATTTAATACTAGACTGGGCTGGCCTGGTTTCCTGAAAGCTTTCCTGGCATGTCGGAGCTGGGTGTGCAGAGATGGTGCTGGCTGCAGCCTCTGGAGGCACCAATGTTTTGACGTTTGTTGCTGTCCTCCAAAGAAAGGCGCAGACGTGTTTGAGGGGAAGAAGTGAGTAAAACCTCGTAATGGCACAAAAACAAACGATATTGGACCACTTCCACCAGAATAGTTAGTGTCTGTGCAGGAAATCTGGCAGACTTTTGATCTCTGTTAGGAAACAAACAGCTACTTGGAAACATCAGGTCTCAGAACCTAAACCTCCAGAGGCAAACAAAGCAGGGACCCTTCAGTCTTGGCCAAAGAAAAAGGAAGGCCCATACCTCCTAGAAGAGGAAACTACTGCTGATATATTTCTTTAAAAAAAAATAATATATATATATATACACACACATCAAAATATTACAGGCATCCTCACTTACACAATGTGAATCTGAACTGCCAGCAGTATTCCTCAACCACAAATCTACCCAAGACCTGTGTTTTAGAATACTGAGGGTAACTGAAACGAAAAAGTAGCTTAATTACAGCAAGCTGGTGTTCCAGAATGTTAGTTATCATAATGAAATACAGATAATAGAGACAACATGGAAAACAACTTCTTCTTCAGCAATTTGCTGCTGTCAGACTTCATCTCTTCCGACTTGCACAGAGCTCTGGCTTCGAGAGGATGCTAAGAGAAAGTTTCTCTGCTACTTTCCTTTCCAGGTGACTAAATCCTAGACTTAACAATGAACAGAAACAACTGGAATCAGTTCAAGCATTAGTTTAGATCACAAAGAGAAAATGCAGCTTCTTACTACATTAAGCTCGTTTTTGTTCAACTTTAATAAGTATTCTAATTAGAAATAGAAACGGCTCAGCTACTGTACAAGGCTTTTACACTCTTCCTGTTTTGAACAGATTTATAGTGTTTGGAAATCAATATGACTCAAGAAGCACAAAAGTACTGAAAATAGAAACGCCCAAAAGCCCAGCAGGATGCAGCATCCTTGAATTTTCAAATGAGATTTATAAGAAATAATAATTCCTGTAAAATTACAGCACTTTCATCCTAACTATAACTTATAAAGTTTCCAGAAATGTTCTATAATTACCATCACCAAATGGCACTCTGAAAGCCTGGTAAACACAAGGGGCACAATTCTAGAGAAAACAATTACACATCATGGTGAATCATCTCTTTCACCAAGGTTACAGCCTTTGAATAAGTCACACAAGACGCAGGGATGAAAATGCAAAATTTCTCAAGAAGATAAAATTCATTAAGGAAACGATAATTACGATAATTACTTTCCTCATTCACTTGCTCCGTCATCGGATTTGGGGGAAACTTTCTGCTCCCAGAGTACTTCTCCTTAACTTACATGATACCATTTTCTTCAGATAGAAATGAATGCATTTCTTTTATTTATTTATAGTCATCCCTGTAGTCCCGTCCTGCAACACTCAGGAGACCAAGTAATTTCACTCCTGCCTGACAACCATGATCTAAAATTCATCTCCATTAAAAAACCTGCATGCAGTATAACTTGATTGGCCTTTTATCAATCAGTTGCATCAACAGAGAGGACCATGCGCCTCAACAATTTTAAGATGAAATCCCCTTGTGTCAGCATAGTTAGTGGAGGCCTGGGAGTTGCTGAGTGCACAAGGAAGACCGAGGAATTACAGCTCCTTACGCGAGGGACTGCTGAGACTTACTGAAGCAGGAACAGCATCACATTTACAAAATACTGCTCCTCCTGTAAAAAAGGACATAAAAATTGGACATTCTCCTAGGCAGCAAGATTGCTCCCAAAGCCTGCTGCCGTCAGCCGCACACCCCACCAGCTGCTCCAGAGAACCACAAGGGGATTCCACAGGACTCAGGCTGAACAGAAACAAGCTTGGGCAGAGCACACCTTCCAGGAGCAGTCCTTGGTTCTCCTCCACTTTCATCTCACATATCACAGTGCTCACGGCCCTTCTCACAAGACATCCTTGGAAAGGCAGCTGGTGCCCCGAAGAAAGGTAGATGGCACTTGACACCAGTCATTCAACACCATCCATTCTACGCAGGTGAAGAATTTCTTTGGATTTGTAACCACTTGCATCTCTCTCTTCAGAACCAAAGAGATAAGTCCTCCGACAACGAGTAGTAACGGTACTTCATGCACTCCTCAGTCTGCTTCAGCTTCTTGTAACTCTACATTATAAAGTTACAGCTTTGCTTTGACAACTAAAGGACCTACAGCATGCTGAAGAGCAGAGTAAAAGCCGAGCACTAGAAATTAGGAAAAATACAGTTACTAAAGAAAAGGTGTATTTCTGAACATAAAAGCTTCATGAAATTAAGATAAACTCACTTTACTTAACAACCCACCCTTTAATATCTTCAACATCCTTTAAACATACAAAGCGCCAAGAATAAAGAATACCAAATAATTAAGAATGCCAAGAATAAAAAAATGAAATCATAATATCATTTAGAGGACACTTGTGCTTGAACGTCCCCTCTGCATTGCAATACCCATGGAAAACACATGCTAACATGTCTTAATACTTATCTCGTAAGAGGAGTTCTTGTAATACCATTGTTCACAAACCTCACTTCTGTACAACTGCCAGCTTCATGCACTGTTTGTTTTCCTAAGGCCAAAAATAACATCTTTTGTCTGTCCCTCAAGGAAACGGCTTCAATCACATCTTAATAAATAGCCCGACTTCTTTAATTAGACTGCGATATATTTAAAGTGGACTTCATACTAGGATCTGTTTTACAAGTGGAAATGAAAAAGAAGTCATTCATTTTGTTACTTCATTCAGAAGTTTCTGTGGGGAAAACGTGAGTGTGGGGCTGGTGATGCAATGCAGCCTCACACAAGAAAAATGCAACTTGTCTACAGAAATGCAGCCCTGAGACAGGCTTTTGGAAATACAGCAAATGCTTAATGTAACTTGAAACGATCACCTTGAGAGTGCAGGAGGGTGCAAGGACTCACCAGGTGCCATTTCTGCTGCAGTAATACTATTGTACATTAGTTACAGTTTTTAACACCCTGTCATTCTAATAGAACAGCTACTAAATTAATTCTTATGTATGCTTAATATTGCCATTTGTTTACATCAACAACCTGGCTGATCCTAAGCTCCTTTGAAGCATATGGGTTTAACATCCAAAAAAAAGGAAGAAAAAAGAAGAGAAAGAAGGCATAAAACATTATCTCCTACATTCTAGCAAGGTGATCAATGGATCAATTTGCCAGTCAAGACAGAATGCAAGTTTCCATGAAATTCTGAGGCAAACACAGCATTTTTTATTTTCCAGTCCTGATCACTTCACTCCAATGGAGTATACAGCTTCAATCAATTTAAATATGTCACCAGTCCCATGGAAGACAAGAGAAGTATCACAGCCACATTGTCAAGTGCATGTAAATGTATTGGACTAGTGCTGGACCAGTACTGGACTAGTGCTCCCACACGAGCACATATGAGAAGACAATGAAACCTTATTGAAGAGATCATTCAGGAGGACTTGAATAGCAAGGAGTCTGATACTTCTCTAGGATACATCAGGGCAACAATCAAAAAATCAGAGGACTTGCATCCCAGCTAACGGAGGTAAATAGATCTGTAGTCCTTTTATATTACTGAATGAATAATTTTCTTAATGAAATTGAGAAACAAAAACTTGAAAAAATAATCAATTGATGCTAATGAAGTGTCGTTATCAATGGATTATGTGAGTGTACGCCAATGCGCACAACTGCGTTGTGTGTGTAAGCCTAGGGCATTCATAACTTCTCCTTCTTATACAAGCACATTCCATCAGATACTATGTGAGCCCATTCTTCAGCTTTTTATTTAGCCAAGGATCTTCATGGAGCAGTACATCCCGCACTTGAAATAAGCAGGAATGAAATTACCCTCAACATCTCTATTCTTTTTTTCAACCGCAGAAGAAAACAAACAAGAGGTGCAAACTGCAAGGCACTTGTGAGAAATACTGCTCAAGTCACTGCAAGAAGAGGAAAAGAATTCTAGGAATTTCAGGGAACTGAAAGACTATTTATACTACCAGCTACACCAGCTTGGCTTATGTAAGGACTGCAAATACAACAACAACTAGGGAATAAGATTGGTCTTTATATGTCAGAGGAAGAATCACAAAAAACTCAGGATGAGAGAAAACTCCTACGCACAAAAAAAGCCAGTAGATTATGAAAACAGACCAAACATTTAAAGGTTCATGCTACAGATTCTGGAGAACTAATAGCAACAGCAGAGGTGAACCACCCAGAGTCAAGGCATGGTTTGGTAACTATGGATATAACTGCATCATAGAGCCAGGAGACGTCTTTTGGTTTTATTCTGTACATACTCATTTTTGCCTTAAGAGACATGCTGTTTCCTAGTGCCAAAGTGCACCACATAATCAGCATAAACATTCAAATATGAAAACTATGAAAGCTGCAGTGGTAAATACACAGAAGTGTCATGGCCTTAGTTCCTACAGTTTATTACTCTGCTATGAAAACAATTAAATGCCATGCTACTAACCCGCAGGATGAACAGAAAATAATTGACTTTCCATTTCAGAATACGATTTAGCAACTCTTGAATCCGATTGCTAAATCAGAATTACGTTAACAAAAATAACAGGAATTGAATAACTAGGGGAGGGAGGTGTAAGGCAACTGACCTTGGTAATGAATTTTGGCTTGCTCTTTGAAAGCAGAAGATCGTAAAGGAGTAGAGGACGCTACTAAGCAATCCCCAAATACATATATATCAATGTTTCCGCATGATTCTCTTTCAAGCTAGGTTCCTGAACATATACTCATTAACAACGAAAAGTGCTGCTCCAACATCCGAACTATTTTAGATCTAATGACTCAGCATAAATAACATACACGGTATTGATATACCAGCCCACTCTTCTCATCTGGGAATAGCACAGTTCATAGAAAAAGCTGAACAACTCCTTAAAAATCCACAATTGTGTAAAACTTTGGGAACTGAAAAAATAAGGTATTGTTCAAAATAGCAAAGCTTCACAGAACAGAACCACAAGCACAACAGCTGTCATAACAGAAACCCATATGAAATCTCTTTGCTGTCTGTTTCTGTGAAGAAATACAAACTTTCCAGGCCAACATTTGGATAGTAACCTCATGGAACCTCTTAGGCATTCCCTTCTCTCAAACTCATGTGTGTATCTCCCTGCATTGCAACAAAGGTATTGTTCTTTTCCTCACGTTTGTGCACACAGTAACTGCTACGAGAAATAATTTCTGTACAAGAAGAGTTTGAGTTATCATCTGAATCACTGCACTACTGGGAGCATCGTGTACGTTCTGAATTTTTAATGTTCAGTAATTTCCAAAAAAGAGCCTATTTGAACTTGCTTTTGAAAAAGATGGAAAATCTCTACAGCACAATTATTTGTGAACTTATCAAACACATGCAGCTTTCCTATCTCGTGTGGCTTAGATAGATCATTCAAATCACGCTCTGTCATGGAAAGTGCTACAAGGGACTGCAACAGCAGCTACTGCAAATGAGAGCAAAGTTCCCACCAACTCTTGTGCCAGCAGAAGCCAACTCATCAGGAAGCAGCCATGTACAGTAATATGTGCACTGGCAAAGTACAAAACAAGGTCATGGTGACTTTACTGCCCACAGTAATCAATGACTGCACGGGGTGAGACAGATCCACACCAGGTGTGAAGCTGTGTGTTACTGATTCAGTACAAGAATGATCTCAGAAATACTAACAGAAGCTATTGTGATAGTGGAATGGCAGGTTAAGATCAGGCGATGAACTCAAGATGGAAGAGAGGAATTAAGAAGAATGCATTCTTCAGCATCAAATGATTTTGATGACAAGTTGAATAAAAAGAATCATGGTAAACAGAAAAAAAAGACAGAGGAAGAAATCACACAGCTCAAAAGTTATGATTTAAGTCTGCCTCAGGATTAGTCTTCTGTGCAGAACAAGATGGAATTATATGTTTTCTATATTAGATATTCCTTGGCAAGGAAAGATGGTATCTTCCAATTTGTAGAGAAAGCATTTAACTGTATGCTGATGGAATGTCCAACAGCATTTTACCACCAAAGAAAGCAAAGGACTGAGACAAAGATCTGATTTTAGAAAAAGATGGTGCTCTCAGAGAGACAGACTCACGAGACTTCATTTTGCAACTTAAAAATGCAGAAGAGTAGCATGAGCAAGAGCCTGTTCACTATTGTTTTAAGCATGTTCCATATGGTCTTCCTGGATAGAGTGCTCTCAAAGCATTTAATGAATGAACAAGAATAATGAAGAGAAATATAATTTCTACTAACCTCCAAAAACCTAAAATGCACCTATTCAGGATTAAAGAAAATTTTGGCAAGTTTTGGTTTGTTTGTTTTTTTTTGTTTTTTTTAAATGATAAATTATGAGTTATAAATCAGGATAGATTGAGATTTTCTTTGCCCTCAATCTGCAATTTCAGAACTCCTCTGAAACTAAAAGAATGCCAGAAGCATATGCCAGTTTGTTTGTCTGCTTTATATTTTAATTAATTTATTTATTTTAAATCTGTTTTGCATATGGGCAAAATCTCAGGTGGGAGGAGAGGGTGGAATTTCCTGAAACTAAGTTTATTTTTGTAATAAATATTGTGCTTATTCTTAACACAATTCTACACTCATAGGAATAACAATGCTTTTGTTTCCTTATCCTTCCCTAAACACTAGTCTCTGCAGTGATTATGGCTAGATAACAAGCCTTAAAGGATAGGAAATTCAAAGAGTTCCTAAGAGGAAACCAAAAATAAGGCTACTTGGATGTTCAATAAAAGGCCTAGATTGAAATAGAAACCATTTGCATACAAAAAAATAAAATAATAATAAAAAAAAGAACGCAATGTTTTACAAATATATGAACAGTAAGAAGCAGCTAAGGAGAATCTCTATCCTTTACTGGATCAACAGGGAATGCGACCACCGAGGATAAGGAAAAGGCTGGGGTTCTCAATGCCCTCTTTACATCTGTCACTATTAGTCAGGTGAGTTATCCTCAGGGCACTCAGCTTCCTTACCTGAAATTCTGGGGCAGGGAGCAGAATAACCCCCTCCCCTTCCCCGTTCCCCCCCCAAAACAGGCAGAAATACTCAGAGACCTGCAACTCCATCTGGACAACTCCAGCTGGACTCCATCCAGCAAGTCCACGGAGCTGGATGGGATCTACCTGAGGGTGCTGAGGGGGCTGGCAGACATCATTGCCAAGGTTCTTTCCACCATCTATCAGCAGTCCTAGTCAACCAGAGAGATCTCAGAAGATCGGAGACTTGCCAAGGTGACGTGAGTCTATACAAAAGGTTGCAAGGAGGATCTGGGGAACTGCAGGCCTGTCAGCCAGATCTTGGAGCCAGGGAAGGCAGTGAAAGAAGTCATCCTGAGTGCAACCACATGGCATGTGTGGGACTGCCAGGGGATCAGGCCCAGCCAGCCTGGGTTCATGGAAGGTTCTCCGGGAGCCTTCTCTTCTCCAGGCTGAAGAGCCCCAGCTCTCTCAGCCTGTCCCCACAGGGGAGTTGTTCCAGCCCTCTGATCATCTTTGTGGCCCTCCTATGGGCCTGCTCCAAAAGCTCCACGTCCTTCTTATGTTGAGGCCCCAGAACTGGACACAGTACTCCAGGAGGTGCCTCACGAGAGCAAGCAAAGGAGGAGAATCACTTCCTTCAACCTGCTGGTCATGACTCTCATGATGCAACCCACACTGCTCTATCAAACAGTTATAGTCCTCTTTGTATCTGTAGTAGTCTCCATGGGAGAAAATAGGAGGCATTACTTTTGGAGTGACCTATGTACATGGATACACACAAGTAAAGCTAATTGCATACTGCTTACAGTGGGCTAACAAATCACCACATTGACAGTAGAGTTAAGTGACATTTCAAGTGTAATCCAGGCAAGGCACTGACACTCACAATTTCCACTCTCCCCCATTTTTTTCCCCTCTGTGGTGCAGTATCCACATAACACCCAAACATTTTGTCATTTTATTTTATTAAAGCTGCTGACGTTGAAAATCATTTACTCATAGTAGATGAAATCTGGATGACCTTTAAAGGTCCCTTCTACCCCGAATTATTTTATGATTCTGTGAAATCTGTACAAGACACAGAAAATAGCAGTTGCTGTGAAAACTCCTGACGTGGCTCCAGTTGTTATTTTTAATGACAGTTTCATACAGACATGGCAGGTTTGCATATTAAAGTACTTTTTCTTTCTACGGATGTATTTGGAAAACGTTATCAGAAACCTATGCTCCGAAAAAAAACAAAAATACTGGGTTCTCCTCCATAAGTTCCAACTCTAAGAATAAAGACCTTGCTCCCATTAAATTCATTAAGAATTCTCTCTTCTTCCTAAGCTGTTTTTCATACTTCTTAGAGAATTCATAATGGAAAGATTTGTATTATGGCTCTCTTTGCTGAAACTTGTGCTTTAGATTCTTTTTTCTCTATGGAAGAGTGACCTCTGCAGTCAGCCTCTGCAGAGCTCTTTACGCTGGACTTTAATCTCCTCTGATTCACTGCCACAGATAGGGGGGTTGGGAGAGGAGCATGGAAAAGAGTGAAAAAAAAAATCATGAAAACAAAGATCGAAAAGATCAACCTCTCATACTGAGCAATGAAAATGTCATCAGTTCCACCCCATGCCCCCCTTTCCTTTGCTACAGAATGAAAAACAGTTTCAGATTTCGCAGACAGAAACAGATAAAAACCACCACCACCAGAGGAACCGTGCCACCATGCCTTCTTCTGCAGCACTGAAGGAAACCTAATGCTCAGTTATGATGATCCCGTCCAACAGTTCTGAATCAGTGGAAACGGATTCTGAACTCACTGCAGATCACAAGCTGCATCAACAATGGGGTGCTGCTGCCCTCCTTAGTGCACTAACTGCACACGGAGGTACTGCTCCTTTTCTTTCCTGCTGTAGAAGGGAGGCATCAGATAGCGTGCTGTGTCCAATTTCATCTACTTCACTTTTAATGCAGGCAAACAAAGAGAGGTCAGGCAGCAGCATGAAGTTACAGAAAAGTGAAGAGAACGTGACATTTAAAAAACTGGAAGAATGAATCTGCTTAGAATAAAAGAGATGATCAAGGGCATACGCTTCATATCCTGACATACGCAGGAAACTGTTAGAAAAGAGATCAGTATTCCACGGTCGGTTCATATGGTGAAAGACAGCAAACAGACTAATTTGGTGTAAGGGGGATTTAAGAGTCAATATTTGTACCTAGAAAGAAAGGAAATCTTTCCAGCTATACAGATTATTTGCTCCAGTAGAGACTGTGTCAGAAACTTACAGAATCTCTGCCATCAGGAAATGCAGAAGAACAGTTAAGAAGCATCTCCTGTGTAAGGTTCAAGCACAATTCATCTCAGAATCAATTTGGATTTGTTCTGCAATCTGTCATTTACACTCAAAGTTAAAAAGGACAAACAGAGGTAGTGAGAACAGAGACTCCCTTACGCTTGCCACCTTCTTCACTTCACTGAGTGCAGTGCAAGAAAGTAGGGTATCACACCCAGCCTCCAGCACGCTAAGGACAGCCAGCACAGGTATTTTTACATCCAGCCCAGCATCTCTATCTTGCCATCTGTACAATGTTTGCTGCGCTCAAGGCCTGATTGTTATATCCTGCACCCAAAACAGCCACATCCACCTACACCTGTATCTAGAGAAATGATCACCAGAAGAACTTCTGCAGTCATGAGAAGCAAAATGCAAACCTGGCAATGCCAAGTGCTATCCCATTTTGTACATCCTTATGCTTCTTTACCAAAGCAGGGAACGCCATCAATCCCCACAGCATCACAGAATGAACACAGACCTCAGGAGACCACGCAGTCCCACTTTGCTGTGCAAGGCTTCTACCTTCCACCCATTGGAAATGGGCTGCTTTCAGTGCTCAAGAAGTTCAGCCACTCCCCATGTGTTCCACGTGAAATATGGAGCTGCTGTCAAAGAGCAGCAAACAAGAATCTGCTTAATGAGCTAAAGGTTTGATAAATAAAGTGTGATTTATTAATGTGACTTATTAAATTATTACATATTTTAAAATTACTAAAAATTTAATATGTGACTTGAAAAATAAGAGAAATTTCCTCCTCACCCTCAAATTAGTGCCTACTTTCATACACACCGTAATTTCAGACTGCACGATCAGACGAACTAGCAGTAGCTAAAAGAAAAAACATATCATCGTGACCACAGTAAGAATAAAAAACAACATATATACTGGCATTCACTGTCTAGAACTTATTGTTGGCTTGCTGATAATACCTCATAGGTGTATCTTGAGAAGGTTTTGTACAAAAAGGAACATGTTAAGAAAAGAAAAATAGAACGCTTAAAGAAAAATAGAACGCTTTAGTACTTAAAATTTGGAAATTATATTTATACATATGTATAGGTGGAAGCTTCACTTTCAGAAGTTCTGAGTGCCATACATATAAACACAATTCTGCTGCAGATGTATTGAAACGTTACCTGACATAAATGGTCAGACTGACATGGGAGTTATGGCATAGACAAGACATTGAACTCAAGCGGATCAGAAATGTAGGTAGCAGCTTCTGAGTAAGATTTAAGTTTCTATACATAACCAAAGAGAAATTGCCAAGGCATTAATAATTTGTTAAAAATGTCTTTCTATCTACTGACCTTCAAAATAAATACATGTCCAGTAAGAGTGTGCACCATGCATTCCAGCTACCTGCACTTCATGTCTCCATGTATTCCACAACATTTCATGCAGCCCCAATTTTCCCAGGAATACAGACGTAATTTTATTTCTCTTCACTCAGTTGCAGGACAGTTTGGCAGTATTGCCAAAAGCATCAGCACCTGGGCTAGGATTCTTCATGCAGCTGTATGCCTCAGGCTTTTCTTTTTAATTTACTTAGTTAATTTTGGGAAAAAACAACTCAGCTTTTCCCACGAATTCACAAGTAACATCTCAATTGCATCACGAGGCTGTTATTTCTCTTCCTGCTTTTACCTCACTCACTCTGCAGCTTCTACAAGTAATGGATAAACACTTCAAGAAAACACCTTGTCTGTATACAGAAAGTATGGGATGATGATGCTTATAAGCAGACCTATTCTCCAATTTGTGCACTTGAATTTGTAGCCTGTAAGTCTAAAATGTTATATGAATAATTAATTCAGGATCATTTATTAAACGTGCATCAATTCTACAAACTGCTCCCCCATCAAGCTGTAATTAGATATTTACCAAATGACAACTGAATCTCCCTTCTTACAACAGCAGTGCTTGGAAGTGCTCTCTCTCTCACAGTTGAGCACCTATCTGAGAAACAACCCCCAGCCATTACCCACAGCAGTTTCCCAAACAAGCATCCTGCAAGTAGCATTTTACTTTTGCCTTTCTCCTGCTAAAATCTGTAAAGGACGTGGTTTGGATCAAATTACCATGGGAAATAGGCATTTCAAATGTAATTCTGTCCCAACAGAACGTCAGGTTTTCACATACTGATGAATGTGCATTAGAAAGAGTTATTTATTCCGGTTTTGGTGTTGAGTTTTTCTTTGTTGTTACTGTTGTTGTGGGTGAGGAGAGGGAAGGAAAAGAATCTGATACGGTAAAACAAAAAGTCTGCTTTTCCAAACCAAAAAACTGATGGCAGGAGGAAAGCACGTATCACTACCAGCCTATTGAAACACTCGCCAGCGTGCTCTAATGCTGGAGCAAACATCATGAGACCAGAAAACACAATACAAACCTGTTTGCAGCCATCCATTTACAATGACAAATCTCTTTCACCTTGAGGTCAGTCATATCTTTTGTTGATAATCAGTCTGCTATCCTTGAACCGAGACACTCCAGAGGTGTTTTGACTCTAAAGTGACACGTTTAGTCTTGCAATTAAGAACAAATGCTTTTGGTGTTCTCCAAAAGAACATTTAGCGATATTTTGCAATCACAATTAAAAAATAAAATAAAATGATACCCATACAAAAATTATCTCTTCATTCCATGTCACATAGGCATTGTCATTGTCATTGTCAAGGCAATGCATAAGGATGTCTTATTTGTCTTATTCATGATTTACAAAGAGAACATTTTTAAAACTTGAACGTAGTTTTCAAAGTCTTGAAAGATTAAAACAAATTCTGAAGTTGATTATTTTTAAAGAAATCTTTCACTAAAAGACAAGTGTAAAGAAACAACAACACTAGAGTAGCTCTTCCAACTTCTTCACATCATGGCTGAAACGTGAGCTTCTAATAGCTCTGTGAAAAGTCATACCACATCCATGCACTTTCATAGAATCACAGCATCTTTTGAGTTGGAAGGAACTTCTAAATGTTACCCAGTTCAACTCCCCTGCAACAAACAGGGACATCTACAGCTCGATCAGGTGCTCAGAGCCTGGTCCAGCCTTGCCTTGAGCATCTCCAAGGTCAGGGCATTCACCAGCTCTCTGGGCAACCTGCTCCAGTACCTCACCACTTTTATTGTAGAGAACTTCCTTATGTCCAATCTAAATCTTTCCTCTTTTAGTTTGAAACCATTTCCTTTTGTCTTAAAATAACAGATCCCATTAAAGAGTCTGTTCCCTTCCTTCTTACAGCCCCTCTTCAAATACTGAAAAGCCTCCCCAGAGCCTTCTATTCTCGATGCTGCACAGCCGCAGCTCTCAGCCTGTCCTCGTAGGAGAGGTGTTCCATCCCTGGGATCATTTCTGTGGCCCTCCTCTGGATGTCCTACAACATCTCCATGTCTCTATTGTACTGACAACTCCACATCTGGACACAGTTCTCCAGGTGAGGTCTTACCAGCACAGAGTAGAGGGGCAGAATCACCTCCCTGACCCACTGGCCACTGCTTTTGATGCAGCCCAGGGTACAATTGGTTTTCTGGGCTGTGAGGGTACACTGCTGACTCATATCCAGCTGCCATCCACCAGTACCAAAGTCCTTTCTGGGAGTGCTGTGTTCCACCATTACATCCCGCAGCCTGCACTGATAGCACAGACTGCCATGACCAAGGTGCAAGACCTTGTACTTAGTCCTACTGAATCTCATGAGGTTCACCTGAGCCCACTGCTCAAGCCAGTCGCTATCTCTCTGGATAGCAAACTGTCCCTCAGGCATGTCAACCACACCACACAGTTTGGCATCATCTGCAAACCTGCTGAGGGTGCAATTTGACACTGTGTAATTCACCCTCAGATAACTAACACACAAACTTCGAAATTAGTGAATTAAAATAAAACCTTAAAAAGTGGTTGCTTCCCTGCAATCAGACTTGGAGTTCTTTCCAGAAAAATTGAGTGATGAAGTCAATTAAAGTAAGTAGTTGCATCTAATTCTGTGGCAGAAAGATGAAATTACATCACTGCTAGTAGCAGCAATTGAATGGCAGGCAGTAATCATGACGCTAATGTTACAGCACATCTCAGAACCAGTAAGTAAGGCATAACTAGAGTAATTTCAATAATTCAGTGAGCAACTTGGAAGGCAGTCTTTTTTTTTCTGTCAGCCTTTACAAGCAGGATGTTTATGTAGGAATGTTTAACAGTGTCTACAAGTGCCAAGTGTTTAAATACCTAAAGTACTAATGAATACTTGAACCATATGGTCAACCCAGAATGCATACACAAAATATACCTATAATACATATAAAAAAATGAACACACTGCTGCTAGGCTGACTTTTATTAACTCTTTTTGTGTAAGTAAAGACTTTCTATCTGCATATTGAACTTACAGTATATGAAACTCAGATGAATTTAAAACCTACAAAACTACAACAATAACCTATCCATAAGGATCAAAATTCTAGCAGGATATTTCCACAATTATGTTAGAATGCATTTCTCTTCATCAAATACTTATGGAAACAATGTATGAAATATCAGTTAGCATGATGACTGGAAAATAAGATCAAGGCTGATATGGATTAACAGATCTGTCAAATGAGGAATAAAAATTTAATTACATGCTTTTTTGGTGGATTTTTATTAATACACTTTTGATAGTCAGTATTTTAAGCATTAGGTTCTTAAGTCTGTGTAGAACAAGACAGGAACATACGCTCCCCCAGCTCCATAAAGAGTGACAGCACTTACATATGCCTTCCAACAGTAATTTAGCTCATGTAAAAATGCAGTTGGCCTCCTCTTCTGAGTTTCAACAGTATAACTTTCCAATAGCAATAAGTCTAGGAAGTTATTTGTGTTCCATAATCCCAAGCTCTCAGGAGAATAAAAATAGTTTTCACATTTCTTAAAGCTCCAAAATAAGCTTCCAAATTGTGCAAGCTACATATTGAATCGGGTTCTTCCTAAGAGTGTGGGTTTTGAGTAGAAATAAAAAGCCTAGTAGCAGTGACACATCCATTTCTCTATTTCTGATGAAACAGCCTTTCCTCTATGCACTCACCTTTTTAACTCTTTTACTCTTTTTAATTTTTTAAATACAATTTGGAAGCCATCTTCTTTACTTTCCACAATGAGAAAATCATCACAGAACAGCTTGAGTTCCAACCCCCCATTAGATAAGGCTGCCCAGGGCCTCACCCAGCTTGGCCTTGAACACCTTCAGGGATGAGGCCTCCACAACTTCTCTGGGCAGCTGTGCCAGTGCCTCACCACCCTCGCAGTAAAGCATTTTTTCCTAACATCCAGCCTAAATTTCCCCCCTTTTAGTCTAAAACAACTGCCCTTTCTCCTGTCACTATCTCCCTGCATAAAAAGTCAGACTCCCTCCTGCTTACATGCTCCCTTCAAGTACTAGAAGGCTGCAATGCAGTCTCCCCAGAACCTTTTCTTTTCCACGGTAAAAAAGCTCAGCTCCCTCAACCGTTCTTCATAAAAGGCCTCTCCAGCCCTTTGATCACCTTCATGGTCTCCTCTGGACCTGATGCAACAGTTCCACATCCCTCTTGTGTTGGGGACCCCAAGCCTGGATGCCATACAGCAGATGAGCCTCACAAGGGCAGAGTAGAAAGGGACAATCACCTCCATCATGCTGCTGACCATCTCCCTCTGGATGCAGACAAGGATACAGTCAGCCTTCTGGTCTGCAAGCACACACTGCTGGCTCTTTCATCCATCAGAACCCCAAGAACCTTTCTGCAGACCTGCTCTCAAGGATTTCTTCTCCCAGTCTGTAAACATATCTAGGATTGCCCTGGCCCAAGTGCAACACCCTGCACTTGGCCTTGTTGAACCTCATTAGGTTCTTGTGGTCCCACTTTTTGAGACTGTCAAGGCCCCTCTAGATGACATAGCTTTCTTCTGTTGTGTCAAAAGCATCACTCACTTTGGTGTCATCTGCAAACTTGCTGGGGGTGCACTGAATCCAACTGTCTAGGTCATTGATAAAGATGCACTGGATAAAGACGAACTGGAGCCCTTCAGTATGGGGAAAAGGAGGCTGAGGAGGGACCTTATTGCTCTCTTCCAATATCTGAAAGGTGTTTACAGTGAGAGCAGGGTTGGTCTCTTCTCACTGGTGACAGGTGACAGGATGAGGGGAAATGGCCTCAAGTTGTGCCAGGGTAAGTTTAGGTTGGATATCAGGAAACACTTCTTTACAGAAAGGGTTGTTAAGCACTGGAATAGGCTCCCCATGGAGGTGGTTGAGTCACCATTCCTGGATGTGTTTAAAAGCCTTTGGATGTGGTGCTCAGGGACATGATTTAGCAGAGGTTGATAGTTAGGGTAGTAGAGTTAGGTTGTGCTTGGACTCGATGATCTCTGAGGTCTTTTCCAACCTGAGTGAGTCTGCAATTCTATGACTCTATGCTGGTAACTACCAGTCCCGAGACTGATCCCTGAGGGATACAACTAGTCACAGGCCTCCACCTGGACATAGAACCATGGACCACAACATTCTGCTTGCAACCATCCATAAAGATGCAATTCTTTATCCACTGTATAGTCCTGTCTCCACATCCCTGTCTCTCGAATACAGAGATGAGGATATGGTGTGGCATCATGTCAAAGGCCATACCCAAGCCCAGGCAGATGGCATCTGAGCAATATCCTTGTAGAAATGTACAAGCTCTCAACTTACTCACAACTGTTTCTCATAGGCAGCTCTTACCTTTCCTACCTTGCCTATCCCTTCTAAAAAGCTTGTAGCCCTCAACCAAAGTATTCCAGATGTGTGAATCATCCAATCACATTTCCATGATAACAATTAGATCACAGTTTCCTAATTACACTATGGTTTCTCCTCCTGCTTATTTCTCACATTGCGTTCATTGGTGTAGTGGCACTTCAGCTGGTCTGTCCATTGTGATACCTTCTGGGAGGAGCCCTCCCAAAATTCTCTGGGAAAAATATGAGGTTTTACCCCACTCCTTCCCGAAGTGACAGTGCTCTCTGTCTCTTCTCTGTTACTCAGTGGTACACCTCTTTCCCCCATCAAATCTAGTTTAAAGCTCTGATAATGAGCCCAGACAGCCTGCTGCTAAGTATATTCTTTCCTCTCCTCATCAGTTATAACCCATCTGATGCCATCATGGTCCCTCAAAGGTGCAGCCAAGAACGTAGCACCCAAAACCTCGAGTGATTCTTCTGAGTTTCATTCTGTGATCTAGATGACATTTGCCAGAAGTTACTGTATTAAGAAGAGATAATGAGTTAGCTCTGTTTTCCATTGTAAATAATGGTAACTGGCAAACAAGATGAATAAAGCTTTCCTTGTCCAAGCATAAATAAATAACAATAAAAAAAATAATCACCTTCAAGCACATCACAACGAAGAGGAAATTGATCTTTTAAAATTAATTTTGGAGATCTTGGGGTGCTTAAGTCTAGTGTCACTACTGTCTTAAAAAAGACAAAACCAAGAGATATGTCAAATTTCACACCCATAACGGGGGAAAAAAAAGCAACCTCACATTCATATACTTGTACACCAATTCCCAGCACATTTGAAGTACTCAAAAAATATCTAACTGTGCCTATAAAATACCATGACAACTCATTAATAAGAATTCTACTTTCTACCTTGAGTTCTGTTCAGCACAGGAGTGTCTCTGTAATGCAGGACCACCCTATTACTCAAATGCCTTTCACAGTGTGAAACCTAGACACACAAAGGCTTAGATACACAAATCCACTTGGATGGGGGTTATTAAGGTGCAGCATCATAAAAGTTTATCAAAACCAGTACTTTCAGCCTAAGCCATATTATAGTTCTGCATTCTTTCTATTAACTGAAATTTCAGGTTGAGCAGATTTCCAAATTCATCTATTAACATTCAATTGCAATGGCTAAAACAAACTTGTCTGAAGATACGGTTGGCCAGGTTTGCTCCCTGCTGCTCCTGGGAGTGCTTTCACAAAAGCAGCATTACTATTGGAGGTTAAATTGAGCTTGAACATCCCAGAAGTTTACTTGGCATCACTGTAATGCCTTCCCCATTGTGCTCTGGGCCATATCTCCCATGAGAAAATTTACAAGTTCATTTCTTTCATCTTTTCTCTCTTTGGATTGCATTTCATAATTGCTAATGCTGCACTGAAGCGTCACACTCCGCCCTGAGCAGAAGAATTCTCAATACAGAGGTGCAGTGATACACAGCTACTTAAAGACCTCCTGATGCTACAAGAAAAATGCATAATTGGTGGAGTATGGGGAACAGAAATAGACTGTATACATACATGTATATATCTCTCTGTGTGTATACATATTTATACATGCACATATGCATAGCTTGGAAAGAGCTATGTACATTTTTTCAGTGTTTCTATCTCAGAACTGTCTTGTTTTTAAACGCTTCCCCTAAAAGCCAAGTTCCCCAAAGTCCTTAAGCTCTGCATATTGCATTTGCACCCCCTGACAGTATCAAGATTAAAAAATAACTTTTAAAATAGCTTTTGTTATTAAAAAATACATAACCTTGCATTACTTTTTTTTTTGTAATATACAGATTCAGAATATTAATGAGTTACGTGCAACTTTATCAGCAGTTTGTTTGTTTCTTCTCTTAGATTATAAGTCACTATGCTGAATCACAGCAACTTTCCCCAAATTAAAAAAAAAAAAAAAAAAAGTAAAAAAATTAATTACATCAAATGAAGAAACAACAAGTTTGAGCAAAGACAGATAGGGAGTAACAATATGTGTTATTTCCAGCGCTGAAAAATAAGATTGAGGAGTACTGAGAAAGAGCAGAGCACATTCTTTGTTTACTTTGGATAGGATCTACATGGCCTATGGAGGGAAGAGACATCTGCACGCTCCTAAGAATTCCTACATCTTTTCCCTCTGCATAAAACTCAGTCCTAACAAAACTGGAGTCTTTGTACTTGGCACAACTTCTGTTCCACTAGTTTCTGTCAAGTAATCACCAAAATGAGTGTTTCATAGATACATCTATATACTCCAAAGCAAATAAAGTACTTATTCCTCTCTGCTGCAAGCATCACTCATTTTCAGCAATGTCACTGAACACTAAAATAGAAACAGAAGAACATAATTTACAGCTATCTGTAATCAGCACACTTTCACTCGCATCCTTAACTGCGATTGAGAAAAAAGATACTGCATAACATATTTCTGACCTGCACCACGACTTACTTAAATCACTGTGATGAAAAGCAAACGTTAACAAAAACATTTACAGAAACCTAGCTCGCACGCAATTGAGCCTGCCATCTAGACAGGGCTCGAGGAAGCTCCCCACCACTGCTCTGGGGGATGCTGCATTCTGAGCTTCAGGGCACCATCAGCATGCTGTCCCTGCCCTGGGGCTGCCTGCACCATGTTGTGGTGGGAAGCTGCTCTGTGCCAGCAGAGCTCTGCAACCAGGCCTTCACACAGCAGCAGTTGCTCTTGGGCAAAGAACAACGGACCCTCACTGTGCTGAGAAGCAGAGCTGCAGCCCCTGCATTTAGCTGCTCCCCGGAGTGCCACACACTTGCAGCTCGCAACTAATTGAGCTAAAAACACAGAGGGAGAGAGGCTGTTGTTTCTATTTTTAAATACAAAGGAGGCAGTCAGGTACTAGCAAGATGAAGGCTAGTGAGATTGACGCAGACAGGATTTATGACTAACAATCATGTTTGGTAAGGAAGCCACACGTCACTGTAGGCTTTTTCCAGCAGCTCTGTAGGATATGTTTCTGTGCAAGAAAAGCAGGCTCGAGTATAGCTCATTAAGATACCCTGTAATCCCAAGACTGGCCCATTAGGAAAGCAGAACTGGAATTATTCCTGCTCTCTTTGAAATTCTTTTTCATCATACAGAGGAAGACTTAGCATCTCACAGAAACTTTGCAAAATCCTTCACCTTTTTCTCACAGCATGCAGCAAGCACCAACAGAACTCAACGTAGCTCTCAGTTTATTTTTAGAATCCATAAATGAAGTATCACCAGGGTTCCCAATTATTTGCCCAATGCATTTTTTAAAAGCAGGCCTAGACAGTAAGCCTGCACTTATAAGCATGCACATTTTACATTCAGACAAGTTCAAGAGAAATGCAGAGGAATAGCTGGGAGCAGTTGCTTTGACACTGAAGAACTTCATTTTCTTCATCAGGCATTCCCATCAAGTCATTTGGTGTTCTAACAGGCAGATCCTACGTACCAAAACAAGGCTGGATTTAGTTACTCCAGGATAACCTGTACTAAGCTAATGTTGTAGATCATGGAAATGAACACCTTAAAAATAGGGACCTCTGTAAATCCTGCAATACCAAACTGCATGGACGCTAGTAATTATGACAGAAAGGAGCAAGTTTAGTGCAAAATACAGAGAGCCTTACTAGGTGAGCTTACAGCATGGAGTGAAATTACCAGGCTAGAGTGAGACTAAGAGAAGGCGTACTCACAAACCATTCTGAGAACTCATCACATAACAAAAATGGAACTCAAAACTGGATCACAGTAATGAAAGTTGATGCTGGTTAAAAGCAAAATTGGTACCTCTATCAATGCAGAGGAAGAACAGAACATTGCACTGCAAGCACTGAATTGCCTTGAAAGACTAAAGTGATAGCAATGACAAAATGCAATCGCACAAAGTCAAGGTCAAGCACTCTAGAAACAGCAAGAATTTCTACTGTAAGCTGGAGGATCATCAGCTGGAAATAACAAAGGAGGAGTATAATTTGGATGTATTAAGCAATGAATACAGAGAACCAGATAAATGCAGTGTGAAAAAGGATGCTGCAATCTGTGACTGTACCAAGGGAGGCATTTTCAGCAGAGATGGAAAGACATTAAAGCCATTTTACAGGAAACAGGTAAAATCTTAACTGGAATTCTGTGAACTTTACTGGTCATCTGTCTTCAAAAAAAAAAAAAAAAAAAACAAACAAAAAAGAAGAATTCAAATTGAAGCAGGTGCAGAGATAAGCTACTAGAACTACCAGGGAAGCAAAGAGGAGTTAGTACAAAGAGAATGCTAACAGAGACTGCTTAAATTAGCTTGGTAAAAAGTAGGCTGGGAGGTAATGAGAGTGCTCTCTATAAATAAATCAAGGATGTAGGATAGAGGAAGGAAAAAGCTCTAAAGCTATAGACATCACTGGCACACAAAAAGGATATTCAGAAGCACAGTCAGAAACTGGAGCTATACATCACCAGGTTAACAAAACCCTGGAAGAGTTTTCACCAGAAGCGACAGGGTTAAGAAACAACAGAGAAGCAAGACATATTTTTGTATGGCCTTCCATAGCATTACTATCTATAGAAAACGGGCACTGTTGCTGCAGGACAGAAGATCCCTGCCAGTCCCCCTTTCTACAGACTTTTCCTTATCAATATTCCAGCTGGGATACCACTTTATGACTGCTATTCCTTTTACATTTCCTCCTTTCTTATGTATAGTGCAGAAGCAGAAGTCTACGTGCAGGCACTTTCCTATAAAACCTCTTCACTCTGATGTACTTCTCAGCTCAGGGACTCTCCCCAAAGCAAAAGCATTGATGTGTTCTGACATAACCACCAGTGTACTTAAAGGTGTAAAAGCAGTTTTTGTCAGCCTTAAGCAAAAAGCTAGAATATTTTTAACATCTGCAATACATTGCAATACAGCAACACCAAACAGCAACTTTATAGCTCACGCTGTGCTACGTAATTTACCAGTATGCCAGTTCTTTATTTCCTCCATCCTTACACTGTTATCTCCACAGCAAGCTGGTAATAAACTAACATCTGTTCCACACTGCTCTGCAGAGCTAACTAAATCAACCAGACAACCACTCTGACCATGCTATTTAATATAAGCAAGGTCCAGGTATCCTCATCAACCTACATCACTCTTTCACCCATACTGAAACACATCACTTTGTAACGTAACATGGCATTAATCACAAAAACTGCATTTTACCAATGTCAGTCTTTAAATGCTAAAAAGTTAATGCATGCTAAAAGTAAGGCTCCCATTTGACTTAAAAGGGTTGCTTGAAAGCAACACCTGAAAAGAGCACGTTTCCTTCAACTCATTATATTTTTTCACCATTAATCACCAAACAGTAGTGTAGCTCTATTGCTACCCATTTCATAGCTAAATCCTACCAACCTAATCTAAATACTAAATGTGCAATATTTAAATGGACCTACAGACACTAATCTAGCAGAACAGCTGTTATTTCCAAACACAGCAACAGTGAGATCCCAAATACTGCCTGCCCTGCCCAAAAGTTGCATGTTTCTTAAGGAAGAGTACAACACTGTGAAAAGCCATATGCTATGAAAGATCCCCAGCCAAAAATCCAGAACACACTAGCAATGGCCCTGCTCAGCAATAACCAGGCAGTATCAGGAATGATACTTACATTACTCCATTTAGGCTGTGAATGTGCACCAGGTTATAGGCATGCCCCAAGCACCTTGTGTTCAGATCTCATGCAATTCTTACACAGCATCTGTAGGAACACACAGACAAGCTTGGTGGAAGCCAAACCTGGCGTGCTGGTTTAGAAGGCAAATTATCATGTGATTTTGTATTTTACATGTAGATTGTGATAGAGATTAGATGCTGAAGTCCAGCCTTAGCTTAAAACATGAACTGCATGGACCACTAATAAAACCACAAGCCTCTTCCATAGCTATTATCCATGCCAGACAACAAACGGCAGGGGGTGTGGAGGGTTGATTTCCAGTCAGTATTATAATAGTAATACCAGACATATTCCATGTCTAGTCCTGTGTTAATCCTAAACTTAAACTGTGTATTTTTTTTCCCAATTTCAACCACTGTTTTATTGATTGTTAAGGGGGAATTTTCCTTCCAACTTGGTAAAGCACGTACTTGGAGACGTTGTGCTAACAGACTGATCCTCATTATTTCTGAAAGTGGAAACTCAGTGATAGCTTTCATAAGCACTTAGAGACAAAGTTCATTTGGGCAGTTAAGGCTCTGCATGTTATTCCTCTTCTAGCTAGGTTCACCTCCCTTCAACAAAACTCATTCACACTGTGGTCTCTGCATCATTGTATTCTCACTTCTAACAAGAAGACCTTGCATGGGGCACATCATTCATTTTCACTAAAATGTATTTATATCCATCTGATCGTAGAATCACTCAGGTTGGAAAAGGCCTTAGAGATCATCAAGTCCAACCATGACCTAACCAAACTACTCTGATATACAGTCCAGACCTGATGTATGCATACAGTAAAAATAAAAACAAGCAAAAAGGGAAACCAGTGATCAGGTAGAGAAAATCAACTGCAAATACCCAGTTGGTGCACGAGAGACTACAGCGGTGCACAGCAACTGCAAAGAGAATATGCATCTGTCTGCTCCAAGCACTGTGCTCCCGGAGATAAACAGAGAGAGCTGCTGCTCTTTCAGGATCAGGTATACTTAGGAGCCTCTCTGCATGGACAATATTGATTTAGAGGCATTCCTTATGTAATGGCCATCTGTAACGTTATAATTAGACCGAGCAGCATACATGCTGGATTCTTTTTCAATTCTATGGGCACACAGCCCTTCACGTAGAGCTGGTGTATTAGGTGTCCTGAGCATTGACCTCTCTCCTTCAACCTGCAATTTGTCTTTTGAGGCTGAACAGCATTCTTTGTTTCAATGTATTTTAGTCTCTTTTGAAGGACACAACAGTCTCAGCACGTAACAGTACTTCGACTGCTTTTCTAAAAATCACTCATTTAAAAAATTATATGATTATTTCATTTACTCAGTTCACTAATTAGCACTATCAAGGATTTTGTGGCAACAAATGAATAAGAAATAATGACAATCTGAATAAGTGTGCTTCTCTAAAAAATCGTCACTCCAAAATTACCTTTAAAAACAACAATAACACTACCAATTTTCTTTTTCACTGTAATTTCTCCTGCTGCTGACCTGGGAGAGACATTCTTGTTGATGTAGAGACCATGTGTAATTTTCCCAGTAGGGCTTTCTCATTAGTTTTGAAACAGATGAGGAAAGGAGTTTTTATTTTAATTGCAGTCTTTAAAAAGAAGAAAAAAGAAAGAAAGAAAGAAAAAGAAAAGTGAGGAAAATAGACAAAACAATACACAATATAGAAAACAAAACTTCTAAATCAAAAATGACATTGAAAGTGCCATAATCCTTTGTGCAACCCTTGAATCCTAAGAAAATATGAAGCTCTTGTGGCAAATGACAGAAACCATAAAGGCGTCACCACAGGAAAATAGATTTTCTTTTAACCAGAATTTACAGAAGAACAACCACGGAGCTAAAACTCACATTATCCGGCTGCCCTATCCTGTAGAAATCAAAGTTGGCGCTTACAGTCAGGTAGATCAGAGCACGGATCTGCAGAGCATCAGGAGTGAGCTCCACCATCTGACAGCCTGCTCCATTTGCCTCAATTTCTCAGTAACTTGAGGCTTCAGTTGCACAACTTCAGAACAGCTTTATCTGACCACAGTAACCATTAACACTGTCTGAAGTCACCAATACCCAACAGCTACTAGTAGGAATGCAAAGCACAGTCTTAGACTAGTTGCCTAAGAGCAGATGTCCACACCCTAAGATGTGGACCAACCCCATTCTGACAGATTGTCAATCATGGGTTCTCTTTTTCTTAAGTAATTTGTCATGCCCTGAACCCAGATTTGAAGCAGGCCATCAAGAAGCTGTGATAAACTGTCTGCAGCGTGCATCTCCACTGCAAGGTTCCTGCCTTTCCACGGTGCCTGATCCTGTAGCACCTCTGTGAGACAATCACGGCTATCCATGATAAAGCACAAGTCTCAAGTACTGCAGAGGTCACAGCTCAGTATTTAGCTTGAACCGAAACATTTATTAACACTGCTCTTCCTTTGCACTACTCTTCTTCCTTGGGATGGAAAAGAGAAGGAAGAAAACTCATCCCAGGAGCAGGAACGCTGTGGCAAAGAGCAGAGGCTAAAAGCACACACGACGACAGCACAGAAGAACCCTCCAGAGCATCATCCAAACCAAAGGAAGCACCAGAAAAGTGACCTCACTGCGTGAGGCAGTGGGCTGGACAGCATGGTGCATCCCAAGACATCAGCCAAGGACTAACCCTCTGGTGTAAAGACTTATGCAGTGCTTCCAAGATAGCAAAGAACAATGCTGTGGTGCAGTGGTGATTAGAACAATGGAACAACAGAACAATATACAACATATCTGTATATACTTATACAGATGGATTATGTAGAGAGATACAAAGAACAATGGTGAATAGAACAATAGAACAATGCAATGGTGTGTTGGAAACAGCATCCAGACTCCAGTAATCCCACACCACAACTCTTGACAGAGATGACAGCTGTTTGCTAACCAGTAGCTCAGCACAAGAGCACGATACACAGAAAAATACTGAGAAGACATACTCAGTGACACTTCCTATTTAAAAATGTAGCGTCTGATGTTAAATTCCAACAAAAAGATAATTGATAGGAAGTTAACCTAGAATAAAATCCAAAATAACAGTATTAGAAAATCAGTTACAACCAGTGTTGTGCTGAACACTGCATTTTCTCGCTGTATCTGAGAACAATATTTTATTCACTGCTAACAAGAGTACTATGGAAGTCAAAGATGCAATCTTAAAAAATGCACAAGGAACAACCTGCAAAATTGCACTTTCTTCTTTCATTACTGAGCTTATGTAAAGCCTTTATTACGTTACTTTTGCTGCAAAACTTTATGAAGTGCTTTCTCTTCCATTCTTACACACTATGAAAACTTTAAAGCAATGGGTACAAAATACAGCTGTGTTCTTTTAAACAGAGTTCTGAAACTAATTAAGTTGAAATACTGTAGAACATGCTAAAATAGAAAATAGCTAATGAAGCTGTAACTGTATTTCAGCTGTGCACACTGTAGAAGAGTAATTTTTTTCATACAGAAACCAATGCTTAGGGGCATTTAGAAAATTGCTAAAGTAATTGGAAGAAGTAAGTGTGAAACAAATGTATGCGTTTGCAAAAGGTGCACGCTGAGATAAGAAGCTTAGGTGTGTTGATAAACCTGACTGAAGGTAGCTTTGCTTCATGCAGTGCTTTTTTTCAGGAGTCAGTTTAACTTCCTGTTATACTTTGATTAGAAACCGACTTTTAATTGTGCCGAAAATATTTTGGACAGGAACATTCTGAATGCACCATTGTCTCTTTCATGTTTCTAGTGGTGCTGGATGATAAAGTTAATTTTCTAACACCTTGCCACCTGTAGGATAGGGAAAGCAGTGGCTCAAACAAGGAAGAAACGTCTGAAGCAGGCATTCAGAATATGGAAGAGCATTACCTGCTGCACAAATGTGCGAGTGTGGATATGAGCTCTTCAGAACAAAACTGCCCCCAAAACTGCAAAGAAGCTGCACTGAGATTAATGGATTTTAAATGCAGCTTTCTTTACATACACGTAGGTCACTCCAAAAGTAATACCGCCGACTTGTTTCCATGGAAACTACAACAAAGAGCACAATAACACCACCTGATAGAGCAAACTCTCAGCTCACAAAGATCTGCACAGCCATCCAGCACGTGGCTTGTCTTTCACATCACAGTCACCACTGCTGGAACACACCACCCATCACCACACTGTGCTCACATACCCACTAGATGGTCTCCGCAAACGTTCAGCAAGCGTCAATGTCAACAAGTGTCATTTTTTCCACATGGAGCAATTCCATGGCACACCGCTGCTTCAGCTGCACTGCCATGTCAGACACCCGTCTGCCAGACTGCCCCTCTGCTGCCACCTGTCGCACAGCAACACCATGCAGAAGAATACTGATGGGACGGTTCAGCCTCTACTGCCATACCACCACCATCTGCCTCTGATGTCATCAGCCAACGTAATGAAATAAGAGGCACTGCTTTCAGAGAAGTCCTCTTATTATTTTCAGTGTGCAGCTCAAACTTCTAGTATCTGAGTCCCTTACATGCAACACATAGCTTTACTCTCACTCATCTAAAAATACTAATGCTTTATTTTTCAGTCATGGCTTAAGAGGGCCAGGGAGTCATTTCTTCAATACCATCTTGACAGATTACAATGAAGATATTTCCCAGTGGAACAGGTACTCATGCACCGATTGCTTACATTTAAGAGACTTATGACCATTCTGGATTGGAAATGAAAATAAAACAGATAGCTATATAAAACCATACTGGACTTCACAACATTTGAATACCATCCAGCTAGTTTTAGTAGCCTACTTCCAGACGTCATGATGCTCAAATCTTCATATATTTATTAATATACTTCATAAATGTACTCTAATTCTCTTTTTCCTTATTTGAAGCAAATCAGCAATAACATGCAACTAGAATATCAAAGCTGGAAGTCTCAATTTTTAAAAGTCAGAATGACTGAAATGCCATGGGTTTTTTACCAACCATTTTCTTCATTCAAGAAAACGTTCACTCTTTTCCAGCAGAGAATTAATCCTGCTGGATTCCCATGAGTAATCTAAGAACAGCAACCTGGGTTTATCTGCCCTCAAAAGAAGCACTGACAACAAGTATGCATGTTCTATTTCCATCTGGTAACCATGGTGAAGGTTGTCCTTTTGGACAACGGGAAGAGGGACTTAGGTCCCAGTTCTCAGAGAGCTCACTCCTCTTTGCAAGAAACGAAGCCTAAGATTCTCACCTGAAACCCTGGGAGAAAAAAAGCAAATTGAAAATTTCACATTAAAACTACTAAAGCCGGGAGCACTATAAGCACTTTACACATCTGTTGCAATTATCTCCTCCAAAAGTACATCTGCTTTTGCTCCTCCAGCACTGAGTCGTATATTGCTCGCGTGGCAAGGAATATAGCATCTGTGCACAAACCACAAACTGGGGCACATTCTCAGGATCCTCTGATAACAATGATGGGGTATTTCTGTAAAACTTTTCAAACATATATGGAAGTAAAAGGCGACAGAATTAAGTATTAACATAGTCCTCAGTGTTTGACTGTTCTTCAGGGAAGAGGGTATTTCAATGAGAATTTCCACACTCGAAAACTAAAAACACACAGGGGAAACCACAAACTCCATCATCAGAAGAAAACAACTGACACTGTTGGTCATTTTGGTGTATGAGCAGAACTACTCGTCCCTTACCCTTAAAGCAGTTGGGTCAGACAGTAATTAAAGGACTTCTGATTGAGTACTGTTCTGTATAGAACAGCACATGTTATTTTAAGTGTCCCTACTTTTTAACTGTTGCCACTAAGGAAAGCTGAAACGTTTGGTTTCAGTTTGCTCCTCCAGTGAGATTTTACAAGAAAATAATATGTATATATATATATATTTCTGCAATATTTGCAATAAAACTTACAATGATAAATGCAGCTCAATGTGTTCTTCCAGCTCTGTAATTCATGCTTCACTCATCTGAAAACCTCTGTTTTCTTGACTCAGTTCTTCCTGCACTATTCCCACAGATTCTTCTTCTCTTCAGACCGTTTGGAGCTGTGAAGATGTTCTTCCATTTACTCATTTTATTGTGCTTATCTATTTATAGACTTAAGTGTTTGAGTCAATATAAGGGATTAGGAAGGAAAATAACTAGTGATCTGTTCCCCCACATTGCTTACTGTGGTAGAAAGGAAAGTTATACAGCAGTCTGGCAGTCTTACTGGCTGTGAAGTGTCATTAAGTAAGAGACAGCAAGTTTTATCATGCACCTCTGACTACTAAATTCACAAAACAAACAGAAGGTTTACCATGGGAGGTAGAGAGATCAGGCAATATCCTCAAGTCACTCTTCCTGTAAAACAGCGTGTGGTTACTGAAATTGCTATGGGAAAATGGGAGTTCATCAGAAACACACAGTTCTAGGTGAAAATGTTCCTTAACCTTTTACATTACCACTCTTTAAAAAAAAAAAAAAAAACACACGGCGTGCAAAGATAGATGCTTGAGCACTAGGAAAAACTAAAATATTTCATCTGAAACAACGTCACGCTAAAAGCCTTCATGCAGCTTTTGTTGTTCAGCTGTAGTATTTCATTAAGGGAAGAAAGTCTCTGCATGCGTCCTCCAGCAATGCACTTCAGAAGATGTTCACAAGTTATGCAACTGAAGCTGAGGAGGACACAGCAAAGGGGTAAACAAGAGACAACTGCTTCTCTCAAGGCAGTACTGCATGCAATTATTCCACCCAGTGCACTACGCATATGATTTTGCAGGGAAGTAAAGCGACGTTCAGGTATCTCCATTGCACATGCAACTGTGGCTGCAGCTTCCTTCTGGTGTGTGGTTACTTGGTAAAGAAAGTGTACTAAAAAATAGTTCTTCACTCAGAAAATGGTTAATTGTAACCTAACAGTCTGCACATTATTCCAAACTTCCCTTAACCATGTATTCTTTTTTTTTGAACACTCATAGTTCATGAAACACAGGCTTACCTCCCCTAAGTACCAATTAAAAACTGTTTTCCAGGAGGCAGTAAAACAGTATTCCTCAACAGACAGCTATTACATCGCCTCCACAAACACATGTGGGTTTCATACTGCGCTCATAATAACTGCTGCGTTGAAGAAGCTTTATTTCCCTGTTTCATTTCTGCAAAAGGGCCAAAATGTATTCCGGGAATGAATATAAATGTCAATTATTAAAACCAATGTTCCAAACACAGAATTCAGGTTATTCAGGTGATCTGAATTACAAAACCTAGCTTCCCAAAATGCAAATGAGTTATTCTAAACTAAATGTAACACCAAGAAGGAAAAAAAAAAAAACCCACAACACAATTTTAATTATCCATGAAGCATATTTCTTTCTGCCCCCTGTCGTTTGCCTGATTAGGCCCGTCCTTCAAATTGACATGGGTGAAGTGCAGAGGGCATGTGAAATTTTTATGGCTTTTCCAAAGCCATGGGTGTCACGGACATGATGCTATAAATCAGGCCAGTGCTGGGACAATGGAACATAAGGAATGAATTAATCCCTTGATCATTAAAAAAATACGTATGTAAGTAAAGTACACAAGCTTTTTGCTTTCAACAAGTAAGCTATTTTCACATGATCTTGTTGAAAGAAATTACCAGCAGAAACAGAGAAAACTGATCACAGTGGTAGCAGAGTATCTAGAGTACAGGTAAGTACAGAATTTGGCCACAGGACCTCAGCAAACATGGAAACAAACAAGCCACGACTGTAAGATGAGCAATAGTGCACAAAGATTCCCATCACGTAGGGAATCCTTCTCCTTGTGAAGTATTTTCTACTGCTTTGATAACCCTATGAGAACATAAATAAACAACTGAAATGAACTACGCCTGGAATACAAAGTCAGGATAATACATTAGGTTGACTCCAGTCTAAAAGCTATGCCCAGTTGCTCATTTATGTCAGAAGGTACCAGAACCCCTACACCACACTGAGCTCAAACAAAGCCTTTGTGTTTGCTGTGCTGCTGCAGCCATAAACGAGTAGTATAAAACTGGCAAAGGAATGGATCACTGTCAATGTCAGGACCAGCACAGCTCAATCCTTTATCGACCTCTTCCTTCACTTTTTCTATAAAACCTGTTTTTACATAATACAGCCACACTGAGATGCAAATCTGATGTCTCTCTTACACTGTTTCTGACTGTGCCATTACTACCATAATAGTCAAAACCCACTCACTCACCAGTGTGCTGTGAGTACTATGTTTGTTTTGCCAAGTAAAACACAAAGGAGTAAATTGCAATAATGCAGTCCAGACATGCAGAGCGGTTACAGCACAAAATTAAACAGAATAAAAGAATGCCTGGGTTTCTTCCTTTGAGCTCGTGACAGCATCTCAGATATACTTATTTTCTAATTCAGAGTGAGTGTCTGATAGCATCAAATAGTTCAGATTTCAGTGTATATAACACATTATGAATACCCTTGCTCCCCTCTGCTGAGAAGAGCCAGAATTAAGACATCCTGCAGCCCAGCAGACAGTGCTTGGACTCTGTTCCTGAATTCACCTTCAAACTGCTGCGGAACCCTTGGCTAACGTTTTACCTCCATACTCACTTCTCTGTTTCAGATTACAGAATTCAAGTATTTCCCTGCTGTTGTAAAGCAATTTAGTAATAGAAATTTCATACTAAAAAGGGTACATGAGAATTCCAGGCCTTATTCAAAAAAGCATTCTATTAAAAATGTAATTCCACCACTAACTCACAATTGCCCACTACTGATTAGGTTGTTACACCTAGAAAACCTGTCTTGCCTTTGAGAGCGCTGCTCTCAAAACATCTGGACATCATAAAGGATGCCCAGATCCCTGCTTCACTGCAGAGACTTCATTACAACAAACAAAGGGTTAATTTTGTATTTCCAATAACTTTCAGAAGTCTAATTTAAGAAGTGGCTCAATAAAATAGACAAGATCTCAGAGGGCCGGAGGCACGTATTAGAACCAACTGGTAAGACGTTCCAGTGCGTGCTATTTTCTTTTAAATATATCCTAAATCTCTCCTAGCAGGCAGCCCTGCCTCTTCATTCTCAGTAACAATGGACAATAACCATAAAAATGACAAGAGATGTGAACCCAAGACCCAAAACATTTTCTGCCCTACAAGTTCTACTCAGAGCAACTGCAACCACAAATATTTGCACACGTGCTATTTTCATGTAGTATTAAACAAGGAACACCACAAAACTTGGACTCCAGACACAGTGCTGATATTGCCTTTCATCCTTTATTTCATTTATTTTATTGCTTTCATTCTCATCAAATAGCTCCTTATTGTTCATGTCTCCCGTAATTAAGATTGCGCCAGGTTACACTAACTACAGCAGTACTAATTAATGCTTGACACAGGGCCCAAGTCTGCCACATTATGAACAACTCATTATTTTTTCCACTTTCCAGTGTGGGCTGAGGAATTTTAATGGGAATCGATTTCATTGAAAGACCGATCCGCAATGCTACAGCACTTCTGTACAGCTCCAGGTAAGCAGCATTTCTAATGAGAATTCAGTTGAACAATTTAACATATTAACCTCAATGGAAAATGTAACAAACTGCCTCAGAATCCTGCTTTTCAGAAAGGGCTGAAATGGGACTCGGGTCACCTGGCCCAATCATCTCCAACCCTTGTTCCAGCATTTTGCCATAATTGCTTCCCTGAACGCATCAACTCCTAATATCTTATTGAACAGCTGCCCCCTGTGAAAACTTACATCTTTTTTAAACATTCCAACCAAAGAACCACAAAAACTGTTCCTTCCAAATTTAACTTAGCCATTTCCAGTGATGTGTTTGGTTTTGTTCCCTGCAACTTGAAAACTTCACCTAAAACGTTAGTTAAATGTACTGAATGCCTTTTGATAACAGTAACCACCATCTCCCACCAGAACCTCTGTGTTTCAGGGGTGGTTGTATTTCTTTTTATCTTTTTGCAACCTTCTCGTATCCTCTTTCTCTATGCTATAACAGCATCTTTTATTGCTATGATTTCCTTAGCTTGCTTCCCATAAATTATTAGTTGAGGAAACAAAGTGGTCGGCTAATTCCTGCAGCTCAAGTCAGGCTACACTCCTCAGCCTTTCATTTTCTGCCTCAGTCAACTCCATGCATTCCAGGCCACTCTAGATCCTTTGATCAAAATTATTTTGACAATTTTATCTTATTCATTACTAATAAGTATAATACCTACTCTAAATTTGTTCCATATTGGTATTTCCATAATTTCTCTTCTCCTCCCTCTCCTATTTTTCCCCTCCTCATAACATACACTGATTCTGATCAGGTCAATTTCTTACCCTTGTGATTTTGTAACCGATAAATTTTAGTTTTTTGTGCATCACTTACAAACCAAATTCTCTGTACTGTGTTCTTCAGTTCATGACCAGACAGCAACAACAAAGATTTTAAAAGCAGCTGTAGAACCAACAGCTTTATACTCTGCTCAGCAGCTTTATACTCTGCTCAGCAGCTTTATAAGCACACTTTATACAAAAAACTCTTCCCGACTCTAAACTGCTTGGGGTAGCTATCATATTATATAAAGACCAAACACATGAATGACACAGCTAATAACAGACAAAGAATCTAATCAAATCCACTTCAGACAAACATGTACAAACATGATTGATTAAAAAAAAAAAAAAAAGTTTAGCAATTTCCTGGTTTTTAAATCAGTAGGAATTCTTGAAATACATAATTCCCTTCATCTCGCTAGTTTCATTAACAAGGAAAGCAAATTCACCAACCTAAATACATTCCACATAAGCCATTCCTTCCAATAAACAAGGTAAGTTTTAGAGCTTACCAACAATCTTCCTGATCTTTCTATGATAAGCATGAGCCCTTCTTAAATGAAGGTATACATTCATCAACAGCTGTAAGCCCAAAACGCTAGTCTTAAATTGACTGCAAGATCTGGGACAGGACACTCCTTCTGGAAAGCACAAGCCCAGTGACCGTGAAAGAGAAGTCAAGAAGTTAACAACAGTTAAGAAAAGGACTGAGTTTAGAGCTGTACTTTCTTTGGTACAAAACAGCATTCCAATTTGCAACTACCTGCATACTGCAGCCCACGTCCTTCCTATAAGTGCATTTTTTATCGGGCTCCCTCCACTAGAAAGTGAAGCAATCACAATTTCTAGTAAACCTTCATGCACAATGGTTTTACTTCATTTTCCTATTCTTGTTTGCCCTGTAGCTTCATAAACATTATATTGGCACAACTGAAGGTGTAGTGAATTTTACTCTGCAGCCTTTCTTCCACCTACTGCAGAAGGACACAATGGTTAAGGTTAGAAGGGACCCCTAAAGGTCATCTGGTCCACCATCCTTGCTCAAGCAGGGAGACCTAAATCAGATGAAAATGAAAACGAAATGTTCGGGGTTTCTATGGATCTAAATGAAGAATAAATACATTTCTCAACAGCTAGAAGAAAAAAGGCTTTGAGAGTGATTTTTTTGGGTGATTGTTTTGTTTGTTTTTTTGTTTGTTTGTTTTAATGTTTTTATCATACCTGCTTATCTCTGCAGTCAGTTTAATGCTTTTGTGCTGGCTTCGAAGGACACCTGACATGTGGCATAAATGTTTTGGACTTTTTTCATCTAAATAGATATCACAGTTATGCAATATTAAGGTTTAGAGTCCGTATCAGTAACTTCAGGATAAAATAATCTCAAACATTCTGATAAGGATCATAACAAGAAAAGCCAAAGAAATTCAACCCCATGCTGTGCTGTGCTCTATTTCAGTGAAGCCTGCTCCAAATGCCAGTTTTCACTCTTCTCATGCTCTCCTTCCTGGTTAAGTATTTCGTGCTCCTTTCCACACTGACTTCTAGAGTCTACGCAGACAGCAGCCAGAGCAACAAAATTAAAGCAAAACATTTTATTATTGTTCACACATCACACAACTTGTAAGTTAAATAAATAAACAGGGATTTTGTTAAAATAAAAAAAAAAAAAGGCTGCAAAAATCCTTTTGGCTATCTCACCTATCTTTCTGCTAGTTCGCTCCTATATTCTAGCTTATAGTCTCTGCAAATGGTTTTCTGTACAGAATATATCTTCCTGGGTGGATCTGAGGTGAGGGCAGGAGGGGTGAAGACAGATGGGATGAGAATCAGTCACCACTTTCTCCATTATTTGACATCCCACCTTCAGAAGAATACACAGCTGGCTCCTCATACTGGACTCAGGGGTACACAGAAACCCAACAACTTTCCACCTCTCAGGTGCATCATTTCAGCAGCAGGACCAGCTCTCCACAGTTCCCAAAAGCACCCCTTCCTCCTTGCTTCGCTGTTTAACGACAGCAAGGCCTGACCTTAAATAATAATGCTCATAATCAATTAATGTTTGTGCAAAAATGCAGGACTTCTGTGAGAAACAATCAGCAAAAAGGAAGCAGTAATTTTTTAAAATAGTTCAAGTCGATTAAACATGAAAGGAATTTCGTGGAACAAGCTACGACATATCTCCAGGCAATGACTTTCTCCTTGACATATCCCAAACCCAGTACTTTATATTCAGTAAAGATGTCAGAAATCTTTAAAAAAAAAAAAAAAACAGAAAACTTAAAGTGTATTTTAATGCAAGAATAAGAATTAGATGCCTATCCCAGAGAAAGAGAGACTCCATATAATCGCAAACCTTTTACAAATTTTTATTTCCAAAAAGCCAAATAATTACTTAATTTTCTCAAGCTGTGAGGAAATACAAACGTATTAACATAGTTTGTACACACACAAAGCAAAAAAGATTATTTCTCCACCTGTTATCAGACCTGTTGCTGGATCAGCACATTACTGTGCATTGCTTCCAGCACCAATACCAGCCTGTAGATTTCATAGCATTCAAACTCTCCTTTCCTTCCCCTTCTGGGTCAGAATTTCATATGCTCAACTCTTTACAAGGGTAGATAACGCTAGCACAAGGGGAAATGGTTTTAAGCTGAAGGAGGGAAGATTTAGGTTGGATGTCACGGGGAATTCTTTACTGTGAGAGTGGTGAGGTGCTGGAACAGCTGCCCAGAGAGGCTGTGGATGCTCCATCCGTCTCTGGAGGTGTTCAAGGCCAGGCTGGATGGGGCCCTGGACAGCATGCTCTGGTATGCTGTGACTCTACGGTTCTATGAATTTAATAAGTTTCCCTCCCACATAATTCTGAAAATGTGAAATGCTTATTTTTGGTTAAAGACAAATACTATAATAACAGTGTTCTGTTTTTGTGCTGCAAAGTCTCTTGGTTTTTGTGTGTTTTCGTATTTTCACAGGCTACCTTTTGCTTAGTCTACATTTTTTATTTTTTCCTTTAAAACTAATGCTGAAAAGCATGTTACCAAATTGCTTCAGAACAACTGCAGGAAAAACTGAGCATCGATTTTTTTTTTTTCAGTTATCTGAAAATAGGATGGCATAAAAAGCCATCAGTCTCTGTAGTCTGCAAGAATTCTGAGAATCTTAAAGACAGTCGCATTAACAAAAACATTCAAGTTACTTAAATTCAAAGCTGGCATAGACCGTATTGGAAATGTTTTGACAACAAGACATTTTTTACTTTTCTGTTTTTTTTGGGTTTTTTTTGCAATGGAAGGAAAGAAGGGTTTAGAATTGCTAAGAATGCAGTTTTATTTACAACCCAATGCCTCATTACGGAACCTGTTACAGTATGCTAGCTCTCATGCTCCAAGCTGACAAACGTGTTTTATCAATTTATCCATCGAGAACAGATACGCTAAATGACATTTTTAAAGGTCTTTATTATACCCTTCTTCTGCCTTATTTCCACAGATCTTTTAAGTATATGCTTGCCCTTTGATCACATTCCCTCAGTTAAATGTGTCAAGGTTTTATCTTCAAAAAGCAGTAAAAATAAGTGTAACTGTGCTAGACAGACATAGCACACCTCAGTCTTAATGTCAAGGATGGCACCAAGATCTTCTCGACTCGCTCCAGGCCATAGGAGAGCATAATTGCTGTTAAAATGGTAGCGTGAATTTTAAAGCCACTCCAATTAAAAAAAAAAAACCCACAAATTATGCTGTATGTGAATTTTCAAGAGCTCTTCAAAATGACTTCTCTGATAGTAGGTTGAGAAGAAAGCACTGTGTCATGTACCGTAACACTTCTCATAGAGCACTGCTTCCTGCATGCTAACCATTAGCTGCACCAGAAAGACTCTACTGGTTCAACTCAACTTCAGTTCATAACAGCTCATTGCTTCTGTCTTGTGTTAATTTCCCTTGCTGCTTTGACCACCCCATATTTGCTGCATGTACTTTGGTTCTCTGTTCTACCCTTCTCCATCAGACATGTTTGTACCAGATTAAATCAGTTTGCCTGACTACAGTACCTTTCACAAGGTCAATGCATTTTAGCAGGGAATCTCCGCTGGCCGCAGCTGCTGCAGCAAAGCAGTTCTGAAAATGTTTAGCACTAAATGTTTCTGTCTGTACAGTGTTTCAAATGCAAGTGTATTTGGAAAGAAATTACATAGTACCAGTTTCTATACCAAGAACTGGCTATTGCTGGAGGGCTGCAGAAATGCTCAGAGGGCTGGAGCGCCTCTCCTATGAAGAAAGACTGAGGGACTTGAGCTTGTTTACCTTGGAGAAAAGAAGTCCTCAAGGGAGACCTCTCAGCAGCCCTCCCATACTTAGAGCTTACAACCATGAGGGTGAGTGACAGCCTAATAGTGATAGCACAGGGGGAATGAACTTAAAGAGGGGAGATTTCGGTTAGATGTTAGGGGAAAATTCTGCATTCTGAGAGTGGGGAGGTGCTGGAACAGGGAAAGACACTCTGGATGCCCCATCCCTGGAGATGTTCAAGGCCAGGTTGGATGGGGCCCTATGCAGTCTGATCTGATGGGCGGCAACCCGGCCCATGGCAGGAGGCTGGAACTAGATGATCCCATCATGATGGGATCTAAGCCATTCTATGATTCCAAGATTTATCACACAATCTGCAAGCCAGCTTAGCTCTCATCCAACAGTCATTTTCTCTAAACCTGAAACGTGTTTAGAAACAGCCAGCTAAAAGGCTCAGTCAAGAACATGCTGAATGTTAGCCTCCAAAAGTACAACTGATAGGAATATACTGCCATCCAGAAAATATGAAGCTGTCTAAACATTGTCTAAACACCTTTCTTGCAGTAATACCATACTACCCTATTTTTACACTACCTTTAGCAGCAGAAGATACACTACAGTACAAGAAGGTCTGAAAAACAAAGGAAAATAACCTAGTAAATAATTGTAATGATATATTAATCAATTATCATTCAAAAAGAAAAGAAGTGACAATGAAAAAATAAAGTGATACCGGTTATATAAAAGGTGTATTTGAAAATGTGTATTAGAGCTTCTGGAATCTATAGGATATTTTTGATAGGAACGGTAAGTCTTTGTTTCTGTGAAGATGGAACGATAAAAAGGAAGAAGGGAAAAGGAATGGAAAAGTAAAGAGGCAAAATGATCTAGAAATAAGGGAAAACAGCTCAGGATTTTTTTGCCTGCTCTAAGAGGGTCTTCTATTAATCTACAGATAAATCATCTGGAAGATAGAAATCTTTCAGCCTTTAAATTTCAACTTCAAATGAGGTTTCTCCTCTTAAGGAAATCTAAATCTTCAAGTGACCCTTTTCCTTTCCAGCAATCATTTCAGATGTCTGCATGAAATATTTTAAGGGTTATGCCCTTGTTTCTGAACAAAGATAGGTACTTATTTTGAAGGGCATGCAGCCAGATTTTGAAACTCCTTTAGATGGGAAGAGGAAGACAACACGCAGCTAATGTATTCTGTACTCAGTTCCACACTGAAAAACCCTAGGACTGGTAGGTATGAGGGCACACCTAACTCATCAGTGGGCAGACCCCTACCATACTGCATCAGTGCTCCTCCAGAAAGCCTGAGCATGAGATTCTGCTATGCCAACACATTAATATCTTTCAGCATCTCATGAAGGAGGCAAGTGCACCTGTAAGCGCTGAATCATGTAATCACAGAATTACCAAGGTCAGAAAAGACCTCTAAGATCACCCAGTCCAATCGCCCACCTACCACCAATATTCGCCCACTAAACCATGTCCCTTAGTAAAGCACCTACCTAATAAAAAATAGATTCACAGACCAGAACTGCCTAAAGCTGCCTACAGCTCTGGTCTCTGCGAACTTGCCTTGCTGTCAGATTCTGAATCTCATGACTTATCATCAAGCATAAGCACTTCCCAACTCTCTTCATTTCTGTCGATGCTGGGAAAGAGGACACAAAAATAATCCAGCTTCTTCAACCTCCTTTAAAACTGCGCTCTGCATTTATGCACAAGTAGTAATCCAAAAAGCCTTCAATCAGTTGTTATAGAAAAACTCGGTGACTAATCCTGACACTCTTAAGAAAGCATTCAGAAACATGTCTATAAAGCAATTCTCAAAATATTTTCATTATATAGAGAGCTCAAAGACTCATGCCCTTACACTGAGAACTCCATGAGCTCACTTAAAAAGCATCACAATACAATTTTCTTTTCCATTTGACCGACCAGTATGGTTCTGTCTCACGAGGTGACTGAACAGCTTAGTTACTCTGACTACCCATTTACAAGTTCAGAAATGTAGCTTTAGGGGTCAGAAAAAAACAAGCACTTTCATCTCATGCATAAATTTCAAGCTAGACAAGCATGCTTATTATTTTTTGCTATATTTTGTATTGTAATTACATTACTACAAGGCTTCAAAATGTATTCTTAGTATATCTGTCTTCTTACGGAAAAACATTATTTCCCTTTTCCCCTTGAAATCTCTTTCTATTACTGCTTTGCTAGCAAGCGCGCATTACTAGAAATATGTTATTTCATTAGTAGTGATTTCATAAAATCACAGAGAACAAGATTTGCTCAGGGGCTGTATGCCACACTGTGGGCTGTGGTTTTCCTGTAAAAGCAGCCATATTTCATGTAGATTATCTAGAGAAAAAGGTCACTTGTCATAGCAGCTTTTGAAATTAGCTAAATCCTCATATAAAGCCAGAAGATACAAGTTTAGAAGCCACATCATTCCAAATACCAGACTCCTCTCATTTACAAACAGAAAAAAAAAAAAGAGTGGAAATTTCTGCCCTTGTGTATGATAGAGGTGATGACCTACCCTCTTCCACCCAAAGAATGACTGGAAAGGGAGTCACAGCCTTGCTACAGACACCTGTGCAATGTCAAATGAACAGTGTTGATCCAGTTTGGCAGCGTGTACTGTGTATTTATTGCCTTAAGCAGGACAGATGTTAGCAACGCAGGAGATGCTCACTCTGTAATCTTTCAAGAATATGCACATTACTCCTCTTGGAAGCCCAATCTGGCAATTTGAGAAGTTTGCACATTGACAAAAAAAATTAGCTAAAATAATGGGAAAGCACTGGAGCCAAAAGGAGAAATATGTGAATTTGCCTGATAGCTGCCCTTGCCATCCTTTCACTTCCAAACAGCCCTTTCTAGTCTTGATGTTAATACAGTTAAGAAGAAAATACATACATGTGTGTTATCCAAGAACACGTGAGAAGCTGTGTGCAGGGACAGCAAAGATAAAGAAAAAGCAATCACATGCAGGGTCTGCACAGCTCTGCAATGTGCAGAAGTCTATGTGCAAACCCAGCAAAAAAAAAACGTTCTGACATAAATCACCTATCTTCTTGGAGCTGCCTTGTAAAAATACTCGAATGGAATTCATAATTTCCCAACCTGAATTAAAGTTTCATGCACAATGTCCTCACTTCATCGCAACGTACAGACACTTTATTGAAATGCTTCGAACAGCAGACTTTTCGTTTCTGTAGCTAGCACTACGAGGGAAAGGATGAAAGAAAAGTTCTGAAAGGAAAATATGGCCAAGCACTCATTTTTTTGAAGCAGGATCTCACAATTGCTTAGTTTCATACTGACAAAAGCACTCGAGGCACTGCACAATTAAAGCCTAAGCCTGTAAATTTAGCAATACCAGTTCTGCAGTGGACGTGCAGACAGCTGCTCCCAGTCGAACTTACTGGCCCCCAGAACTAGGAATTCTCCACTGTCTCTTCCACAAGCCATACAGGTTCCAGATGCAGCAGACAGCTCACCTGATGCTTCACACTCCAGCAAAACCCTGCAGACCCTCAAGCTGATGCTGGTTTTTCTGCGTGTAGAATTGTTAGTTAAAGTGAAGCTCTGTATGGCCACTCCAGTGCTCATTCTCTGATAAGGAGTTGGAGAGTTTGATGGAGAGGACAGAAAACAAAGTTGGAAAAAAAAACCCAAAATCTCCTACATTTAACATGTAAGAAAGTTGAGAAGCAAATGAAATCAACTTTGCTAAACATTCTCAGATTTTACAACTTATTTAAAAACTGAGTTATTCACCAAGTTTTAATCCTTTTGGCCCAACTTTACTTTTCTGCTTCTGAAACTGTAAAAGCAAGATGATATTTGTGTAACATCATTTATTTTAAACTCTTCTGTCAGTTACGACAGACATCCTATAGCAGCTAAGAACAGTCAGAAGGATTTCAAAGGCATGTCATTATTGTCATGCCTGCAGTGGACTGCAAGCAAATATGCAATGGAGATCTGTAATTTCAAATGTCAATTCCAGCCTGTACAAAGCAGACATCATACACAACTTCAGTCTGAGGACTTCCTTAACTGCATTTGATGTTGAAACTGGTTGTTTTGTCAGGACATGCAGTCAAGTGCTTTCTAGGAAAATCAATTAATATGCAGACTTGATAGGCAAAAGAAAAAGCTTTACAAAATGAAAGAAACAGAGCAACTACTACTGAAGATCAAGCCAGTTATCTGATATTGTCAGGCGGAATTAAAAAACAACAACTAGAGACTGATTAAAATGACTCATTTGATGTGAACTAGGGTTGCTGGGTTTTAGTTAAAAACCAGTTAAATTAAACTAGTTAAAATGTCAGACTGCAGCAACTCTTTTTGGAAGCTGCAGAGAGAAGCAACATAAGATGGACACTAACAGGCTGAGTGACTGCTTCATGCTTGCTGTGCCTTCCTGCATGCTATTACCCTTCATTGTAGTATAGGCTGAAAAATCCTATCACGTACAAACAAAATGATCAGTTTCTAATCCACATGTTTAATGCTCGGAAGTGAAAAAAAAATATACAACTCAAGACACAACTGTGAAGTATAACAAAAAAAAATCTCACAAAAGTCGAGATGTTATACATGGGATGCTGTAAGAAGACAACAAAGAAGCTCATGCAGGTATGCTTTTTTGGTGCACTAATCAAAGAAGAGGCAGATTAAATACTCCAGAAAACAAGAAAATAAAACTCCTGTCAGTTTTCTTCAGCAGTTCATGTTTAATTAAGTTAGTGAAGTCACTAACCTACCCTAAAAATGCATTTCTGAGACGCAGCGACATAAGTTGAAGGTATAGTCAAGTTCCAGTACTCAACAATCTGCATATACCTAGAAATTACTTTTAACACCTTCATTTTACATGTTCCTTTCCTTTAAGTAAAGGCTTTCCAATTTCTGAGGGTACCTCAAACGCAGTAGACCTACCAGAAGAGGAGTCGATAGGAGAGTGCCTCTTCTGTTTCCACCTGGGAAGGATTACTCCCAAACTACCATTACTGTACCAAAATCAAACCAACTGGTTCTACCCTGAGCTCCTGAGTGTTTTGTTTGTTTGTTTTTACTGCAAACAACAGAATGATGATTGCAGAAGACAATACTATCTCTTCCAACAAGCTCTGAAGGCATCCACCCCACAAGGGTGACAGATACAGGGAAATAAAACACTGCTGGCTCTTGAAGATGTGAAGTATTTGAAGAATAAGGCCACTGAGGAAACACACATGAAAATCCTTTCTTTTCTTTTTTTCTTTTTTTTTTTTAATTAAAGAAAAATACTTCCATGAATCTCACAGCTTTTCTGCTTTAGATACCCTTGAAGGAAAAATAAAGGACTAACAGACAGCAATACTTTCTGTACGTCTATCCAAGCTGCAACTGCTGAACAGTGACAAGTTCATCATTTTAAATGTGGAAGAACAGAGAAACTGAATCTGGAGAACTAAGCAGCATTTCCAGTCACACCCAGAAAAGATACCATCACATTCAGAGCTTCCCAACAGTACATTATATTTAAAAAAAATCATCTCCAACTTTTATAAAGAACCTGTTACACCCCTTCTCAGCTTGAGCAATTGCCAAGTAGTACAAAAGACAACTACTCCTATCAGATTTTAACGCCACAAGGTTTTACTCTTCAGATTTATTAATATGTATATGCTTTATGAACCCTGAAATTACTGCCTTTTAAAACATAAGCAAAACATTGATTCTTCTACATCTGAAAACAGAAGAATTCCGTGTAAATATCTGCATTAGAAAACTGGTGACATGGAGATTACATGTTTTCTTCCCCTGCCTCCATTTGAAGTAGGCAACAGTAAACGCCGCCGTCACAGAGGGCATAAGCAGAACAGTTATTTTCATAAAAGAGAGCCCTGTTGTTAGAGAAAGGTCAACTTTTACATTGCCTTATCTTCCTACCTTAGAGTCAGAAGAACCAGGCACAGGGCAGATGCCACATTTTAGCAGATTTGAGAAAGGAAGACATGGCCTATGGGCATTCTGAGGAAGGGAGGGATTAGTATTGAAGGCGCTGCAAAAGCACTGCAGAACTACAGGCAAAATATGGTTGTTTTCCACCTTAAATTTAAACTCTGTCTGGCAATGCAGTGGGTCAATGAGTTTAAACTTAAATATTTATCCTACTTTTCAGCTCCTTAATTGGACTGACAATGGTAAAGCTACACATTCATGCACAATTCAGTATACTGTACAGAAGAATTAGAGTACCAGTATTAACTATAAGCTGACACTGTTTCATGACATTGTCAACAAGGACTGAGTTTTCTTTAAATCCATGACAAAAACACACATGGACAGAGTTGTAAGAGTATTTTAGTGGAAACTGAGCACTTGCAGAGGCTGTTACCAATTACAGGCTCTGTAAATTCATGTGTTACGGATTTTACTCATAAATTTCGTCTACTGCCAGGCAAAACATAAGGATACTGTAGAAATACCTGTAAAGGAATCTTCACTATAAGCTATATAATTCAATCATTTAAGATCACAAAAGGAGCTCGATAATTAACTACGTGCTGCACTACAATTGCCAGAGGTGAGCACGTACTCCTGGAGTCACACCACCTCATTGATGGCTTCCAGGTAAAATGCCACACGACCCACAGCTTACAGGATACAGGTTATTCAGCCTTCCATTTTGTGCTGGTAAGAAAACAAAAGCTCTCTCCGCAGCTTAGAATTTCAGGACTGCCTTCAGTTTTTCCTCTAATTAAATGAATTTGATCCAGGATAATAGATAAATCAGAAACGGTGCAATGCAAGAGTCGCTGTGCACTGCAAGTTTGGAATTTCAGGCTTTAAAGATTGAGCAAAGACACTTCTAACAGCTTTCTGTAGTGACGTGACAGCCTGGAAGCAAATTATAAATTTCAAGCTCATTTTTCTGAGCTGTTCCACATGCCCAAGATTTTTACAACCATTATCACCACAGCTCCTAGAAATGTGAAGACGTTTCCCAGTATTCTGAAACCTTGTCTTAGGGAAGTTTCTGCTTTCTTATCAGCAGGAGTATTCATTAGACTTTAGTTCTCAGAACAAAATTGGTTTCATAATCTTCCTTGCCAAAAGCAGCAATCTTGCTCATATACAGAGGTTCTGAAAGACTGTGACCAGGACTGTGCTATCTGAAGCCATCTAGGCCTTCACTTATCTCCTCTCAATTGGAATGAAAAAAAAAAAACTCTTAAATCTCATCCTCAAACATTTTTGCATTCAGACAGTAGCCTGTCCTACTTATCTTTTTGGCAATTGCTAGAGACTTGCAAATTTGCATTACACGAACGCTAAATTCAAGTCAAGTATGTACATGCAAGCTTCCTTGTCTGCTGAGAAAGAAAGTGGTAATACCTTAATCAGAACAGAAAACAGCTGATGAACACAGGAAGCAAGTTACAACTTAGTGTTTGCAATTCATCATAGTGCCTCCAACACCTCTGAGTCTTTTAATTGCACCCTCCCCCCCCCCCCCCCCCCCCCCCTTTTTTTTTTCTTAAGACACAACAAATTACTTCTCTATTTTGGAAAAAAAAAAAGCATCTAAATGCACTCATGATGAAGGCAGAGGCCTGAGAAGGCCAGATGGTGGGAATACATCAATGTACAGATGCTCAGTGCTGCTACGTCCTGCCTCTTGAGTGGGAATGTTCCACCAGCATCCACTGTTGCCACTCTGTCAACATCACTCCCTTTCAGAATGAAAAGGGTTAAATTGAGGGGGAATTGGAAGCACCATCACGCTTCCTTAAACATCCATCAAAAGTGCAGGTCCTGCCTGCATGCTATACAGGCCGCACTGAATCTATGGCCTGAGCAGATGGCTTCACCTAGCTCAACTGGAAGAAAAGCTGTGCTTCTCATCTACTCTGCTTTGCTGTTAAAGATGAGGAAAACAATCAGAATGACAAACTTGGAAAGATAAGCAGCATACTTACTGAAGTCAACAGAGCAATACATCTAAGGCCTAGAGTTGTTCACATTCCTGACTGCGTAGAAAGTCTGTTAAAACTATGACGGAATAAAAAAAGAGAAAGCTGGGGCCTCTCACTTCAGAAAGTAAAAAATACTTTAAGTTGCCCAGACTTCCATATCCTCTGTAGAAATAATAACTATTGCAATCTCAGTTTCAATTGCAGACCTCACTTTGATTTTCAACAAACAGTTGCAAAGGAAAAAAAAAAAATCATTTCAAAGATTTCCACAGTCATTTTCTCCTTTTAAAGCATCCAGAGATTCAAAAGAAATTAAAATGAAATAAAATTAAATGATTACAGTAGTATTTTAATATCATGTGCCTGGTGTCAGAAGTATTGCATTGGCAGGTTTAATAAAACAGCACTTTTATAATTTTTGCCTGGCATTGGCACACAAAACACGACAAAATTCTTCAGATGTCAGCATAAAGAAGAAATACAATAAACAGAGTAATGAATTCTCAGAAGAAATCTATTCATAGCAGTCCCACTCAGGGGAAAAAAACTCCCTCAAAGACAGGCTATCAAGAAGTCCTTAATGGTTAAAAAGGAAACAGTACACAAAAATAAAGAGGGAAAAAAAGAGAAGAGCAATAGCTTCCATAGGAAAAAAACTGTAATTAAATTTGACTATTTAATGATACCCATTTACAAAAAACACCTGAGAAACAACAGTAGGTAACAACAGTTAATTTATCCTAACAAGTTGCAAGCATAAATGCCAACCACAAATCACATGTAAAAATACACAGTAATAAATATCTTACATGATAAAGTATCTTACTTCATATTCCTAGTGAACAAGTACAGCAGAACACACTCTTACTTATCACATTTCTCTGGGAAGTTATTCTGCACAGATAATGTGACATTTCTGAAGCCCACAGACCTTTTCCACAACCTCTACCACAAAAGATTTCTGTATATGGCTCTTGTGGCTATGGGGAATTGCCCTAGCTGCTCAGAAAGCTCTTTTCTAGATGGCTGAGGGAATTGCTGTAGTAACAGTGGGAAAGAACATACGACTGTGTGTCTACATAGATAATTATTAAAATAAACCACTGGGATAAACAGAACTGCTAATATACATAGCACTTACTTTTCGGGATCAGTCTTTGTTTGCCAATCTGCATGATAACTGGTACATACTAGCAGGATTAATTTCTACGCCCTCTACCGGCTACTTCACCCTACAGCCAAAAAGATGACCCTGCTAGTGCTGCAGCCCAACAACAAACTTGAAACCTAATGACACAGATAAAGACAACACTCGTGCACATCCAAATGTGAACACATCAGTTTGCAAGTGGCTATTTCTAAATGCTCTCTTCACTTAATATAAGAATGGAAACAAAATCAACTTTCCTATCATACCAGCTTGTTCTGTGTGTTTACTTCACAGAAATTCTATTTTGTCAGATTTAGAAATGCAATTAAACATCATAAATTCTGAATCGTTGTAGTAAGTGCTGGTAATTGCATTTTTAATCACAGCTTGCTTTTTTCTCCTCCTCATAACAAATTTCATCAACAACCAAGCTGTTGAGCAGTCTATAATCACAGAACAACTCGGTTTGGGAAGCAGGGGTTGGCAGCTCCCCTGATCCAGCTCTCCCTGCAGCAGGGCTGGATGCACATCTGGGTCAGACCACTCAAGTCAACATCCCACTCACTCCCTGCACAGCTCCACAGCTGGCAGCTACGCAGCTCTCATTCCAGTGCTTCAACACCCTTACGATGGCAAGCTCTGTATCACATATGTAGAATGTACATTGGGTCCTAAGCAGAAGGAATTCATCATCCGACTATAAACAAACAGCAAACTTTTACAACAAAGAAGGACTTTAGATCACACGATCTATGGCAATTACTACTAATCACAAGCATTTACCAGGCAATGCAAATGTAACCAGCAGCTTAAATCACCCGAAAGAAATAAAGCCCAACTTCATTTTGAATTCTGAAGTTATAATACCTATACTCTCCTGTATTTCATCTGAAGCTGACAAAATCTACTTGAGATACCCATCTCTAATACTGGATCTTCTCACTCATTACATGAGGCTCAAATATCATCTGTATATCCACACATCTTCTGATTAACGCTACTAGAAAAATAATTGAATAACTATTTTAAGTGTCAGGTTCTGACAAAGAATAGTTTAAACGGTGTTTAATTGTAGTTACTGGTTGTAAACATTAACTTATTAGTATAAATTACTTTCCATCAGTAGAAATAGTGGCAAATTTCATCTACCTTGCTCAGAATTTTTTTAAACAGGTTTTAATTATGTAGATTGACAAGACAAACTTCTACTGCTATATACAGATAAGAAATGTAAACCCTTAGTGCTTCCCACAACTACTAACTTTAGAACAGATTCTGAGTATTATCTGAAAATATTATTCAGAACTGGAATTGTGTGACAAAGAGCACTACTGCCCCCTAACGAGCCAACCCCACAAAAGCACTTCCACATCAGCATCCTCCTTTACATTTGTAAAAAAAATAAATGACATTACTCTAACCAGGAGTAATTTTATAAAGAAGGTTTGTGCAAAACGAAGACAATCATTATGGACCTAAACAACAAACTCATGCAAAATTTTTGTTCAAAAGGCACATACATAAGTCTAGGGAGAAAAATGAAAATAAGTATCTAATACTACACATTTCCAGGTAACTTAATACTCCGTGCACAAAAGCATCACAGTGATACCAAATACTGCACAAAAATCAATCACCTTCAACTCTTCTGTTTAAGGGTACATATTATCCAATCTCAAACCTACTCTCTCTATCAGAATGTAATCAATCAGCTGAAACAAAAAATGACAGTTATCTTCATAACAACACATATACTAGAATTTTAGTATCTGAAACATATTTCATCAGCAGGATGTTCCTCATGTTGCACTGTTCTGTCTAAATGCTAAGTACAAGCCAACTCCAGGCTTGTAATTATTGAAAATTAATTCTGATGTGTCTAGCTACGCTCACAAAAAATAAATAGAATAAATAAAAAAAAATCCACTTGCCAAATTCTGTTCATAAAGGAAATAAGTGAACTCTCTGTCATGTGGAAATCACATCTTTCTTGTGTTGTTGTAATTAGAGTCACAGACTTGAACCTGCATGCAGTGCTCTTCAACGCAGCTTGGGCATAAAATATTGTTTGGCTCCTGGATGTACTTTTCAAAAAGACAGACTGCAGCGAACACTATTGAAGGTCCTGACAAAAAGCACAAATACAAGCTGTGTATTCTCTTTTATTCTATCACACATCAGGAATTCCACTTGCATTAGTAAAATTACCTCAATTTAAATGCAACACAAAAGCTGAACTGAGTTCTGATTCTTCTCTTCTTTCATACTGACTGTTCCATTGCTTAACAGTCTGAGACACCCCACAGAAGGCTCCAATTTATGTACCTTAGCAAGATAAGGTAAATAAATGATTATGTGCTAAGTAGTATATGACACAGCTTTATACATAAAGCTTCACTACTTGTTTTTGACACTGAAACACCGTCAATCACCATAAATTTTGAACGTAAGGCTTTACCTAAAAATCTACAAACATTGGCTTTCTGTGGCTTTGGACCACGGTCATCATTCATATAAATACATCATTAGCACAAAAAGACTAGGAGTGACAAGTGGTATCTTAAGTAACTAGTCATGGTAGAGTGCAGCAAGAAGCTGAGCATTAAGCCCGAGGAGTATCAATCATATTTCCAGATACCTAGATGCAACTTATATTTCACAGATCCAAAATAGCCATATCTCATAACATTTTTCCATGATGTCACAGCCCACAGTTGATAACACAGCTGTCAGCCCCACAATCTGCTTAAAGTATATGTTATTACATCAGTACTTCACAATTCCAAACTCTTAATCATTTCAGACCGTAATTTCACAAAATATAAATACGAAAACACTGGAGAGAGACTAATTACTATCAAGAGCTCCAACTGATGCCTCGAAACTTCTAACATAAAGCCATAATCACACTGCATTCCAATTTTGTCACACACATTTGTCTTACCTTTGAATCTTCATTGCTCACACCCAGCTCTAGCACAGCTCGAGGAGATTTCAGCTTTGCTTGCGTGGATGCAGACATTTGAAGATTAAGCTGCCAACCAATTGTTTCAAGCTATAAAACACAAATTTAGAATCAGATAGCACAAAAGTACTGGGAGGTCTACAGTCAATGGTTTGTCAGTGAAAGCCATGTTCTACACCCTACAAATTCTCTTGGACTCCAAGTAGTGTTTGCTTCTACCTCTTGCCACACTTATCAGTTAAAACTGCCTGTGGCCTTCACAAATAAAAGTAACTTCAAATACCTCAGATGTGCTGAACTAATCCACAAAACAAAATGAAGTGTCCCAGCTAAGATGCATTCCTCCTCCTTGCAAAGTAGATCGAAGTATAAGATTCAATTTCATATTTTCTTTTATTGTACAGAAAATTAATAAATAACTAGTGAATTGCAAACTACCTAAAAATGGTAGTCTCTTAACCAACAGATCTACTGCATGCACTACCACATATGGAAGTTCACAACAAAAATAATTCTGGGCTGCTTTTTAACATGTTTCTACCAAAAAGCTAAAAAGTTGAGCAGGTGCATATCAGCATTTGAATAGTAAGCTCCTTAAAAATACATTCCAAAATACTTTGTAATCTTTAAATTAAAGTGACATTAAAAAATTACCGAGTTACAGCGCACACATGAAGCATGTAGGAACAGAACTACAAGCCTACCAGGAATCTACCTAGCCTTCTTGAATGAAGCAAAGTAGAAATGCAAAGTCTTACCACCTGGCAAGTTAATTAACACACAAGTTTTTTAGTCTACTCTCTCCTTTCTGCTAGTAAATACTGCAGCTCACTTTTATTGTTACTAAGACAGCCACATTTGTTAACCCTTTTCCAGCCCAATATTCAGTACATGCCCTGTTCTCCTACAGTGACAGTAATCTCTAGATGAAAGACAGGATAGAAAATGAAAGGCAGCACAGTGGTCTGAACTTACAGCTGAACAGCAGCCATAACTCCCCTTCTGTTACCTACTTTACCATTACTTTGTTTCCCATGGCCATTTCTGTTTCTGTTTTAAATACAGTTGCCAGAAAACAGGTTTTGATTAACAGGTAATATGTTGCCTAAAACTCCAAAATGGCCTGCCTATATACTTCTTGAAATACAAATGTAACATGTATTTGACTGAGGTCACCTTTACTTAGACTTTCAGCATTCTGAAGTGCCAGTTAATCTTCTGAGAGCAGGGACATGTTGCTGAGTGACATCCATGTCAAGGCGCAGTATTTGGATGCCACAAAGTACTTATTTTAGGGGCAACTTTCTTCAGAAGATGAAAGGAATTTAAATTTATTTTCACTTCTAATACAAAACTACATAAAACAAATATTGGGAGAGACTACATAGTGCCAGTATCTTAGATAACACTGACACTTACATTATGCAAAAAGTATGTACTAGTGCAGAAGAATTTCTCCAGAAATATCAGGGAAATAAAACCATATTTTTAGCTTTTTCTTTTTATAAGCAGCAGTTTAGGAATAGGTAAGCTACCTTGTCACTACAACATTAAACACTGTTGAAAATGCACTATTTCGTTCTGTAAGCTCTCGTTTGGTAGCTCTGACGATTATTTAACCAGAAGGTTGTGTTCAGGAAACAAAAAAACAACAGGTGAAGGCTGGAAAAAACGGAAGGGAAAAGAGGTAGATAGTAAATAACGACATGAGTAAGAACAAATGAAAATCCTCCAGATCTGCCCCATGGACACCACTGCAAAAGATTCAAAGCAACAAAGATATGACAATGCTTCCCATTTTTTTTTCCTGTTTGAGCATCTGAAGAATCAAGACAAGACTAATAAACACAGAAGAACTTAGGAACAACCCCCTCCTTTCCAATGCTTAGTATTAGCCACAAAAAAAGCTCAGCGAACCGTGTACTCCCTACAAACATACCGCTTCTCTATGGCCACCTACGCCTGTGCCAGGGACAGATCCACACCAGGTAACTGTCAACTAGTGAGTGTAAGAGCATCTGACCCTTCATCTTTCATTTCTGACTGCCCACAAACATTACTACAAATGGCAATGGAAACAAAGAAGAAATTCAAGCAACCTGATAAATATAGCAAGTTTCTACATTGGCTGTTTAAAATGAAAATACTTCTCCTTTCTTAATTATACGTGGATACGTATCTTCAACTACTTAATGAGACATCAAATAGATGTTTGCTGGCAAAAGATTTCAGGCTAAGGATATCAAGGAGAAAACAATCCACTTTGCAAGAAATAGTCTATCAGAATCAATGCTTTAGAGTGAGAGAGCAATATTCAAAACAGGCACACTGTAGGGCAACAACTTCGGATCTGAGAACTGAAGAAAAGCAACTAAGAAAGAACCTCACTATGAAAGAACAACCTTGTTAAGGACCTTAATTTGGGAAAGGAACACAACTGGAAGTAATGAGGAAAAAAAGGGAGAACTTCAAGTGGGAGCAGAATTTCAGACGACGGATAATGATCCGAGATCTGATCTCAGCGCTTCCAATATCAGCCATTCTCAACTTGTGGAACAGGGCCAGTATTTTCAAGCATGGAGTGTGTAAAGCTGTTTGAATACTCATCTATTTCAGGGGAAAAAGTGAGGATATTTTTCAATTTCAAGCTCTTGAGATACCCTGAAATAACTTTTCCTGCCTTTCTCTGCACCGACAAAGACTTCTAATTTTAAACAGGAAACTCGAGTTTTCATATAAATTACTCACTTCCAGAAGGTGAAGCTTTCAGAAGGTCACACGATATAACAACAAATAAATATGGAAAAACAAACAACAACAACAACAAAAATCAGCATTGCTACCATCAAAACTCACTGATGTGGCACAAACACTTCACTTCTTGGCATTACTGCCAAAAGGTTCCTCGCATTACTCTTGGTAATGTTTAGAAATCAACTACATAAATGTTCAGTAAATCTGGTGATGTGATATTTAAAGGATCCATATTGAACACTGTTCTCTGTTGCTATAGGAAAGGAAGATTTTAATTGTCTGCTGGCAAAAGAACAACCAAAACTCCCAATAAAATGTGCCTTTGAAGACATCAAAAGATTTTCATTAGCCTAAAGTTGTCAGTTTGGTCCAATTGGCTTCTAGTGACATCGTTACTAACTTGAGCACAACTGAAAATAAATCTTGATTTTCTTTCTGAAAACCCAAGTCTTGGCACCAATCTGAGCACTTCTAATAGTACTGTTTCTTCTGTGGCCTTAGCAATGCTAAGGGATTTGATTAACAAGGAGATCTGTGGTTACATGCAGCTTTGTGTGGCGTGGAATGCAGTTTTAGAACTGCAGAGATGAGAACATTTGTGTCTCCTTACATGAGTCAATACTCAGCCCCATTCAAGGTAGTTTACATGCATCTATCATTTTTTTCCCCCACAGTCAAGCTGATTACTTTGAGGGCAGGCTAAAGCACTGCAATTGGCTTCATTTCCATGAATTTTTGATGGCTTTTTTGACTTGTTTTGGGATGGGGGAGGTGGTGTTTTTTGTTTTGCTTTGCTTTTAACCACATCACAGAATGCCAGAAAAACTTATTATTGACTCATTCTTCTTTACAGAAGGTAAAGGAGGTATCAGAGAAAACACCAATCTTCTATGGAAAACAAACTATAGCAAAAAAATGGGAAGGCTGAAGTAATACAGAAATTAGTTTCATGCTCTGCTGGTAGGTAGCTCCACCTGTTTGATTTTCAAATACAATCATCCCCATTATGAGAAGTCTGTCTGTTCTAAATTATGCAATATTTGACAGTTTAGATATTACTGAATGGGAGATTATGCCTTTTGTATCCTGAAGCAAAAAGTGCTCTTGTCTGTTTTTATACAGCTCTTTCTATTCAAAGCCAAAGTAATACACAAGTAATATTAGTATTTTTCAGAGTAATACTCTACTCATCTATTTCTACCAAATGTAGTACATCCACAGGAGCATTACATCAGTTATGCACAGCAACTTCACTGTTCATCAACACTGGAACACTCTATTAATTTAAAGACTATTGTAATAAAGTCTGAAGTAAATACAGACAATTTAAGATTCCAAACTCTAAGCCTCAACTACTATACCGTTAGGAGTAAGTAATTAATACTGTAGGAAAGTGTGTGATAGAACAACTGGATTTATATCTCAGAAATAAGCAATCTAAAGAGGAAAAAAAAGCCCTCCAAGTTCAGAGGGACAGTAAAAGTATGCACCAGGAGTATCCAAATGGAAAAAGATAGCTGATTGACTCTTCTACCTAGCAGAAGGATAGCAAAAACTGCTGGAGGGAAAATGACGTCAGGCAGATTTTAAACAGATATAAGGCACATTTTTATTAGCCAGAAAAATACACCAGTAATTACCTGTCATTTCATGCCCTGAAATCAGAATCAGACCATCTTTTTCAAGAATATTTACATACTAAAGGAAAAAATTATAGTCTGTATTACACAAGGCGCTAAACGCAACAAGCAGAGCATTTCATTCTAACTTAAAATGGCTATTTTGTGTGCAGAATAGAACAACTGCTTCAGACATCTTTAAATGTTCTCAAAATGAATCTCCTATCCCTTACCACTTGCACTTACTTGGTAGAGATAAGAGGGTAAGAAAGATAGAAAAATCTCATTTAAAAAAAACCTCAAGAAGTAGTAGCTAAAAAATTGTACACTATTAAAGTACCTAATAATAACAATGGCTTTCAAAATAAATCTCAGTAGGTATAAAACTGAGTCTTTACTCCATCTTCCATCATTTGAATTCTCTTTGCCACTATCTGTGACAACATTTTATCATGCAAGTTGCCTCACAATTCATTGTGACAATACCCATAGGGACTACACTGTCTTGTGACCTCTGCTTGTCACTGCAAGAAGTATTAGAGGAGCAAAAACTAACCAGAAACTGATAGATGCCTTCTTTCTGCTTAAATTGTATTCCTGTTTACTTCACTTTTCTTCCAATATCAGAATGAAGTTTTTCCCCAAAACACACACAGCCCCAATTCTCTTCTTTGTCATAACCGCCTTAGGATGCGTGTCGTTCAGAAAGCTATTTCCACAGACTAGCCAGCATCTAACAGAGGGAATTCAGTATATTCACACTACAAATAAACCTCTTAAGACCACCAGTTTGGAGAAAATTCCTTTCTGAATTTTTCCCATAAGGCCTCAAGCATGCAGTCAACATGCAGAACTGACAGATCTGTGAAGAGTTTTAGGTATGTAATCACACCAGTTGCATTCCCACACATCGTTATATTAAGTGAGGCTATCTCAATGCCTTAAAAAAGCTTTCCCTTGCTTGGCAACATGGGACTCAGTCTTTTTTATTATGTATATTTTAGAGATACTGCAAACAGTTCTCCAAAACAAGAAGCCTATGAGGAATATAGCTTGACTTGCCTGTTAGAACAGATAGACTTACATAGCAGCAAAAACACATACAAAGAACATCGTAAGGGTGGTTGTTTTTTTTGTTGTTGTTGTTTGGTTGGTTGGTTGGTTTTGTTTTCAGAGGGGTGATGGCAGAGAGAAGTTAATAAATCAATGAAAAGCTGCCATGAGAATTCAGGGTGAACTTTACCAAAAAGCTTGCTCTTCTTTGCAGAGAGGAATAAATACACTTTAATCCAAACAATGTGTCCTAATGTCTGAACTGACACATTACGAAGATTTAAAAACTGCATCGGACTCTAAAGGTCAAATTAAGAATGCCTTCAAACAAAAAAAACCTAACCCTGATGGAAATACCACCATTCCAACTGATAAGAAATGCATCACCCAGCAGAAATAATACAGTAAAGGGACTACCATACTAGTAAAGACTCAAAGAACTGATTAATGCAACAACAGACTATACATAATTAATAACACTGGGCAGCTGAAGACTGACTATAAATAGATCAGTGAGAGAAAATGAAAGGATGAAGCAAAAGGACAAATACTATTAGGTGATATAGCTTAAACTCTGAATTTCTTATTCATCTCTCAGGACAATAGGCTCCTATCAACCAAGCAGATTGCACCCAAAAATATTCAAAGACCTCAGCTCAAAAAAAAACCATTTTTTCCTAATGATTAGGAACAGTTTTCATTATATCACAGAGGAGATTAGTACCTCCTCTGGGAAATATTTATTCTGTTGTAATAGACTCAATTTGGCCTGTAACCTTAGTGAAGCTATCAGCCAGTGCGTTACCACCTACACGAGGCATGAGGACAGAATTAGAATTCAGAATGCTACTGTACCTTTCCAGTAAGAAAGGAATCTGGTTTAAGAGAAACAAAATAAAAACACGAATACAAGGGAACTGTCTGTAAGAGATCACTTCCCCCAGTAGATAGCAACCTAAACTCCAGAAACAGAAACGGAAGGTAAGTGCCCGGTCCTCTTCGATTTCCCATGGAACTCAGGCCAATCCACCACGTTTTAATCCTTAGGCAAGTTCTGGAACAACTAATCCTACAGGCCATCACCAGGAGCACGAACAGGACCTGGAGTAGCCAGCATGTGGTTCACACCAGGGAAAGTCATGTAGTAAGGCTTCTGACATCTCCCTTTACATTAGAGAAACTGATGAAATAGGGCTGGATGAGCAGACAGCAGCAAGGTGGACTGAAAACTGCCTGAACAGCCAGGCTCAGAGCACAGTAATCAGTGGCACAAAGCTTAGTGGTGTGCCCCACAGGTCAACACTGGGTCCTGCTCTGTTTAATATCTTCATTAATCACCTGGATGATAGGGTTGAGTAAGCATGTCCAACCCACAGCCTACGACAGCTAGTATTGCACTCTGCCTCCTGCCACTACACAATCATGGTGGAAGCTCTTCCTTCCTGTGAAGCCCAGCCCAGCCCCAGGTATGCACCCATCACTCAGCAACAACCAAAACATCGGATCAAACCAAGTTCTCCCCACTCAACGTGAGGCAAGCAACGAGGTTAGACACCCATGGGGTAGAGCATAATGACAGCAAGTCCACAGAAGATACAGAAATAGAAGGAAGTGGATGATAATCTAGTGGGTCACATGGCCATATAGAGGGACCTCAACAAACTGGAGAAATGGGCTGACAGGACTCTTGAAATTCAGCAAGGGGAAGTGCTGGGTAGGAACAACCCCAGGCACCAGTACCTTCTGGTGGTACCCAGCTGGAAAGCTGATTGGCAGAAAAGGAAACACGGGCTCTGGCACAAACCAAGGTGAACAAAAGCCTGCACTGTGTCCTTGCCTCAAAGAAGGCTCATCACATCCTGACATGACTTCAGCAAAGAGTGATCCTACCCCTCTACTTAGCTGTAGTCAGGTCCCACTGAGAGTGCCGGGTCCAGTTTTTGGCCCTCTAGCACAAGACATGGACATGCTGGAAAGAGTCCAGCAAAGTGCCACAGAGATGATGAAGGGACAGGAGAATCTCTACTGTAAGGAAAAGCTGAGACAACTGGAATTGTTTAGCCAGCAGGAGACACAGCTCAGAGAGGATTTTATCAGTGTATATAAAGACCTGAAACAGGTGTGCAAAGAGGACTGATCCAGGCTCTTTTCAGTGGTACTCTCTGACAGAAGAGGCAATGGACACACACCAAAACACAAGAGGTTCCATCTGAACAGCTGGAAGCACTTCTGTACTGTGCAGGTGACAGGGCACTGGCACAGGTTGCCCAGGCAGGCTGAGGAACATCCCTCCCTGCAGATCCTCAAAGGCTGCCTGGACATAGTCCTGGGCAATGCTTTCCAGGCAGCCATGCTCAGCATGGGGTATGGACCAGATGATCTCCAGAGGTCCCTTCTAATCTCAACTATCTTGCAACCACACTGCTAACTGTTATGACAAAAGAACCATCACTTTATTTTCACACATAAAATATTCCTTTTGTGAGACAAGTGAGCAAATCAGGAACTTGCACAGGGCCACGTAAACAACTACACTCAGAGTACATATATGGAGAGCCCACTCATGGGATCAAGTCTTATAAATAACGTTCTAACCATATACACATTGCAAAGAGTATTATAATTAGGTTCTTTCTTTAAGGAGAATTCTATCAATACAATTTCTAAAAATCAATTTTAAAATCCAAATTATAAATTTCATCTAAAAGCTATCTAATACTTGGTGTTTTTCAGTATATATCAACTTTTTTAAGAAGATGTAATTATGACAATTTAGAGAAAGTTAGCTACTAGAACAATACAATCATTTCCCCAGTTTCTCAGAGATAACACAGCAAACACATGCTAATTTACTATTACTGATAGAATACAGATGAAAATAAATGAAGGGATCACGCAGCCATCTACCACACTTGCAATCTTATGAATTCCATGTAGTGAGATCATGCGTTCTTCCATTTTCCTTTGTAATTTTTAAATATTTTCCTATACATGCCTTATTAGTAGAAAAAACTAATTGAGATTTAACCCTTTGCCTAAGGAGAAGCTTTCATGAACTCCATAGTTTTTCACTAAACCAAAGTCCATCGGATTAGAATTTTAAAAGGTTTTACAAAACAAACTGAGAAAGTAAATTCAAGCTGTTGAAACTCAAACTATACTTTAAGTCCTACATTCACACTCAAACTGACGGTCAACTTGCCATCCAGAACAGCGACATCTTTTTCACCTTTTTTTTAAGCACTTGTAGAGGCAGATGCCCATATTTAAACCCACTTTCATTCTAAAAGAACAAAAATTTTTAGGAAAGGAAATGACAGACAATTTTGCAGTTGCTTTTGTGCAAATATAATTACAAATGACGGTTTAAAGCTTTGTATGAATTGTAATACACGACCAAAATGTAATTCCGTTATATAAGACAGTAGAGAAACACAGCATTTTTATCCCAATAAGCTCAGTATGCTTAGACTGAAAGAAAATAGTGTCTTTTTAAACTGTAATGTTTGAAAACAGACATATGCAGAAATATGTTGCTAAATGTGATGAATATCAAGGACTGCTTCGTAGAGACCGATAGAAGAACTGAAAGTATTTTTTAAAAAACATTAAAAATCAAACAGACTCTTATTAAAGCTACTTAAGAGGTAGTATATCTAATTGAAAAAAAAATCAAAGTCATTTACTGAACACAAGTTTACTAAGCAATGTTTGGAAAGCATGGCAGATGTAATTTGTCCTAATTAAAAAAAAAAAAAAAACAGATTTTTCTAAAATCAGTTTGACTCACCAGACTGAAACCAGGCAAATCAAAGGAACAGGAAAATACAATGCAAGAAGTTTGGAAAATAAAGTTCTGGCAATGAACATAAATGCTCATGCTAGAGATACAGCTCAACCTGCCATTTTCCTTACAGGTATTGTCAGTTAGTATAACGTCACTGAAGAAATGATTTCTACAGTGCCATTTAAAGACACAACTAAATGTCTTGATTTAAATGAAACAGTAAAAAATACTTTAAAACCATTTTCTTTAACGTTCATCAACATATCTGGTACAGCACCTGATGGCACCCTGGTGATGGTCTGTAAAAAAGATGACCTGTAAGATTAGAAGAAAATTATGCAACTGCCACTGATAACTCACACTTGATAAAATATCACGGCATCATACATCCAGAAAAATTTTGTGCAAACGCTTTAAAAATGGACAGCAGCGTGCAAATCATCATCAAACCCATGAACAAATCCAAGAGATTGAATCATCACCAACTCCAGGAGATCCTTAAAAGTACGGATGCTGGTTACGAAAACATCATTTGCTTTTCTGAAGGAAGGTGGCTAAAGTCAGAGTGAAATGCCAAGAAGACTTTATGATTTGCAAAGCAAAATCAAGTCCTTTATGGATTCAAAGAGAAAAATTGTACCAAAAGTTGTAGATTAAAAATGGCTCACAAATTCAGCATTTTTGGTGGATTTGACCTCTCCTTCAAATGAGTTAAACGTGTCTTCAAGGTGAAAAAATCACCTTATCTGTGCTACATTTCAAAAAATATCTGCATTCAAAATGAAACAAATGATGGCAAACTCAAGTTATAGTTATAATTTCATGCATACTGATGTGTTGGCATAAAATATGCAGCCTTGTTTTTAGTTTTGATACAGGAATTTGAGAAAAGCTTTCAAGATTTCCAAAAAAATCATGGATTTTTTGTTATATTTGCAACTCCACTTTCAGTCAACATAACCACGTTACCTACAAATTTTCAAATGGAATATACAGAGTTGCAATCAAACATTCATCTCAAATTAAAATGTGATCATATATTTTTACTACACTTTCCTAAGATCTGTCTTAGCAGAGAAAAATATCCATCACTCAACAATCACACCTTATTCATGTCATCGCTTCTTGTCGGTACACAGATTTGTGAACAACTGCTTTCAGTGATGCAGCACAGGAAGAGAAATATTTCATCAAAAATCTCAGTTGACCTCCTTGAGAACTCACTAGGAATGCCAACCACTTCCACTGAACTAGACACTGATGCACAAGTTTCACAAATCCAAATGTAAGTTTTATGGTTTTCTTGCTCTCAGCTGTTTATATTTTAATTCAAGTATATTAAAAATAAGTTTAGGTAGTTATACACATTATCCAGATATTTCACCTGTAGCCCAAGACAATTCCTATTCACCCCTTGTGGCACAGGCAAGCCAAGAGGTTGGACACCCATGACCTACTGTAAAGCATGTTCACAGAACGTAAAGCATATCACAAATAACACATAGGGCACATTACACTGCATAGTTCAAACAGTTATAGCAGCTATACTAACACATAAACACCTCTTTGTAACTTCATTACAGTGATGACATGTACCCACCACCTAGTAAGTACCCTTTTTATTTTCAGTACCTTGTGTTGTCATAATTTTTTTTATGTTAGACACCTTGCTTTCAAACACAACTATATAGCTTTAACCTCTCAAAAAAGTAAGAATTACCTTCTGAGGGGTCAAAACCCTCTGTCTGAACTTTTCAATCGTCTCTTGACCTCCAGCTGCCCATGCATTGGCAAATGCTTCAGCTTTGTCTTGGTCCAGGTGAATGCTCTGCAGCTGTTGTTGCAGTGAAGCAGGCTTCAAATTGTGATAAACAGCCTGTTTAAAGGAAAGATAACTGCTATCGCTGAAGTTAACAAGTTCTACAAGTTGTGCCAAACCAATTCTACAATACTACAGATGGCATTCAAGATTTTTTACTAGCAGCTCTACAATGGAACTGCAAGCGCTGCATTTATCCTAACCATTTCACTGAGGACATGAGTGTAGTTTTCCCAATCACAACTCAAAATGCAATAATACAAATGACTCAAGACAGACAAACCATGAAAAGTCACATATGCAAATCAAACTCAAAAAACCATATTAGGTCTCAAGAAACAAGTCGTATGGAGACATGGCACTCCAGAAGGAACTGAGTCAGACAATGGGACTCATTTCAAGAATTCTCTTGTAAATACTTGGGCCAAAGATCATGGCATTGAATGGATTTATCATATCCCCTATCATGCACTAGCTTCTGGTAAAATCAAATGATACAATGGGCTGTTAAAAACCATGCTGAAAGCAATAGGTGGTGAAACATTTAAGCACCGGAAGAAGCATTTGGCAGAAGCCACCTGGTTGGTCAACACTAGAGGATCAATCAATTGAGATGGTCCTGCCCAATATAACTCCCTGCAAACTGTAGAGGGAGATAAGGTCCCTGTAGTACATGTAAAGAACATGTTGGGAAAAGCAGTTTAGGTCTTTCCAGCTTCTGGAAAGGGCAAAACTCTCCATGCAACTGTTTTTGCTCAGGGACATGGGTCCAATTGGTGGGTGATGGAGAAAAATGGGGGTGTTCAATGTGTACCACAACAGAACTTGACGGTGGGGGTGCAGTCAATAATTCCATGCATGCTATTGTTTGCATACATATTAAGCATGACGCGCTGATATGGAATAAAGGGTTGGAATATCATGGCTTTATGATTTTTGTTACTGATGTTTCATAACATAACATCATGTAATGCATTGGGAGTTAATGTGTAAATGTTTCAGGTCTGTGGATTGTTGATAGCTCCAGGGTACCATTCACAGAAGACAACTACATCTCACAGAATCACAGAACTGTAGGGGCTGGAAGGGGCCTCCAGAGATCATCTAGTCCAACCCCTATAAGATTTTCACTGTTCCACTTCTGTTTTCCGTTCAGAGGGAAAGGTAAGACTGCTCAAGAGTCATGAGACTGGGCCCTTCTTTTTTCTTGTTACTGCAACAAGTACTCCCTAACCATCTCACCTACAGCATTAGAGTAAGGCCTTCTGTTTTGGACATCATTTTATTTGACATCTTAACGTCAACTTCAGTCATATTATACTGTGTTATCTTGCATTCTACTATCAGATTTAGTAAAATATTTTTTTTCGGTAATTACAGAAAAAATTACTTAAGTAATTAGTTTTCTCCCAGCTCATTCATTGCTGCTGCGTTTTTTTGGGCACATCTCACTATCTCTTACCTTTTCCCTGCTCCCCCTCTCCCAGAGCATGGGTTCCCCAACCCCATGACTAAATAAGGTTTGTACAGTTAGTATACCTCCCTATGCTTCCCCTGAGGTAGTGCCCAAGCATTTTAAAGTCAATTGTGATGATGACAAAAGGACAACTTCTCCCACTTCACACTGTCACACTATTAGCAAACCTAAATTATCATAGTAATATTCTAAAAGGAGAGGAGTACTTTGCCAGAAAAGGTGAATTGCTACTATAGCCACTTGGCCACAGCACTGATTTTTTTTTTGATGAACACTCTATATCATATGGTGACATTCACTCAAAAAAAAAAAAAAAACCACAGGACTCCATCATCCCTCCACACCCTAAAAAAACCCACCAAAATAACATGCCTGTAGATCAAAAGTCTGTTATCAAAGCCACGGTTTGGAAGAACAAGCAGCAAATCTAAAAAGAGTAGCTACCAGTGGAAGCACAGAAGAGCCTTTGTACAATATGTATTCCATATGGAAACTTTCTTTGGACTAATTAGCATGTTTTGGGTTTTTTTTTTTAATGCTAGAAAGTAAGTCCTAGGACATGCTTTTCTCATTTTTCTACTCATCTCCAGTAACTGTCATACAAGTTAAGCAGTCAAGTGAAATAAAACCAGAGAGGTTGTGTCCAGCTGAGATGAAAATTCAAAATTCCAGTGTGGGTCTGGCCACTGTTTTTATTTTAATTGTTCAGTGGATAGGAGGAACAGGCAGGACTATGCTTTCTTTTTGATACTATGGAATACCTTAAGTTAATCAACAGGTGCAAGGAAGACTCAAGTCACCCAGCACACCTGATTAACACCAGTGTGCATTCCCTATTCACAAAAAACTTACCACACTTGCACAGAAATGCAGCAGCAACACTGCAACTGTCAGAGTTGCTGAGCTGCCTTGCTTACCATGGTTTCCCACCTCAGTGGAGGTTGACTGGCAACCCACAGCAGAAGCAGAAAACATTCTCCTTGTACAAGACACTCAGCTGTACAACATGCAGTCACCCACTCATTCAGATATGAGAACTACAGCAGGTATGCCTGTTCACCTGAAAGAAAGAGAAAGGCTATTCCTCACAGTCACACAGAGCTGATTTCCATTGCCTGTTTTTATCTTGGCTGGAAAATCACCCCATAAGTGCAATGAGTTCTGTACAAATAAGTAAAGTAAACAAATGGAAAAACATGCCCCCAAAGTATATGTAATATACTACAGACATGTTCCCACAAAGTATTTTCTATCTTGACATCTGTATTTTTACATCTACAGTCAGATAAAAGAAATGCATTTATCAATTCATAACGATAAAAACAACGTACCTGTTCCAAAATGAACGATATGGCTTCAAGAACGAGATGAAGATCTTGCTTTTCCAGTGAGAAAGCTATCTGAAGTTTTTCTTCTTCCTCTTCACTGAAGCTGGTTTCAGCCTGAAACACAAGAATGGCCAATGCTCACATTCTGTTCAGCCATCATGAACATATCTGCCAGAACAAAAGCTTTCTCATCATTTTTATGTACATTGTGCTTCTCTAGTTTTCTTAACTAAGAATAACAAAGTAAAGCCCATTCCAACAGAAAAAAAAAAATCTAATTTATCTCATTGAAATTCAGGTTTAACTTCTTATGAGATACCACAGCTTCTATCAGGATCACTTGAAATACACCACAAAAAAAATGCTTTCTCCTTGTACTTGAGAGCTACTAAGAAAACATTTTTCTTTTGACTGTGTCAGATCATCACGCGCAATAAACTTCCACAAGTAAGAAGTGCACTGCCTGAATCAGACTCCAAAGAAAACAGGAAGCAAAACCTGTTGTGTAGTTAATTCTGTAGGCTTCCTCCACTTCAGATTTTCCCTTTGAAAAATGTCTGTTCTGTGGGAGAGGAAATAAAGCCCTAAATCAAAGCATGCTGCTTTGAAAGTTGGATTTAAACAGTCTACACCATACCATGTTACTGAAAATGACTATAAACATGTTGTACTTTTAAATACAGCAGTCGTGATTACTATAATAAATTAAGTACTAACTTAAATGCATAAACAAGATAGGGCAATTACACCAGAACTTCAACAATCGCAATATGTCTGCAGGAACAGTATCAGAACAGAAATGCTACTTGAACGATCAGCTTTTAGAAGCAGACACGGAGCTCCGGGCATTTGTTCTGTTAGGTAGGTAAATTCATTGAAAGGCTCCAGGGCCTTCATCCCCAGGTCAGACACTTTGGGAAGGCCAATGGAAAGATCCAGGAGATGGGGCTCATTAACTTAGCTCACCCTTGCCAAACCCCACTCATGTTAAAAGCTATTAGCATAGGACTGAGCACCAAAAGAATCAGTGATGCTTTCTTAACCAGCTACTATCCACTCGGAACAACTGAGACAGCTCTCTGCAGTAACAGCAGCATCCAAGCCAGCAATTCTGGAAGGGTGAAACCAGAAACAGAATCAAGTAATAAGAGAACCCTCACAAACCCTGAGCTGCAGCCACAAACAAGCTTTTACTTCTACCTGTGCTGCTCTGTTGTAGTGCCAGCCTGCACATCTGCGTAATGCAAGCTTCATATTTTGGTTCTGTTTCTTCTAAGCGCAGAACGAAGGGATATGAGAAAGGTACCACAGGAATGAAAACAGAGCTGAAAGAAATCCTCCAAAAACTACTTCTGTTTAATCGTTTCTCTTACAGTTCCAAACCAACTGCTGATTTTAAGCCTAACGCATGATGAAAAACAAGCAACTGAGAATATAAGTGATCGGCAAAGGCGACAAACGCGTTGGCAGAACGGTTCCGAGCCGCGTCGCCCACCTTCAGGTGTAGCCTCTGCAGCAGGCGGGACAGCAGGCGCGGGAACCGGCCCGGGTCCACGGCGTTGAGCAGCAGCACGGCCCTGCGAATGCTGCGCGGAAGCAGAGGAAGAGGTCAGGCTGCGTCAGGCTGCAGCAGGCCCCGCCGCCTCCCGCCACGCCGCGCTGCCCTCATCCCGCAGCGGCGCAGGGCCGGGTCGGGCGGGCGTGCGGGAAGCGGCGCTGCCGCTACAGCCGCCTCCACGCGCCTACCTGTCCGTCTCCGGAACCACGGACGCCGCCATGGCTGCCGCTGCCGCCCCGCCCCCACGTCAGCAGCGGGGCGGGGCGCGCCGGAAGGCGGTCTGCAGTGTGTTGTGTGGGGCTGCTGTAATTTTCACGCTGTATTTCTTAATGCTTATGCTTAAACGCTTGCATCTGGTCACGTGAAGGGAAGAAATCGAGGCTGCACAGCCTACAACTGCAATCTAATGCATCTGTGAGCATTTGAGCTAATGATTGTGGTCCTTAGTTGTTGCAGTGTAATGCAGGCAATGATTCTGTAAGGGAACAGCGTTCGTATGTTTCTATCTGTATGGAGGTGGAAGCAGGTCAGTACTTTGTATGGTCAGGATAACGGGTTAAAGGTTGCTCTCCATAAAAGATAGGATGGGAAGTCTTACAATGCATAGGGGAACTGTTAGGTCACAGCTTGAACTGGTGATTGAGCTCCTGGAGAAGGGCTGTAGCTGGCCTAGGGAGCATAGGCAAATTGTGTGCACCTGTGTTCCCCATGAGAGCAGGAGGGGTGGACCCTTAGCTACCAGTCTGTATTTCTTCAGCTAAGCTCTTCTACTTTTCCCACCAAAGTTAATCAGATCTGTGTGCTGTTCTCCTTTGGATGCGTGTGGAGTTCTGTTGTGCTCTAACGGGAATTATTGAAAGGCTAGAGAAAATTATCTGGAAAAGAGTTCAAAGCTGGGTTTTTTTGTTTGTTTGTTTTTACTTGTTTTCTGTAAGCTTGCGTAGTTCAGAGGCTGGCAAATTGTTCTGTTCTTATCTCAACAAATGCTGGCATGTACTAAAATAAGTTCAATACTGGTGCGGACTCATTTTTCTTTAACTGATGCAATAGGTTTGAATGGCACCTTATGTAATGTCAAGTCTTCATGTGGACAGGAATCTTGTAATGTTTCATTGCAATACTTGGGACCTTACTTTAGGGAAAAACAAAGAATCTCCATTTTCTGCCTGTTGTTTTACAGTGATTGAAGTCTGTTGTATTGAGATATTAGTACACATATATAATTGTAGGTTAACACTTACGGAGTCCTCAAATAAAAGGAGTTTTATAAGCAAATGTTGGTTTTGATTTACAAGAGGTATTTGCAAACGGTGAATGAGAGAAAAGTCAGCGTTGTTTTGCCATTTTTCTCAGTACAGAAACAGGCTGATGTGGGACTGGTAGTCTAGGTGGTCGGCTGCACAGCCTGAACATACAGGTGTACCAGCTTGTTGTGGTGATTTTTGTCATTTGATTTCAGATATATTTGGTCTGCCTTCTCATTCGGAACTCCCATCTCCTGGCTCATTTGATAAAGTCTTAGGCATTCTTTCACTTTAGTGCACTGTCACGTCCTAAAAGTCTTAGCATTTAATGGCTTGGCTTTTCTGTGGCCATTCTGAGCTATATACATGCGAGGAGAGCTGTTGATTTTAGGGGGATTATTTATTTTGTATTTCTTTTGTCCACAGATCTGTGAAAGCTTCTTAGATAAAACTATAGACAAATTGTTCAGTAGTGCTTGTCTTCAGCGTCTAACTGACTAGCTTAAAGTCTGGTAGAGTGAAATGAAGTCAAACAACAAGATTTAGCACGTAACTATCTCTAATTATCTGAGCCTTCAAGTTTGTACCTAGCAGAACATGCTCAGTGGAGTCTTTGGAATAAAAAGGAACTCAATAACATCATACCCCCCAGCCATGTAGGAAGTTAGTAGAAAGAAAAACACCTTTACCTTCACAAAAAAATTAGGCAAAAAACTAGGCAAGAGAAATAAACAGGAAGATAAAATTAATCAATTTTTAGGCAAGAGGCTAGCAGATGATAGCTTTGAGGTTTGGCTGGCACATTGGGCCCTCAGTTCCCCACAGAGGGGAGTCACCTATGACATCAACTCTTCTACAGGCACTTGGGCAGGTGAGGTAGGCAGGGAGGGGATTTGCTCTTTGGGTCTACCCTGGTTCAGGAAATCTCCTGTGCACTGACATAACCCCTCCACTGCAAAATGTGCCTGAGTCAGAGCTGAGAGCCTCAGTACAGTTTTACTTAACATGAAATGTTGAAGTGTGATGAGTAGGCATCAAGAAAGAAGCAGAAGCAACATTGACAGACATTGCAGAATTCATAAAGCTGAGATTCGCTACAGTAAAACATGAAGAAAGAAGAACTTTGCTCAGGGACAAAGCTATCAGAACAAAATCAGGCATCAGTAGAAGATGGGAAAGCACTGATCACATTCCCATCTTCAGTCTCAATTGTATCATAAACCCACTTCCTATTGCACCGACATACGGGCCCACACTTATTTGAGTTGCATTTGGGGCAAGGATAGAAGCAACCCAGGCAGTTCTTGTCCAGGCAGTCACATAAATCAGTGTTATTACGAAGCAGCCGGCCGCGACTGTCATACTTCTTCAGAGTTCTGCAAAAGCAAAGAAACAGTGATTCTTGGAGAGAATGCTTCTCTCCAAACTGCTTTGACAGTTTTAAAGACTAAACCCAGCAAATGTGGAAAACATCTGTCCAAGTATTTCCTTTTCAACACCCTTGCCACTAATTGAAATAGGCAGTGTGTGCGTGCTGAAGAAGTCAAAATCTTAAGTCACACAGAAAAAGTTTATTTTCCCTGTGCAGCTTCAATATGTAATAAGAAATCTTTGAAAAATGTTAATGCTTTTATTTACTCCATTTATATTCAGTAAACAGCATGAGAACCATTTTTAATAGCAAAATTTGTAGTAAATTAACACATCTTACTTGGGCTTATTAAAACAGTCTTTGTTCATCTGTGACATGCGTGCTTTTTTTCTCTGCTTTCTAGTTTCAGGATTGAAGTTAGCTACCTGAGGTCCTGGATTTTGAAAAGCTAAGTATTTTAGTTCCTTCTGAACTTTTTGCTAAAAAAAAAAAAAAAAAAAAAAAATACAAAGGAGAGCAAGGTTATAATTTTTGTAACTGGAGCAAGCACTTATTAGCTACCAAATGCCCTCACTGGCTTCCAGATGGCATTAAAATTAGTGTATTTGCTAGCTTAACACAGGTAGGAAGATAAAGCAAAGCTCAACGTTAAACTGAGATCATGGTTTTAGAACTATTTGGTTGTGTAGCTGTTAACTGACTATTTCCTTGATAGAATGTAGAACCTGATAGGACTCTGGGTATAGATTCTTAGTCTGATACAGTGGCATGGTTTGAAACTTGTTGTGGTGAGGCAGAAATCATGTATTTGTTTCTTCAGTTTATCCATAATATTAAAAGATATGTATAATTAAAACATATTGACTGGATTAGCCCTTATCTTCACTTTTCCCTGAGGTTCCTATAGACATGCTTTGTCTTACCAGGCTGAGGGCAAGGGAAATATCTGAAGGATCAGCTAGTGCAGGAAGGGAGCACTAGGCAAGTGAGGTGTAAGAGAAAAGCATGAACAAAATTGAAGAAGCTAAACTAAACATCGTTAATAGAGACACACAGCTTCTGAGAAACAAGAGAAACATACCACTGATGCTGTGTGTTTTCTGTTGAATTCTCATAAAAACCTACTGGGCTATCTCCTACATTATTCAAACATTTCTCCTTTGGAGTTGGGGTAAATTTTTGGTGCAGAAAATATACTTCAGCATCATTGCTGCCTGTGATCATAAATAATGCAATTTCAAGTCAGAAATATAACAAGCTGTAGAGATAGCCGTCTCTCTAAGAATACTTCTTTAGTTCCTCTCTATTTTGTTAGAGCTCAGAAGTGCTTAGCCCTCTAAATTACTGCACTGCAAACTCAATTGTTTTACAGTTGTTGTTAGTGGTATTTTTCTATTGACTCTAGCTCTTAACTTTTATAATTATTGAATAACTTGAAGGCAAATGGTAAGGATCTTGACAACAAAACACTACGGCAGAAGCCATACCAGTTGTCGTGCTGTCATTGAGTCTGCAGCAAGACAGACAGATTCTTCTGCAGATGTTTTCTGGGCAGTGCTGCTTTTCTTGTCATTTTCTTCCACGTGGTCACTCATGTCACCTTTACGAAACACATGCATGTTAGGAGCACACAAAAGTGTGAGATTCACCAGCCTCTAGGTGAAGTTTTCGAGGGCAGTGATACCCATGGTAGACTGCTGTGTGTTCTTCGCCAATATCAAATGCATAACAAAATGTGGCTCAGTATCAGACTTGATTTTAAAATTGCATTACAGTGATGCAAACTAATGCAAAGAAATGAAGGCTGTGTCACCAAAGCCGCTTTATTTTTCATCATTAAGTAAAGCTCAGAAAATCTCGTATGTTTGAGTAACACAAAACTGTTAATTCAAAGAAATTTCATCATCTTTGACTCTATTTCTGACACCACGTCACTGCATTGACACCTTAATGTAAACGTGAAGAGCATTATTCCGATATGAAACACATAAGCAGTCTGCGGTGTTAAGTGAAGACAGCAGCACGCATGAGTTGTCACTTCGCTTGCCAGCAGGTGACACTGTTGTCCTAGCAGCAGTTCCTCCTGTTACGCTCCCCCAGTGAGCCGGACAGCAGGTTACAGCGCAGGTGGTGGCTTTCAGCTTACAGCAAAATTACTAGAAGAAAACTCCCTGCCCCTTATTCTTAGCCCTTAGCTTTGCAAGAGATTTTGCTTAGAAATACAATGTGCAACTTTCAGATGAGATAGAAAAAAGTGCCTCACTTTGCTATCAAAAAACTCATGAGGACTATGGGCTCTGTGAATCTTTTTTACAAATACCAGCCAACTCCTCTCTCTCACAAAGAAGTGGTGGTGGCAACTGTTCAGGATAGATGATAACTACTTCTTTTTACTCTGTTTGTGAAGACTCTTACTTAAAATGTAATGCAACATAAACAGCTCCAGTGCCTTTAACATTGATGCCAAACAGCATCAGCTTCTTTTTGGTGTTCTTGAAAGCCTTCCTCAGGTGTTACCCTGTCACTCCCACTACCTCTAAGAAGTAGTGCAGTGATCTCTGTCTTTTTACCCTTCGCATTAGGATTGTTGCCCAAGCCCTGTTTCAGAGAAGATCTTTATCTCACCATTGCCGGAAGGTCAGAACATCTCTGAGAGAAGCAAGAGAAGAGTCTAGACATTTAGTTCCTTTCTGCAACCAAAGCAAGGCTAGCAGTGAGAAGGAAATGCCACTGTAGTAGCAGGAGGGAACTTTTTTTTGATAAGTAAAACACCAGCCCTTAGACATTTCCAGAGAGGGTTTCCCTTTCTCCTCTTCAGTGATGTGAAGAATGACCCTCTTCACAACAGGATGCTCTGGAACAAGTTTTAGCCCTCGGACTCAAACATCTTTTTAGGATTAGACAAGTAAAGGTATTAATGGGGGGTTATCATTTGCTATGTGGGGGAACCTGCTCCTCTGTTACGTTTTGCTAGAAATCTACAAATAAAACAAGGAATAATGTTCACAGGAAGTTAATACTGCTTTTCAAATGCACTCAGCCTGGACTCCTGATTCAGAATGCTTCCTGGATCTCCTCTTATGTCCAATTATGCATCCAACACTTTATCAGTACGTATGAATGTTGTCTTTGCATGTTTAATTACAGTGTGCAAGGATCAGGAGAATTATAGCCATCAGCACATACCATTGTAAGCACACAGAATTCACAGTGTCCTTTTCCATCATAAATATTCAACCTCTTTGGAAGCAGTCCTAGCAGTTATCTGGAGCCAAACATCCAATATCAGAAGAATATTTGAAATCGTGACAGAAAAGGAACAAGCCAGCATCGTTTTCCAAACAACATATTTCAAATACTGTTGCACCTCCTCAGTGAAAATATTCTGCATAGAAAATGTAGTACATTTCTGTTACTGTACATGCTGTAAATGGAAAGTTTTAAATTTTAACCTCCAGGAAATATATTAAAAAATGAGGCAGAGTGGGACTACGAAACTCTGCAAGATTCGTATACTTGCAGACTCATTTTCTTCCAGATCATGTCCAGAAGGGAATGAGGAAAAGAGGGAAACTATGAAACATCCTCTTTAAAGTCTGCACAACTTAATTATCTAAAGGAAAGGATGGTTTTACCTGAAACAGTTTATCCATCTAATGTAAGTTAGCTTTTGGTCTACTGTGTCTAGCTTCAATGATAATCCAGGGGCAATGCATTCAAAACTAGAAATTTCCATTAATATTTCATATTAATATATCTTTAGAGGATAGCCATCAGCTGCACTCTTCCTCCCCAGAATCTCTGTTCTTTTACACCCTTTAAATAGAACTAAGTCTTCCTGGAAGATCCATATCTCAAAGTACTGCTGTGACTAAAGCATATGGCTAAGACATGGCAATTTCAGCATAGACCCTTGGCACAGCTAAAAGCAAAGCTTTTAGAAGTAGATTAGTGGAAGAGGAAAATCAGAGTCTGCATTATATTAAAAGAGACTTGATCTTATCCAAGTGACAGATGTTTTTATTCAGAGAACGGTTTCAGAAGATGTTGGGATTTGGAAGGAACTGCATCTGTTTAGGATTTTCATAAGAGAAATATTTTCCTGTATTGCTCCTTCAAGAATTCAGTGTTCCTATTTATGATCCTTGCACTGTCCAAGTATTTCAGCTAGTGAAATGTTGTGACTGTCATTCAGATACTCCAGGCTGCGTGATCTCAACAGCCTCAGGCTTGTACCCCTGCAGAGCTTGCCAGAGTGATTGCACATTGTTTTCAAGCTGTACATGTTCACTCCAGAGGAGCCTTTCCAGCTCATATCTGTAACCTCATGTTCCTCACCTTCACCCAGGCAAAACAAGGTGCCATTCCCAACATTCAGTGTGGTTCAACGTCATACCCACATGGATTAGACTGAGACATTTTAGTTGTCACATCTTCCTCACAATGTAGTTCTGCACTGATGCTGTACATTCATATGTGCATCTTGAAACCTCTGTAGAAAATCTGCTGACAGCTTAATTAAGAATGTGAATGGATTCATATTCCTTAGAATTAATTATGGGCTGATCTGTCAAGATGTGGAACCGCCACTTATTAACTAGTGCCTGCCTTCTCTTATAGCCCTATACATATATCTATGTTCAGAAGATGGCCCTTGGTTGAGCAAGAAAACACAGACCAGATAAAGAAATAGGCCTCATCTCTTCCAGCTCAGCAGGTTTCCTGAAAAATTCATAAGTGTGGTGAGAGAGTAATGGTCCATCCCATGAGCGGAGGAGTCCAGACAGCACATCTCACCCTTTCCCAATAAAATAAATCAAATACTCCTGAGTTTTCCCTTTCAATCCAAGAATCTTTCTGCCTCCCTTGAAGTGAGGGATCCTGTAGCTGAATTCTAAGAGACAATCTGCTGATTGTCATGCATAGGCAGAAGAGATCTGCTGGAATCACATTCCAAATATCTAGAGTTCTGAAGGGGATATATTCAGCTCAGAGCAGAGAGCAAAAGAGAAATGAGATTACTAAAAATTTTATATTGTACTTACCAGAGAAGGAGGCTGGCACCGCATGGGTTTCTTGCTGTATAATTCCTCTGATTGTGAGAGTATGACGTTAGTCCCGTAGTGACTGAAACAGAAGACAAATAATCAAAATAACACTCCCCAGAGAAGGAGGTTGAAGACCATGCCAGGTAACTATATTTTAAGTAGTACTCATCAAAAAAAGAGGAAATGGAGAACCTATAAGTCAACCAGGACAAGAGTCCTCATGTGTTACCTTCCATTCGTCATATTTTCAGAAAGCAAAAGCATAAGCTTTTTTTTTTTTTTTTTTTTTTTTAAGGATAAGTAAATGACAGAATTGTAATTACTACAGCATTTTACAAAAATTAAGATTTTTCTAGAGCAAAGAAGTGGCATTTTGTACCACATACCATTTAGACAAAATATTTTGGGTCTTGTTTGTCATCTCCAACAGGCAAAAGTCAGCAAATAAAAACATTGCCTAATAGCTACACTGGCATCACAGCCTCCCAGTTCAGCTTGCTATCCTTCAGTATTGTTTGTATTACCAGGGGAGACAATTGAGGCTCCACCTGTTACCTCCAGATGCCAAATATCAGCATGGTACAATCTTTGCTGGTTACCATTACTCTTCCCTAGAACACAATCAAATCCTAAGGAACATACAAAGCTGTCAAGTCTCATAAACTCTCCTGTTCTGCTTTGGCAAATCGTTCAGAATGTCTTTTTAACTACATTAACTGTATCCATCCATTCTCTGATCATTTTACAAACTGGTCTAAGGGCAAGTGAATTTATTATTTATTTACTATTTTATTTTCTCTCACTCCAAACACTGTTAAAACCAAAATTTGATGTATCATTCTAGCAACAAATCTTAGCTAGATGATTTAAAGGCTGCTACACATAAATTTGTTTTGTTTACACTCTGTTTTCCTTATCATGAAAAATAAAAGAGAAATCCCTTGGGGGGAAAAAATAAACTCTCCAAGGTATTCCTATAACAGCAAGAAACAAACAAAGAACTATAACCTGTTTTATTCTCCTGCACATTTTCCAGTATTCTGATTTTTCTGTACCTTATATAATGCAGGAAACAGGTATTAATAACTCTATAACAAACAACAAAAAAAAAATCATTATTAAATGACCTGATGCTTAATATCTCATTTTCTCCAGTTTGGTCTCTTTGCCTTTGTTAATACTGTATACCAATTCCTGAACTTTTGCTGAACTTTATGAATTAATTACGATTCTTGTTTATCACTGCAGATATTAACTATCAGCCTGAAATCTACTCAGAATAGTTTAAACTAAGTGTGTTAGGCCAAGAGGATATGTACATAAATTCAAACTGTTGGTGACATTTTATAAGATAGATGCTGGTGGGAAATCTCCCAATGGTGAAAGAAAGAGAGAAAGGGAAAAAGAGAGAAAGAAGGAAAAAATGGAAAAAGAGAGAAAGAAAGGGAGAAAAGGAAAGAAATTAAGAAAGAAATTGGAAGAAAGGAATATTAGGAGAGAAGGATAGAGAAGAAAAGTAGATGAAGTTACAGACATCCGTATATATGTAACTTCTTATAAGCTTCCTGGCCATTATGCCATATCCAGTTGTTTGCTTTGCAACACGCTTGTTCTTTGTATAGCCTTTCCCTACAGCTAATGGATGACACTCATCTTCTGTGTTACAAGATCTTCTCTAAGTGCTATCTCTTGCTCAGCTCATTTCAGTGGGGACCCATGACTTATGCAAGATGGTCAGGGCTATATCAGTGACAGCATACACAGGCATCTACTTAAAATCTTCCTATTGTGGTTTAGCTGTGGCTGGCAGCTCAGCACTGCACAGCCACTCGCTCTGTTCACAGTAGGATGGGGGAGAGAATCTCTAAGGCAAAATTGAGAAAAGTCATGAGTTGAGATAAAAACAGGTTACTAGGTAAAGCAAAATCCATGTGTGTGAGCAAAGTAAATAAGGAATTTATTCACTTTTTCCCATTAGAGGGCAAATGGCCAGGTACTTCCAGGAAAGCAGGGCTCATTATGTGTAATGGTATCAGTCTGAACAACCCACTTCCTCCTTTGTCCCAAGGCTTTTATTGCTGAGCACAACCTCATATGATATGGGGCATCCCTTTTGGTATCTGGGGCCCGCTGTGTTCATTCCCAGCTTCTGGTGCTCTACTGGCCTCCTTGCTGGTGTAGAAGCAGAATGAACAGAATTCTGTGAGTGTGAGCAAGCACTGCTTAGCAACAAATGAAGCATCATCGTATTGGCAGCACTGTTTTGGTCACATATCTAAAAAATAGCACCTTACAAGCAGCTATGGGGAAAAAAAAAAAGAACAAACAAACAAAAAAAAACCACAAAAAAACCTCTATCTCTGTTAAAACCAGATTCTTTCTGTACCTCAGTGAGGGCTGCAATATAAACTTCATGCCTGACATAATTCCAGATTTCTGTTTCATCCCTCAAAATACAGGAGCATTATTTAAGTATCTCAGGGGCCAGGCCTTTGCACAAGTTTTATTCTGCAGGCAAACTGAACTAATAATTTCAGTGAGCTTTCCCCAGTGCAAATTTCCTCCACCACTAAATTCCAATAAGTAAATAAAAGAGTTGAAACCAATTGGAAACACATTGCTGCTGGTAGTTTTTCTGGAGAACAGCAGCAGATAAGAAGGCTGTATACTGCATGGGACAGTAGTCCTCATGCACCTGAGTGCATCTGCATCCTGCAGTTAACACAAAAGGGACAGCTGAGAAGAAGAAATCACATTTCTCTGTGTTAAAAATGAGCCTGTAACGACCTAACCATTGGTAAATAGTTTCCTTGGGGCTTTGTGGTTTCACTGTTAAAATGAAACACAGGTGATTGTGTTTAGTGGAAAGAGGAGTGCTTACAAGATCACCACAGACTCATTTTTATGACTGAAAAATGCCGTTTCTTCTTTCCAGCTGCACCACCCACACACCTTGTCAGGGATTTCTGTCTCTTTTCTCATTCCTGGACATCCAGATCAGCAACAGTCATTTAGGGGGTAGAACACATGACAGAAAGGATGTGTATAAAGGCCTTGGAGATAATTATAGTGGCCAAGATGTCACGGAGAAGAGGTTGCGAAAGTCTGATGTGATTCACCAGGAGAGGCCTGTCATGGCTGCCAGCCACTTCAATGGCTGAGGCCTCACAGTAGGCCATGGCCAACCACCACAGCCAGGCGTGTGCTACTTCTGGGAAACAGTATGGAAGAAAAGGCAAAAATGCCAGTGGGTATTGCCCGAAGTGCTGCAGTGTGCTGACAGGGCTCACACAAGAGTGGGGAGAGCACGAGGCAAGTGCATTGGAGGGAAACCTCACAGACTAACCTCAGCCTCTGTTCCTCACAGCCCTGTCCCGCCTGAGGAGGAGTTCCGCCTGGGATGCAGCAGGGGTTGCTTCAGTTTTGATTCCCAACCTTCTCCTCCATTTTTAGTTGGCAGTGAATTATACTCATCATCCTGAAATCAAGCCTGTTTTGCTCATGACTGTAACTATTAGCGGTCTCCCTGCCTTTGTCACAACCCATGAGATTTTTCACCTCATTTTCTTGCCCAGAACCATTGAGCAGAGGTAGTGAGACCGCATCTGGGTGGTAGTATGGCAGCTGTACAAATTCAGCCCACTGTACCCTCTCAGTTCTTTCCCCCAGAGAACTTCATGTTACAAAAACACAAAATGGCACCAAGATAAAAACCTGTTCTTCCTGCTCCAGAGGAGCCTATGCACTTTCAAATGAGGGTACGTGGAGGTGGCAGCTCTTTTTGAGAAATATGAGACCCTACATAATGGGACTGTGATAAGGCCACATCATTGTTCACGAGACCCTGTCTCCTTTACCCACACTGAACCCACACTTTCTGGGTCTTACAACAACTCCTGCATGATCAGGCCAGTCCTCCTGATATGTCCATGAGCACTAAGTAGACAGGTGGTATGGGGATTGTGCTTCCACCACTTGTGCTCCACAGCTGGCTGCTTTCTTCTCACCTGTCCCAATAGCTCCTTGCAGTGCCAGGGAGGAAGAGGCATGACCCGAACTTGGCAGTGGGATGAAAACGCTAGGTGGCACAGAGGAGAAGAGGGCTTGCACTCTTAAATGGCTGTTAAGGTCCTTTTCCTACCCAGAGCAGCTTGATTCATAGTGATGAAGAAGTAGGTGGGGAGAGCATATTTGCACCAGGGGCCCAAGCAGAAATACAAAATTTCTTTGTGCCAGGCCTGACAAAAGGAAAGCTGGAAGCTGTGTGCTGTAGGGAGCTGGCAATGATGGCTGCAGTGGAAACTTTGAGACTGTACTGGTCAGAACAGCCAGGGTTTAGGTAGTGGAACAGCTGGCTGGCCAGGAACTGCCCTTTATCCTAACAGCTGTATCCAAACAGCTCAGAAATGGGTGAAAACAGCTAATCCCACAAAATTACAGCCAGTCAGAGGTGTATGTGACACCACTGCTGAAACCTATTTAAGAAAGAGTAGCAGCCACAAAGGACAGGAGAAAATGGGGGAAATGAACTGGAGAAGAAACACAGAAGATTTCAGGAACGAAGCTGGAAATGTGCATTTGGGAGGAGGTACTTGATGCTGGAGGAAGGATGCTTATGAGGGGAACTGCAGCCTGTGGGCAGCTGAGGCCAGATGAGAGACACTGCTGAGGAACTATAGATGACCCATGCTAGGTTAGGGACACATCTGTTGGTATTACTGACCATGGTCTAGATGAACAACAGAGAACAAAACATAGTCCTTTGAAATACCTCAGGTTGAGTTATCTAGGGTAAGAAACCATGGCACACAAGGTGGAGGCTGAACTTTTCAATTTTCACCCCATTTTCCTCATTCTCCTTGGACCTTGCTGCAGCTTTCCTTTCTTCATCATCCTATTTCCTCTTTAGACCCACAATCCTCTCACCTTTTTTCATCCCCCCATCTCAGCTATTCTCTCAGGCTCCTTACTCTTTCCACCATGCAGTTTCTTCCCCATCATTATCAACTCCCCCGGATCTCCTGGTTGGTCATGTATGCATGCTGTAAAGGCAGAACAAGCTAAGTTTTTGACTTAGGCTCTCCCAGAGCAGAGAGCAGTACTTGAGCCAGAAATAAGGTTTTTTCCCAAACATATCTTCTTTTTTTTTTTTTTTCTTGCCTATCAGTAACAATTCCTCTCATAGGAAATTTCTCCAAATGCACTCACCCATATCTTCACAAGTGCATGCTCCACGATGCCTACACAGCCTGTGTAAGTACTGTAAAAGCCTATTTCCCACCCATGACTTCATAATAATTTTCAGTGAACTTCCTTTCACCTCAACAAACTTCTATACTCAACTTGTACTCAACAGTAGCAACAACTAGTTTTTTGTGTCTAGTTCTGTTTGAGTTGCATCCCAACCCTCAGGTATGTCAATTGCACCCACACAGTTTGGTGTCATCTGCAAACTTGCTGAGGGTGCACTGAATCCCAGTGTTAGTGTCATTGATGAAGATTCTGAGGAGCACCAGTCCCAGTACTGACCTCTGAGAAACACCACTTGTCGGTGATCTCCAGCCATTGATCACTCTCTGTGTACAATTGTTTAAAATTGTTTAATCCTTCTTTACACATCAGCTTTTTTAATTTATATTTTTTTCAGTAGAAAAAAGAAAAAGCCCAGAAAAGAATAATAAGGCAATGGAAGAATGGTTAGAAGGGATGAGTTTACTACTGGTTGGAAGGAAATGCTTTGAACATACAAGCCTTACAGGTTAATTTTTTTTTTTTAAAGACGCTTTAGTCCATAAATCCTGCAGCAACAACTTTCTCATGTTTCGTGTAGCCCCTTTGCCGACTAATGATGCAAAGCTGTTGATTGACTAGAGGGAAATGCTGAGGCAAAACTCCTCTAACTCATCGTAACCTAGCTCTGCTGTCTAAATCAGCTTGATGAAAACCCTTAAGACTGCGCTCAGCTTGTTTAAGAGACGAAATGGTTTCAGCACAAGCGTGGCTGTAGCAGTTGTTAATTCCCCCAGGGATCCTCAGGTATCCTCACGATAACTACAGGGTTTTTTCACACCAGCGGAGAGAACAGCCGATTCATTGCAGCTAATATGGCAGTGTTTACCTTAAGTGTAGTTAGCCTGTAAACAGAGAAAATCTCTTTGTGTCAGCAAGGCTGGTTTTTCATTCCTTTCTCCTTGGTGTGGTACTGAACATCTAGGGTCTCTTACATTCCCACACAACCCTGTTTTCTATGTTAACCAGAGCACCAGTACAGGTTGTTTTGTCATAATATTATTACCATGCAAATAAATAAATTGCACTGAGGACCCCATATTTCTTCAGAAACAAGCAAATATATTTTGCTGACTCTGGTTCTCTGGAGGCCTAAATTCTGTCTGTCTGCCCCCCCTGAAACTGTGTGTAAGTGAGGTGCTTAAACCTGTGTCTATGTTAGCTGCCAGATCTTTGCAGTAAGAACAGAAATGCTTGTTGATGTTCCTGCGTTTAGTTAGACTAGTTGCACCTTAGTGGCATGGACAAAATGACCACCAGATGATGGAGTCTATTAGTAGTATCCCAAGAGCTCATCATCTCCTGGTTTAATAACTCCCTTAAAAATAATCCAATTCACAGATCCCCTAAGACTGTCCTCGGGATTAATGCATGGTAACAGAGATAGCTGGCAGGGTCTCTTCAAAAGCATATTCCTCATAAAGCATAAGTGTAAATGTAGACATGTTAAGTACAAACCTTTACAGAAGGAAAAATAAAGTTTTAATAATAAAGCTTTTTTTAATTATAATTAAAATCTGATGTTTCTTTGGTTCATTCCTCTCCACAGATCTGAATGCATTCACAAGCTTATGTTTCACTGTATTTATTATCCCCCATCCACTTTACAAGAATAGAAATAAAGTGACAGATTAAATGACCTGCCCAAGGCCACAGTGTAGATCATAAGCAAAACAGAATAGAAAACTTTTCCCACTTCATCATGGTTTTTGCCAAAAACTTGAACTGCACCCTTTCTTCTGAGATTCAGGGAAAAGCAAAAAAGAATTTAGGACTGTATCTGTGCATTAGGTTATTATTAGCAATACATCGCTACGGACCACTTATTCAGTAGGAAGTAAATTTAGAAATAAGATGAAAATATATGAGGGCTGCTCTGAAAATAATGCCTCCTGTTTTATTATGTTGGTCCATGATGTCAGAGCTGGATGTTGATGGCATGGCAGTGGACGCTGACCCTTCCCTCCAATATCTCGTTGCATGTCGCTTCCATGTGACAGATGGCAGCAGAGGGGCAGTCTGACAGAATGGCATCTGACATGGAAGTGTGTATGAAGGGTGTGTCAGTGAAATGCCCTGTGAGGAAAAAACTGGGGCTGGTGAAAGACAGACTGTATGGGCAACATTTTCCTAGCAATGATGCCATCATGTGAAACAGTGGGTCTCCTCTGCCAGTACAGACTTTTATGAATACAGCATGCTGGCTTTTGTTCATCATTGGCAAGAAAGCACAGATAATGTGGTGACTAGGTTGAAAGATGTTTTGTAGTTGAGAGTTTGCTCTATCAAATGATGCTAACGTGCTCTTTGTATCTGCTGTAGTTCCCATGGAACTAAATATGAGGAATTACTTTCAGAGCAACCTACATATATCTTATTTCTGACCTGAAATCAGAATTTCTCTTTTCTTTTTGAATTGGTTTAGCTTGAATTTCCAGTTGGGAAGATAATCTCAGGCATCATAAAGATTTGTTCTACCTTTAATTACATCTTAAAATATCAATGTGCTACTGAATCACACTCCAAAGAATACTGGAAATTATTTTCCCCGGTCAGTCGTCTGTATTTTTCTCTAGCCAATCAGCAACTCTAGTTAGAAATTCTTTCCTTTCCATATTTTCAGTTTTTGCAGACTCCAGCAGTAGAGTAGCAGTTTCTCTCTCATCCTCTTCTAGTGTATTATTATAGAAAACCTGCAACTGAATAAATAAATGCATGAGGTTAGTTGATGTCATTTCACCTGGAGGAAACAGCTGTGTATCCAATGGATGTTTTACACAGAAATACGCAAAAAGAGTGGATGGGAACTGATTTATACTGGATGGAAAAGCTCCTTACACACCAGGAATGTGCCCTTTTGCCATCATCTCTGTAAAAATGCTTCAAATTGCAGCCAGCTTCATTAGTACAGTGTCTAGGACTAGTTGGGTAGCAGAATCCTCTTGTGCTGCCTCTCCTACAGTTACAGAGCAAGAAGTTTCTCCCATCAATCTAAGAGCAGAAGACAAGAGAGGACTAAAGAATAGCAAAGAGACATGCATAGATGGAGTGGAGGAATGTACAATGAGAGGAACAAGACAGATGTCCAGCAACCTTTTATTAACTTTCTCGTGGGCATAATGAGGAAGGTCATCCTTACAGATGATAGACTTTAAAGAGGAAAACGAGTCAGAGATGATAATACTGGGACTCTGTTACAATCTGAAAGCTAATTGAAAGGCTGACGACACTGGACTACTGCTTTTGCCATCACAGGAAGCAGAATTTTTTTCCTGAAGAATAAAAGATGAAAAGCTTCTAGTTTATGCATGTCCAAGAGAGATTTATTTTATTTTAGGAGCTAGATCTCTCAACTGTTTTCTTTATTAACCATCCATTCTCTGTTATTTGCTTATGCATCTATTAATGGCTGAAAAAGGGGAACAATTTTTTTCTTACAATGACAGATACTGGGCAGATACTACTTAGAGATCTATGTGATATACAGACAGCACAAAAGCTGAGCAACAGCTAAGAGAGAAGATAAAGAATATTCGGGGAAATAATCTAGGGAGACTTGAACTGGAAGAAACAAGAAAATAGAGTGGAGCAAACAGTGACAGTTACGTATCTGTCACAGGCACTAACATTTGGAAGTCTTACTGGGGTGAATAAGCTAAAGAGAAGTTATAGCCACCTGCCACAGACTTCCACCCTTCAGCAGGAATCGCCAAACCCATCCACTCAGTTTTTCCAGAAGAGCAGGAACCCAAATAGAATCTATTGTCCATGGACTAATCTGGGCTGCCGTGAAGCCAAGGAGAAAGGACTGCACCCCACGTGTGCATGCCTTCTGTTCAATGTGTAGGCAGGCAACCTTCTATGCTGCAGCCACACAGAGCAGGACAATATCCATCCTGAACAAAGGAGCATTTTAATGTCATGCTTAATAACTGCACACACAGACTGCAGAGCTATGGGTGCCTATTTGTACACTTATTTCTCAGCTGAGGAGGTATTATTTTATTTTATTTTATTTTATTTTGTTTTGTTTTGAGTTTAAGCTTAACAACACTATGCAATACATTCCCTTAATTTCTTTAAGGAAAAAAATATTTAAAAGCTGTATTTACAAACTGGTAGTAAAGTTGGGACTAATCTCTCACTTACCTCTTGGATCTGTACGTCTGTATTGACAAATTTTCCCATGAGTTGTAATATATTTAATAATCCCTTCCCATACCTGTAAAATTGAGAGAAAGGTCCTTCCATTAGCATGCTAGAAAAATACTAGACTTCATCTCGTTTAATAATACTCAAATTATTTATTAATTATTTATCACATTGGAAGTACCAATTAAGCCTAAGTTTTCAACGGTATACTCCCTGCCCCTTAAAAGGGGGATTACCATTAAAGTTCAGTTTAGACATTTGAGCAGAATTAAACAGACCAATTGCCCCTCATTTTCATTCCTGATATGATATGCTATTTTTTCTAAGCTATAATGAATTCTTGACTTAAAAAGATGACTTTCATGAGCCCATAGAGCCAAATCCATATAGAAATGATAAGCACTAATAATTCTAAAATCTTGGCGATTCTGTTAGTGTCCTGAGGACAATGTATAAAGCTAACATCCAAACTGGATGGATTAGGACTTTAAACAGGGATTAATAGTATTAGTGGTCCTCAAATCCCTTCAAAATCTGTATGCGTCAATCCACCATCTCTACAAAGGGAGTATGAGCTGCCTTGGGAAAAGAGACTAGGACCTTACTTTTGCATATTATACCTGTCCTTATGAAATACTACTGGATGAACCCATTTCTAGAGTATATGGGTTTTCCATTTTCATGGGTTTTCAAAGCATTGTGTTTTTCTCCTGTTTGTGGAACTGTCTGGCTGAATGTCTATCAAGAATTAAAAAGATTCACCAGTTGCCCACAGGTAGCCTATACTACCTCACACTATATTACAGGCAACCTGGATAAAAAACACGGAATAAAGTCAGTGATGGTTTCATCTATGAAGACCAATGGTATGCTCACAGCATGAAAGTGATTGCTCTGTTCCAGCACCTTCCTTCAAGTCTGTTCACTTTTAAAAAACTTTCTCGCCTTCCTGACTTCAAGTTTTCCAGCATCACTTTGCTGCTTTTACTGTTCCTGAAGGTATTTGTCTACAGGGCCAGTGCACAGGGCAAGATGCTCCTGACCACAGGAACAGCACGGGTCAGTGGGAGCACTTGCATAATGTGTTCACATGACCAGCTTATACAAAGGAATATGTAGATATTGTAGATATGTAGATAGAATACATGATGGTCTAAACAATGTTCTCCTCAAGGACATCAAAAGGCTATATTTACAGATCATCAGCTACCCAAGTACTCTATATTTTTTCTTAGACTGACACGTTAAAGATTTATCTTCTATCATCCTTTTCATCACATGATTGGCATGGAGTCTCAATCCCATAAGCAGAATACCCCAACACCAGCTAGGGGTAATTGTCAATTGCTAGTCCTGACACTCAGTGCTGAGATAGAGAAAGAGATTGTTGCTTATGTGCAGGTAAGAGTAATTGCTAATAGTATTGTGCTTTGCCTACATGGCAAGTGGCTTTTCCCTTTTACTTTTGCTTATGCTTAGATTGCTCATGTTTTACTCAAGCTTAATTATATTGATTGCAAGTGTATATAAGTATACCAAAATCTATTAAATGCAGTCTGTGGTCTGCTGCCATTCTATCAATCAGTATTAAAAGAACACTTGGGCTGTGACAGCCAACCATCACAGCCATGCACTTTTCTCCTTTTCCAGATCAGTAAAAGGACAAGTTTATTTCTTTCCTAAAAGTTTCTTCTATTTGACATGAAATGCTGCCTGGACAGCAAAAAGTGGGAAACTATATATTGCACGGTAGCTGTCATAGAGATACATAAGTAATACCTTCTCTTACATCATGATTACTAGTTTCACACACCACTTGTCACAAAGCAAATCTTAAAGTGTACTCCAAGAACCAGATTTTTATCTTTCATTATCTCACTACTGGGATTTTTGGGAAAGCTTCCCATTTAAGTAGGTAAGTAAGGGTCAGACTTTCCAGAAAGTTTAATACAGACAGTCACAAGCAGACTAATTTCAAAGCATTCTGTAACTGACATGAGCTCTTCTTTGACATTAAGCTCTAATGATAACTGTGGTCTCTGTACTTAAGAAACCACATCAATCATTACAAACTATGTTGTCTCTGGAAGGAAAATTTGCACCTGCAGCAAAAGAAACACAGAAATAAATCATAACAGGTTGGTTGCCATACCTTTCACTCAAAAATGACCAATTTTCTGTAACAAATTCCCAGGCTATACGGTGTCCAATGTCCTTAGACAATACATAGTCAAGGATGTTTGCAATATAGCGGGAAGAAAACTGTGTATCACTGAGCCCATACCGCAAGGATCTGTTAGAAAAAAAAAGTTAGTATTACTTTCTGTTTAACAGTCATAATCTGGAATTATATATCAGTTCAGGAAAATTTCTGTCTCCTCAGATTCTGGAATGTTGACAGTTACACCAAAGTTGGGGTCATTCAGAGCTGTGTACTCAGCTTGTATTTTGTTCTTATGTTGGTGAAATTCCCTGTTCTTAACCATTGGCTCTCCACTTCTCATTAAAATGACTGTGTAGCACAACAAATGGAGATATTTGCTTTTCTGTATGTCTTACAGAAAGACTCATGACAACCCCTCTGCTCAGACAACCTCATGGGAAGGGAAACTGCTCCCAAGATTCTGGAGAAAACTCCAAACAGACAGAGTCTGGAGAATGAGCTAGAAGTGAGGCACACTGTTATATAGAGGGGTTCCATTTCAATAATAAGGTATCTAAGGTGCTCTCAGGTAGCCTAAGTCATGATTTCATAAACATTTAACTACCTGACACTGACATCAGTGAGAGTGGGAGCCTGGGTATCTTGAAAAAGTAAATAAATAACTCTCTTTTTGTTGTACAACTTTACACTCTCCTGCTTTCTATGGGCATTGTTGAAAAAAATATTTGTCAGAGTATTACAAGCAGCCACTTTGTTGGTAGAGTAGATGGGCTGGGTTTCTCCCATTTGCATGCCACCAATATGCTTAACGAAATGGACAAACTATACTGAGGACAACATAGTTTAAGATTCCTCAGCCTAAATGACTTTCAGGTTGAAGTTTGGAAAAAGAGATTGTTTTGTCAACAACTACTACATACACAGAAAGGAAATTGTCGTAACTTCCTGAACTGCTGTCTGCTTTTGGTATAACTTACAGCTTTACAAGTGCCAGTGCTAGCCTGTGTCAATGACAAAATCATCAAAGGACCACAGGTTAAGTGGAAAATCAGCATAGCTCTGCTCAAACCAACTGGCTATGTTCTCAGCCTTATATGCTCTTCCTACTCAGCCATCACAAGGTGTCTGGTAGGAGAAACAACTCAACTACTTTCAGAGCATCAGACTCATCGTATTTATGCCAATGGTTGGATCATCATTCTTTAGGCTACCACTGGCAAACTTGTGTCCTCAAGAGATATTCTTCAGGTACTGTGGGCACGATAAAATAGAGAACTCATCTTCAATATCTTTTTGCTGATAAAGTGAAAAGATCTTGTAGGGATGCCAGTGAAAGATAATAAATATGATATTCCAAACTGGAAATTTAAATATGATTTCTCCTTGTCAGTTTGTACTTCAAAGAGTGAACAGCTTACTAGCAAGTCTGTTTTCATTTTTGTCCTTCACCTAGGAATGGGTGATCTGACTTCTACACAAAGGCTAAATAGGCTATGAGAGAACGGATAGTCAGTGGATTCAAAGCTGAAAAAAATGGCAGGAGACAAACCTAAAGGAAACAAGCTTTCACACAACGTGCAATTACAGGATTTGTTACCAGTCTGCTATAACACCAGAAGGTATACTTTCAATTCAGAAAGGGAATTATACTGACAGGTCCGCTGGTAGTGTTAGACATGACACGCTAGTTACCAGTGCAGGAAGTCCTTTTCTCAGTCAATAACAACATCTGAGATGTTATATCAGCAAAAGGATCATATATGTTTGCACTGTTTATCATATTTTCTCCATAAGAAAATCTGTAAGGTTCTACCACTGGTATATTAGATGTGTGGTTCTGTGGCAGGCAAACTTCTGACAGGGTTATATGGTGCAGTACCCCCAGAGACATGCATCAATCAAGGGCACCTGTGAAGTAACCATGATTCTTTGGCACAGCTCATGGCAAAGAGGAGGATGTCTTTATCTTCCTTTGTGGAGTCATTATGTTTATACATTTCCCATGCAAAATCCAATTCTTTATCACTTCCCACTGCAACGCCATAGCAACAGACGGTTCTTCTAATTAAAAATGGAATTCTGTGAAGCAAAATATAGTTAGAAGGTACTGTACTGTTATAAAGTCATAAAAAGCTATTAATGCATAACTGAAAAAAAATGTTTATTTTCAGTTGAAGGATGCACAATAAGAAAAATAAAAATAGCAATCTAACTGAAACTGCTAATTTTGATTGCAATTTAAACATTAACAAAACATGCAGTTTTAAGGCAAAAAAAAATTACTTTTTTAAAAACAGTTGGGTCAAGCCAGTTTATGTACAGGCAATCAATGCCACTCTTGCACATCACAGCACAGTACAGCCATCACGCCATTAAAGACTGTGTGGCTGCATATAAGCGTCATTCCAGACAAGATTTTTTTCAGTGAATACATCCAATCAGAAAGACATGGGCAACACAAACAAAAACTAAAGTGACACTTCTCCATGCAGCAAGCACCCTTCTATTACTTACTCTCCCCAACACAGCAGTGCACTTCATAACAGAAAATAAATACAATCACTGTCAATGTAATACAACACTTCATGTGCAAAGGCTGAACAGAAGGCTTCTCCTGCGGCAATGACATGCCACTAACATTAAAACAGATCAGCAATTTCTAGTGTTAACAATTTATCTACTTCTCTGTATTGCAAGCTATCTGAAAATAGTTCAAATTAATGGTATGTTGGACAAATTCCCTGTAGCAGCAGGATGGATCTCAACGTTACAAAACAAACACTTAACTTCGCCATAGCATGCTGTTAATCTGCATTGAATTACTTAAGTAAGATTGAGATGGTAAGGGTGCAAAAGTTATCTTACACTAGAAGATAGAAAAGCAGTCAAGCTTCTGGTCACAGAAGTCTTTCTTCAAATTTAAAAATAATTTGAGAAAAATTCCTAGTTTCACTAGACCATTCTATAGAGAATGAGGTCAATACCAGAGAAAATACTAGTCAGTTGAAAGACAGAAATGTTCAAAGGGAAATGGAGAAACACATGATTTATCAACGTTAGAAACTATAATAGTCTAGTAGGAGTTTTGGATGACAGATTGTAAGGAAACTGCTGTGTCACAGCTTGAACTGATGATTAAGCACATGGTTAAGGTGTGGCTTGCACGGGAAGCACGGGTGCAAGCAATTCACTGGGCCCACCCCTCCATGGGCTCATTTAAGGGCTAGCCTCTGGTAGGAGAATGTCTCTTGGATAAAGGCTGCTTCCTGATAAGGAGTGTTTTGTAGATAGACGCTCTATTGCCAATTGGGTGAGTTAACTTTTTCCTATCTGTGATTCCTGGCATTCCCAGTGATGCTTTGTCTGGTATTGCAAAGAATTATTCAGAAGCTCTTCTACTGCTAGTAAGGACTGATGCAGACATCATTTTTATAGAACTGAAAAAGTAAGCAGTGGGGACTTTAACTGTCCTGGTGGGTGTTAGAGATTTCATAGACTCACAGGATGGCTTGGGTTAGAAGGGACCTTGGAGATCATCTAGTTCCAACCCCTGTGCCATGGGCAGGATTGCTGCCCCCCCCCCCCCCCCCAAATCAGGCTGCCCAGGTCCCCATTCAGCCTGGCTTTGAAATTCTCCAGGGATGGGGCACCCACAGTTTTCTGGGCAGCAGTGCCAGTGCCTCACCACCCTCTCAGTGAAGAGTTCCCTGTCGTTTAGTCTGAAACTCCTTTCTTCTGGATTAAAACCATTCCTCCTTATCCTACTATCTACCTACATGAAGAAGTGGATTTCCATCCTGATTTCACTGGCATAATAATAGAAAGCATTGGAATGCTTTATATGAATATAAAATTTACAAATATAAAATTATAAAGAAGGAATTTGAATTTATTTATTTGGGTATGTCTGGAGCATAGGGAACTTCCCACCAACAATGATGCTGGATGATACTAAGTGCTTATGTCAAGATGAGGGGTATTTCTGCAAGGAAATCTTCTAGGACAAATCTTATTTGAGTTACAGAGGCAAGCAATTTTTTAAGAACCATTTCATAATCTTGAAGAAAGAAGCCACAGTAGGCACATGTGTGGTATGTAGGGTATGCAGTTAGTATAACTAACCCTTTCAAGATGACTTATGAAAAACAGCCTTGCCTAAGATGTGGCTATTTTTTGTAGTTTTAATAGTTTCAAGAAGACATTGGCTACTGAGTATAGAAGTCTACGTATCCTTTGGCTGCAGCTCTGATGTTGAGCAATGAAGGCAGGCTGTACAGGGAGCATACTATGGGACGCTGGTCTACTGGCTGGTGACAACTATGGTGACCTGAACTGGTCTATGTTGTGCTGTTCAGAAAGGAAGTCCATACAGAGTTTGGGGTTATGTTAATTGAAGTGCTGAGCTTATTAATTTCATAGGTTTTTTTTTTTCTTAGAGGTAGTCATGTGGTCTGAGAATTCCACCAGGATTCTGTCGTGTGAACCTTCAGGAAGATGGGGGGGGGGGGGGGGGGGGGGGGGGGAAAAAGCAACTCCTGAAAAGAATGGCACATTAGCCTATACCATTTTCCTGGAGTCAGTGCAGATGTGTCATGATGATTTCTTGACCTTTGGCAACAGAATTTCACAGTTGCCTTTAGGATGTAGCTGAAACGTACAGGAATGCTATCCCTCACACTAGACTCATTTATTTCTTTCAAAAGAGAAAGATGAGCCAGTAACCCCATGGAGAATACAGTCACTTAGACAGCTCCATTTCACTCCCATAAGCAAACAAAAAAAAAAAAAAGAGCTAAACTGAGAGAGTGGATGGGTGTCATGGCTCTTGAGACAGCATTTTCACAAAAGTGAAAATAATACTCCATACCAAGACTAGTGATGTTCTGGGAAGTCAGAAACTCGTTGGAAATGCTCCGCTGAAAGATCATCACCTTATCTGAAAGGAAGAAGCACCACTGTCTTCCATATATTTGAGAATCCTACTGGGTATGGTAGCACACACCTGTGATGAAGCAGCTATGGTATACCATTAGGAGTTCTGCTTTCAAAATGGAGAACATAAGACCACCTAAAGGGATCTTTCTGTGAAGCTTGCTGTGTCCTTTCTCTACCCAGTGTGTGTAAAACCTCCTCTTTAACTGAAAAGGAACTGTGATTTTTTTTTTTGTATTTGAAACCTAATAAGTTGTCTACTTCATGTGTTGTTTTTTTTTAATTAAAATGTGGTTTGTTTCTTTCACTTCATAAAACTACTGTTGTTTTTTTTCTCTATACTGATAAACACATGAAGTTCAATACTGTAAAGCATCTTCAAACTTCTCTCAGCGTCATGAAGGATAGCAATATTAATCTTCTCCATTTAATTTAAAAGTAAATGAGCTGACACTTCACAGACTGTTCAGCTCCTGAACTCAGACAAGGTGCACAGAATTCCATGAGAAAAGAAAATGTTGAATACTTTCAATGAAGGAGTTATTTTGCATCGGTCTCAGATTTCCACATAGCATTACTGCCTTTATTGTGGGATAGTAAGGAAAATCCTCTCTGAAACGTTCCAGGGTGTGTTTAGTCTAATTAAATTTTCTGCTTTATTGCCAAAGTACAGTATTTTAAATCTTTAAAATGAGATGATTACTGAATTACTACTACCAAAATATAAGCACAAGCACTTAGCCAATCACATACCGGCAGAGGTAGGAGTAAGCTAAAACGTTAGCCTCTTTGCAACTACAGCAAACAAAAATAATAAATAAACTTTAAATATTCACTCACCATGGCCAATATTATATGACTATTGCATGGGGAAAAAAAAGAACATCAAAAGAGAGAGGGAGGAAAAGAATAAGAATTTCAGTACACTGTAGGATTCCTTTAACAATGCAATGCACTAATACAGAAAATCTGATGCTGGTAAAGCTCAGACTTCATTCTCCCAGACCAGAAACCTAGCCACCAAGCTCCAGGATCAGCATGAGATCTGACAGCCCTTCCCAGCCCCTCTTCATACAAATGCAGAAGAGGAATGACATTCAACATGGGTAGACGTTCATGTCATATCAACGTTGCTTCACTCTGTTCTACTTAGGAAAGCCTAGAACTTGAGTCAGCACATGTGATGCCCCCAGGGCTGAGCTATAGCAAAGGGATTGGACAATATGGTATGTAAGTCTTAACCCAAGTTTCATCTGCTATGTGGTTAAGCAGACCTTGGTCTTCGTGGAAGAAACACGCATCTTTCAACGATAATTATGAAATCAACTTAAAGCTGAGATTTGTGGAAGACATGGAACTTTCCATTCATTATTTTTGTTTTGAGATTTTGTTGTTGCTTTGCTTAAATTCTGTAGGTCTGGAGAGAACGAGCAGCGTATAAAGCCCTTTCTTATCCTGACTGCCCCTGTAAAAGCCCCTCAACCACCCACATCCCTTGCACATGCACACCTCTCAGAGCACATTATAGTTCTTACTTGTAATCAGGGTTGTCCATCCACTTAGTATACAGCTCAGATGACAGATCCAAACAGTCTTGGAGACCCAGCCAGCATGCTTTTGCAAAAAAATTTCCCAAATGCACCCTTGAAGAAAAGCCAAAATAGCAAGAGTAAAAGATATGTATTCCACATTTCCAGTACTCAAACTGTGCTTAAACACAGTTTCTGCACATAATGCTGTTAACTGGGGAGAACCTCTACCAGAAGCACTTGAGTTTTAATAAAAGTAAAAAAATTAAGTTGCCAAAAATGGGCTCCTGGCATCAGTATTCCTGGATGTCAGCGGGGCTACCTACATACTGTAATTTTTATTAGGTTTCTGCATGTTTTGCAGTGCTGTTGCTCTGGATGCACCTAGTCTCAATCATTCTAATGGACTGTGGCTTTACAAAATGAGTTATTTTAAAGCTCTAGTGATTGATACATAAAGCTCATCTGAAGTTCATTGCTATAGGTTTTTCCCCAATGATCAGCAACTTGTTGAACCTACTGTCCCATAAACAAGAGCTACCACTCATATTATTGAAGGATCATCTCTTACCCTCACTAAATATGCTGACAATATCCCAAACAATCCTGACATTCTGCATGTTCATTGCAAGCATCATCATAAATAAGTAACACATTTATAGATCAGTGAGAACAACAATTCAGTTACACCCAAATTAAGTAGACCATTTTCCTATATCTTGCATTCAAAATTGTGAGGACAAACTACAGTGTATCAGTTATCAAAGATTTGAGAAAAGCAGAATACTTACTGAGCAAAATAGTCATCTTCCAAAGCATCAACATTTTTACGAATAAAACCTGCGTAATAACGGTATATTGGCAACATTCTCTTTAAAAGATATTTCTTTTAAAAGAAGGGAAAGAAAAATTATTTTCATTTAAATGCATGTTTTTGTTATACTGCGTTTTTCTTAACTTACACAGATTTACCCTAAAAATTCACCTCTATTAATTTCCTGACAGTAAAGAACATTAAAACAAAGCACATAAAATAAATAACATGAAATTTGATGCACCTGTGCTATTCAAATGTGCAAACTACTTTTTTCACATTGCTAACATATCTGAGCTCATTACAAAAGGAAAATAAATGTTCCTTCTCAGAGAAAAGACAGAAAAAACAAGTTCCCAAAAGAAAAAAAACATGTTTCTCACATATTTTGAGCATACCTATACTGTGAACTTAAGGGAATTACTACTTTGAAATTGCTCTATTAAAAAAAATCAAACATGAAATAGAAGTTTATATATATATATATATATATATAAAAAAATAATCTCAGGTATCTTAAATATGGAATAAAATAATCTGATAGAGTATCTCCAGACGGTTCCTTCTTTCTCTCCATATAGCTTTTTCTGAACTTGTTTTACAAAAAGAACTAAAATGAAGGTTAATATTAAGAATGCAAACAGATTTCTGCTTTACAGTAAGAACTGCTCGCAAAGCAGTGATGCTTATCATTGACGAGTGCATATAAACAAGTACCTCCTATTTAAAGAAGCTGGCAAAATCATACAAATGCATTTATACATATAAACTATTACCCATCATGTTCGTTCTTTCATGAGAATTTAGAAAGCATCCCCTTTTAGTCACAGTCGTTTGAATGGACTAGTATCTTTGCTGACTAACAAAAGAAGTTGATACCTTCAGAAGTGGGTATACTTCATAATTTTTCAGAGTACCATCCATGCTGTCAGGCACTAGATTTACCAATACCACATTCCATATGAAGAGTTCATCTTCTCTAGCAAGGTACTTTGTTAGTTCAAGTGCAGCTTCAATCTCAATATATCCAGACCTATTTGAAGACAAAAAACACTCGTATTTGAACATGCTTATTCACATTAGCTACCTACCATGAATATCCATTTATTTATGAAATGGATGATAAAACATACAGATACAGGGTGGGAAGTCACCTAGAAAAGGCACTGTAATATTAAAATAAACATCAAACTATGGTGTGTCATTTAAAAACTGAATTTCTTAATGAACACATTGAAGACCAATTATGGCAGTACCTATTCTGGCAGTGTTTACAGCGGAAGGAATAGCAAATTTCCAGCATATATCAGACTCACTCAAACAAAGAGTGTTTTCACTTATGATACACTTGTCTTTTTATTGCTAAAGAAGAGATTTTCAATACGTATTCTTTGATGGAATAAACATTGCTATAAAAATGAAACAATGCAAACCACATGCACGCTACCCTAGGTATTAGCAATTTCAGCATGGCACTTCCATGCCTCAGCATGGGGCCAGCATGGAATGCATTCTTTCTCCAAAAAAGCCAAGTCAAGCCTCACTCCTCCAGAACAGAAACACTTCTAGCATTTTGACCTCCTGCTCTCAGAACCACCTCTGCAGGCTTTGGAGCATGGTAGTATGCTTCAGCCACCTACTGCCCAAGCTCCCACATCCTAGGTGCCTGATGCTTCGGACATCTCTGTTATGACTGCAACACAGATCTATTTATTTCATCTTTAGCACCCCACAGCACTGCTGAGCTCACGAGCAGCACAGTCCTGCAGCTTCTGAACATGAACCTCCTCTGAGAACTGCCTTGCTTTCAGAAGGAGGGGAGATGGACAGGGAAACTAAAAAAACACTGGGTTATTTTTAACAAAGTGATTTTCAACTGAACTGCAGCACCCACAGCACAAGTATCTTGTGGTCTTCTGCCAAGATGCGAACAACCAACTGATCCATCCGCAGGGGAGATGAGAGAGATGTTATGAGTCATGCAGGAGAGCTTAGCTGAGGGTCTCCAGAGTAAATGAAGGAAAATTCATTATCTTCATTTAGAGGTTATTTTCCCTTACAACCAATTTAGGTTAGTCCTCATAGCATTCATGACAGTTCCACTATTTAAAGTATTTGCTAAGAGAAGGAACAAACTAAAAGTAATTTCAAAAGAAATCACCCAACACTGGTAGTCCTCCATCATTTTGTTGAACATCTGTTGCTCACAGGAGGTGGATATGGTTAAGAGTGAATGAAGCAGAAGTACAAATGTTGAATTAGATCGTGTAATTTAATCATTTTCTATGACATATGCAAAACTTACTTACTTTCTCAATGCAAAAACGTCATCTAGCAGCTGGAACCTGCTGACAGCAGGAATAGCCTGCAGAAGGCATCAATGTGGTGTTAATAGACCCAGACACATCATTAAGAGTAATAAAAAGGTGTATGACAAAGTAATAAAAAGTGTAAGGCAAAGTCACTAACATCTTTTATAAGCCAAAATCTTCTACAAAACATGCTAAAATTGATCACGTACTTTAAGCTGAGATTGTTTATGTGCTTTTAGGAGCACTTACATATATAAATATACAACTACTGGAACTTGGGGATCCCTCTTGTTATATATGAGAATTAAAATTAAAATCTGGAAATAGTACATTTCCTAATATTTACTTTATTATATCATTCTGGTATGCTTGTTTTTGTTTTTTTTTTGTTGGCTTTTTTTTTTTTTTCCCCTTTTGAAGTTTCAGGTTAGTCCATAGCAGAGTATCTTAATCACAGACTACATGACCAAGAAAGGACTGGGTGAGTCTCTGTCTACAGCCCATCCTGGTCACTTCTCCCCTCCTCCCTGTTTCCATGCTGATATGGCTCACCTACTGCTCTAGCCAACCTTACCACCAACCAGTAAGCGTGGCCTCAAGCTGGCACACCGTAAGCCTGTCCTGGTTTAGATTTGCTGTGAAGAAAAACTCAGAAGAAACGAAGCTGATAGCCTTAGAGAGGTTTGGTCACCCCTATGTGCTCTCATTAGCCTCGGGTTTGAAGAGAAGCCATCTGATCACACATATTCAAGAGTCTCAGACTGTGCTTAAACTTGCACAGCTTTGTTGTCAAATCCAATGAATCAAAGTGATTAGCAGAGCCCCCTCTCAGGCTTGGGCCAAGAACCATTCAATGCCACGCAACACCACATAAGGCCATTTGGGTAGGCTGCTCCATGTGTCCTTTACCGTCAGCCCACACTGTGACATGAAATCTTCCCTGTGTTATATAACTGACTGGAACATCAGAAGAATCACAAAACACACAGAAATCTCAAATCAGATGCTTTTGTTAACATTTCATTAACAGAAATAGTGTGCTTTGGTGGAAATAAAAACTTACTTCCATTTTTCCTCTCCATGGTTACCTAATAGCAGATAAACCTTGGTCTCTCACCCATACTGACAGTTCTTTGAGTGAAATTTAAGAGACTTATTAAGATAAATTTGAAGACAGAATGCCATCTCTTGTATGTTGTTTTTCAACTTAATGCCTGTGTGAAACTATTTGGGCCTGTTCCTATTCTACTGTGGAAGACTGCCATTGACTTCAGTTGTGCAATAGTGGGTCATTTATTCCTACATGACAAACACAAGTTCTTGTTGTTCCAGGTTTTCATCAGAGTGATTATTGGTAAGGAATGCAGGAAGAAATACACAGAAAGAAGTCTGTTTATAAGCTTGAAAAAAAAAAAAAAACCAGATACATGATCTTACCTTTGGATCATTTTCAAGCAAGTGTACTAATCTTTTCAAATTTAACTGATCGTATTTCACTCTGTAGTATCCACTTAAATTTACATTTAGTAGGATCCAGTCATATTCTGATTCTGACACTTGCATTTCAGGAAACACTTCTGTAAAGTGACATGAAAAAGTATTTCATTTTCTGCACGCTGCTGAATTCTCTTGCATTTATGCTCCCCTGAGACACAAGATGGGGTTGTACCCAGAATCCCACAGAGGCTAGGTGCTCTGTGTAGCAGAAGGACTTCAACAAGCACCTGGTCCCTGAGGAACTGAGCACCCTGAAGATGGCAAAGGGGTGGCTGAAGACACGTGCAGCTCTGACCCTTTGACTAGCAGGCAGCTGGGAGAGCTCAGAAAGAAAGCTATATAAAAACCACCAGTCAGGATGAGGAACAACACCCCCGTGTCCCTAGGCATCCACCCTCAGCATGCCTGCCACTTCCAGTGTTCCTCCAAAACACAGTGCTCAGTTCCCAGCAGGATAACTGATTGTCTACCAGCATTAGTATAAGGAAAGCAAACCAGCTAAATTCATGCAACAGGCAAACAACTGAAAAAAGTACTATAAATAAAAGTCCTATATAGTCCTAATATAGCCCTCTTGAGTTACATTACTTACTAGAGGCTCCTTCTCACATTCCCATTTCATCTCACTACTGCCTACATTAGGTGCTTGTTTGATTATTTGCTCCTGAAAAGCCACAGGACAGTGCAGGGGACCAGAGGCTCTAAGCTCCAATAAGGGCCTCCTGAAGGCTCTAAGTTGCCTCCTCAGAAGAGGACTCACATGTTGCTTTAACTGGGCACAATCAGCCTGGCTTAAGAAGACAGCAAACTCTCTTAAGACAGTGAATGAATACTGGTGAGTAGTCCAGACTGTTCTCTGAGCAGAAGGTTCAAACTCCAATATGTTTTGACAGAGCTGGATTCACTGTTTGTCATTTTCACAAATTCAACAAGAGGAAAACACGACAAATGTCAGACTAGCTTACACAATTGAAAAGACTGGAAAAGTAGTATTTTCCATATACTAGTTCAATGTTCTGCTAATTATTGCTGTCATTTTCAGATGCATCTAAAATAGCAAAACCGTGCTCTGAGACATACAGCTCATTCCTAACCTCTACCACCAAGTGAAGCTAAGGTGTGTTCTATCACAGTAGCACAGCTTTGCCAACATTTTGTATCTTTTCTACGCAGACATGCATCACTTAGGAATCACATCTTTTCCTGCTAGTGACCAACACACTAACATGAGCATAAAGTAAGCATTTAGAGGTTGCTAGAGAAGTCCTAAACCAATAGGACAGTCTTTTAGCACTGCATAGCAGAGGTGTGCAAGAACATGCTTGGCTACCATTAGCATCCCAGCTTGGGGCTTGCAGCCTAATTTCACTTGCTCAGAAGTAAGAAGTATTAGCTCCCATGGAGCTCTTTTCAGCAAAAAATAGCACTTTTCAGTATAATAGCACTTTTGAGATGTTTCCTGATGATGTATTGCTATGCCACTGCAGAAACTATTCCAAAATTTGAGGCAAAATGGTAAGTGAAGTGAAAAATACCCTCAACACTCCTACCCATGTAAGAAACCACTTGGCTTATCTTTACATCAAAAAGTCAAAACTGAAATCAGAGTTGCTATTATTTTTCAATCTTCACTTGAAAGCAAGCCACTAGTCCAGGGTCTGGGAAGTTTCACGCATGGCTTTCAAATACAAGTGGCATGTGTTTTAATGGCTGAATTTCCACTTTTTTTAGTTCTTTCATGATATTTATTTAATTAATGCACATGATGTGTGAGGAAATGGAATTGCTATTACTTCAATGATAGAAGCCTACCATGTAACACTAGTTACAAGCAAGCACTGCTTAATCCTTCTTTCCTGCAAATTTTCTGATTTTTCACCTCATTGGAACATCCACTGATTCCTTTTTTATTAGTCCATATGCTGTGAAATAGTCATTCAAGTTATCTTTTGCTTGAAAGATATGGCAAGTAGCTCTGGACCAAAGAAAAATTATGAACTCATTCTAATGATCACCTCTTTTCCCTCAAAAAATACAGCTGCTTATTGGAAAGCAGTATGAGAAACAACTGTGAGAAAGAACTGGACTTTTTGTTTGTTTGGAGACGCCTATAAACTCACTTCTTTGTTATAAGCCTTTAAAACCTTTTAGAGTTCTACTCTGTTACTAAGACTCTGTTTGCACTTGATTTGCATAAACAAGTTAAATTACACAGAAAATGCTCTCTTCTGTTTTTACAGATATCCATATTTAACAATTTTGGGCCACTTCACCTAACTAGTTCTAACCTTTTTCAGTCCTCATATCTACTGGTTGAGATTGATTATACTCTGAGGTATCACAGCCAAACTCGGAGATCCTACCCAGAAACTCTCACTAACGTCAATGGGATCTACTGAAGCAAAAGTAATAGAGAAGCATGAGCAGCTTGGAGTCTGGATTTGTGTACAAAAGGAAATATCTATTCATAACAGGCATTCATACACAGAGAAAAATAATTATTAAAGAATTATTGATCTATTTGGGTTTTTTTTGTTTGTTTGTTTTGTATTATAACATAAAATTAACACAATGTTTTGTTCATAGAGGTATTAGGTGGCTTTTTAGCATCTTGGTTTTAGCACATATGAAAAAATACATTACTTACTGCTGCTGTTATCAAGCCACATTAAGGGCTGCGATGATCCATTTCTCATCCAAGAAATAGGAACAATCCAAGTATTGCTTAAGGCAAAAAAAAGACAATATCATTAATTCTTACTCTTACAGAAACCCTTACTGGTGACACTAAACTAGATTGCAAATCAGTTCCTTACAAGAATTCCCATCTTCCTCTCTCCTCTCTGATTCACAGATTGCCATTGCATGGTTGTACTTACATTGGATCAGCACGTAGGTTCATTGATGAGAATGGAGTTTTAGCTTGGACTTAAATAAGCACTCATATTTAGACAGTTCTGTGCTAGATTTTGCTAGATGTGCTGAAGCACCACTGTATCCCTGTGTTTTCGCTTTGTTTCTCTGGGAGATAATTTGATTTTTCCCACTTACTTTTTAATTTCCTCACTTCATCTGATTTCTGGAGACCATAAAGCTCCTTTTTGGAAGTATGTGTGGTAAAAATGGCTCCAGGCAAGCAAAACGAGTGTAATACTAACAGCTTTTATTTCTTGTCTCAGGGAATCCAAATCTCCCAGAGGAAAGAGATGAAAAGTTTTGACAGCCTGAAGTTGCTCATGAAAATGAAAAGTTCTGAAATGCTTGTCCTGGATTTGCTTAAATTCGAGTGGCATTAAGTCTTGCTGTTACTAGAGTAATGGATGCAACATTTCTAAGTTGGAACTCCTTATATGAGTTATCTAGCTTTATCTAGAAACTAATTTAATCTACAGTTTTCTATCTTTCCCAGAAGGTGCTTGGAAGCAAAGGAAACTATCAAAATACCCATCCTTTCATTGTCTGCATGAACAGGACCACAGTCAGGAAAAATTGCTTTGAGTTACCTTTCTCCTCTATCTCCCTGCAGGCTTTTTCCATACATCCCAGTGCTCATGACAAGAGCTGAATCTTAGCAAAAAGTTTAGACTCTGGCCATGAGGCTCCCAAACAGGTGACCAGAGACAGCTCCTTCCACCACTGTTTTTAGGCATCTAAATATGCAGCACGGCTTTAGAAAGGACCAGGCACTCCATGATTCTCACTGACAGTCAGTTTCATGGCAAGTACTCAAGGCTTTCTGAGAAAGAAGTAATCTAGATAAGAGTTGAATGCAACCACATTGTCTTTGCCATGACAATGAGACTGAAAACGTTGACAGGAAAGAAGCTGCTGCATGGTTCAGCCTGGTCTTCAGTGTGAACAACTAAAAGATGAAGAATGAAGAAATGCCAGGCAAAACTCCTGCCTTGCAATCCATTCATAGCCCATGCCCATCCTTACAAAGCTGTTAAGCAGCTGGAAATGTCACTACTGCAAAGGAAAGCAACCCTCAGAGAAACTACAGCAAACTCCAATCTTAGCCAGAATTTACTTCATGCCACAAAGCAAAAAAATTAAGAAATCAGCCAAAACACTGTGAAGAGTTACCTGCAAAAAAGAAAAACAAAATAAAGCAAAACACAGGGCACAAAGTTCTGATAAGGACGCAAATGAAACATACTTGTAAAAATCCGTACTGTTTTCACGCTTTTTGTTATGAATTTTTTCCTGACTGATCGTGCCGGTGGTTATATTGAATGTTAAAACTGGAAATCCACTTTGACATGTCCAGGAATCCATTATTTTTTTTACAGATGCTGGCAACTGAACTTCATCTTGTGCATCTACTACCTTCAATGGAAACGGGAATTAGAAAGATGTATAACAAGCAGCTACTTACTGATTCTGCTTCAGCAACACTCCATGAGTTAATCTAGCATATCAGAGAAAGTAATTGCTTAGTAGTTTGCTGATGTTTGAGTCCTGCACAAAGTTAATGTGAAAAAGTGTAAAGAACTTTACTGACATTATTATCATGACAGCAAACAGGAACTGGGACATAAGATAACCTGACTGCCAACATTTCTCTTTTTAGAATGACTATACTTAGAAGCCTACATGGATGTGACAGACTTAATTTGTCAGTTTTACCCAAATGAACATGCCAGCAAACAACACAGTTTTAAACGACAGTGTGATGAGCAAATTGAACAGCAAAGACTCACTGGAAAAGATACCAAGCTAGAGTCCCAGCCAGTGTGAATTAGTCTCTGTTGACTTAGAAGACGTGGCAGTCTTGCATACCTAAAGTTGGGAAACTCTTGTTCTTAACCTAAGAATCTTTTTTCTGTAACACAGTGGAAGATTTCCTTGGATGCGTAGGGAAATTCAGATCGCTGACAAAACCAGCAAAGGGAGAAACGCTGATCTACCGCCCTGGGTATAGACCATGCAGGATCTGTGGTGCATCAACACTGCTGATCACCAAGTCCAGAGCATCACACTTTGATCTGGCAAAACTTGTGCTCCAGAAAAACCACAGGCTATGCAATTTCATGTAAACAAAGGTGATCCATGCACCCAAAAACCCACTGCACCCTAATTTTGCATCTCATTTCTCTGCTCCTTGTACTTGGCTGCACTGACCACAAGTGCAGCTAAGTAGCCAAATAAACTTGTGAAGACATGAGGCTAGAGAGCTGGCAAAGCAAATTTCATGTGAAGGAAAGACTGTGAAAGGGATAGCTAAATTCCACTACAGCATTCTACAAATTCTTGGTGACATAGATTTAACCTATGCCAACCTCCAGAACAAAACACTAGAAATAAATTGAGTACCAACTGTACGTGGGTCCACAGATCATCTTGGTTGGCATTTGAAAAGGCAAATTCTTTCAGGTATGACTGCAGGAAAACAAACAGACACATCAGAATTCACAAAGGTTCAATGAAAAACATCAGCAAGGCAGACAGTAATTTGTACACTCATCATTTTCAAGCTTATAAATCAAGATGAAGATGTCCTTTTTCCAAACTTACATTTAAGGCTCTGGTAAACAACTTCTCAGTCAGAAAACCAGAAAGCATCCATGTAATTGAAGCCCCCTGAAGTACAAAAAAAAGCTATGAGAAAACCTGAGTTACTGTTGCAATTATTCATGCAGTATTTCTTCAAATTATAATTCAAAAAAGTCAGTTTATTCCTATGCTTCATACTTCAAGGAGGCAAAAAACATTCAAAGTTTCTTTCATAGAGAAATTTGCAACATCCAGTAAATTTATGTGTGCAGCAGAAATACATTTTTTCATGACAAAACGACAAAACATTGCAGTTCAACAGGATATTCTCCGTTTTTCTCACATATAATACGTATCGCATGAGTTCAGAATACAGATGAAACAGGAATTATCCCATAGGTTTTCACCTTGTTGTATGAGATCTTGTCAAACAGAGTAATTAATGCAAATAATCCGTTGAGCCTGTCTTCACTTTCTGACAGTGATCGAACTGCTATGTCATGTTCTTGGCTTAAGACAGGTTTTACGATGCGGTCATAGAAGATTTCATGCTGCAAGAAGGAAAAACCCAACTAAACAGAAAATCCTCAAGTAGACAACGTGTATTATGTAGTTAGCACTAATAGGAACAGTATGTCAATAAGGAAGGAATTACCCTTTTCCCCCTTCCGGCCACCCCCTTGAGGTAAAAGGACCTCACAACAAATCCTAACATTTTCCACATGCAACACTACCTACTTTTGGCAATGAAAACTGTCAGTCTGAGCTGACAGTGGGCTTGGGCCTGACAAAGGTAATTACACTGTAAACCTCAGGGAAAAAATCAATTACATTAAGCACCAAATGAACAAACACGGAAAACTGAAAACATGTATGTCATCTGCATTGCTATGTCATTAGTATTCCACATTTTCCTCCTAAATCCTATATTTCTCCCGCTGCACCACTAAACAATAATCTAAAAACTAAATGAGTATAGCAAAGCTTAACTATGCAACATTTTGCCTCTCACCCAGTAAAAAATACAGGTGGGAATACCACTCCTCTTACATAAAGCAGTATAGCTCTCCACTCATCAAAAGCTGATTTAATTTCTCCCAGCTGTCCTATGACTGGATGTCATTTGACATATTGGGTAGGTGAAGAAAACCAATATATTTTTAAGACACTGCAGGCCATCTTCGGCACATCCACTTCTCCAGATTCACTTTGTAACTGGGTAATCAGCAGCCCAAGATCTAGTGGAAAGCCAGCACATAGTGGTGTGCCTCAGGGGTTCAGTCCTGCTTAACATCCTCATTAATGGTTTGGATGATGGAGCAGAGTGCACCTTCAGCCCTAGCAAATACCAGGGGCCATGCAGCTGGAAAGCATCTTTGCAGAAAAGAATCCTGGGTGGATATCAAGTTGAACGTGAGCCAGCAACATGTCCGTGCTAAAGGAAGGCCAATGGTGTCCTGGGCTGTATTAAGCAAAGCCTTGCCAGCAGGTAGAGGGAGATAATCCTTCCCCTCTGCACAAGACTGTTGAGACCACATAGGGGCCCACATCTGGGTTACTCAGTACCAGAGAGACATGGAACTGCTGGAGAGAGTGCTGAAGGGCCATGGAGATGACAAAGGGTCTGGGGAACCTTTCTTAAGAGGAGAGGCTGAGAGAGTCTCTTCAGCCTGGTGACAAACAGGCTCAAGGCAATCATATATTGCATTTACCTGAAGGGAGGATGCAGAGAGGACAGAGCCGGGCTCTGCCTGCTTAGCACCAGGGCAAGAGGAAATGGGCAAGAGCTGGAGCACGGGATGCTCCATCTGAACACCAGGCAGTACTTCTTTGCTTTGAGGGTGATGGAGAGCTGACACAGGTTGCTCAGATAGTCTCAGTGGAGTTTCCTTCTTGGAGATCTTCAAAAGCTGCCTGGACGTATTCCTAGGCACCCTGCTCTGTGTTCCTGCTTGAGCAGGTCTTGGCCCAGTCCCCAGAAGGGACCCAGACCCAAGGGTCCCTTCTACCCTCAACCATTCTGTGATGCTGTGATTGTATGTGGTTCATAACACTGCATGAAAAGCTGTACTCCTGCATCTGTATAATGTACTTTGGATTTCCGTGGCAAATTTTTTACCTATGAGTTATCAAATGGAATTACTGTCTCATATTCAAGTTTACTTTATGGACATAAATAAAATGGCACTTACTGACTTTTAGATAGGCAACCTTCTAAATAAGTACATTAAAATTAAAAAGGAGACAATTACTTATATCCAAATGAAAATTCAGTGGCCTCTGTAATCTTCAGTGATACTAAAATACTGCCGTGTAGAGAACAAAGTGAGTTGTTGAAGTTCAGTAGGGAAGGCTGGTTATATCCCGTCACTTAAAAATCCTTCTGACAGCATCTGTTTGATATGCTTACACTAGCTTACAATTAAGCATGTAATGAAGTATTTTGGTGAATTACAAGAGACAAATGCTAGGTATTCCATCCTAGCCTAATGAAGAGCTCATTGGATTGACTGCAGTCTCAGGCCTTCCCAGCCCTATGGCTTTTCCTTCCTTCAGAATCTGAGGGCATCATGCAGACATATCTCTGACTGTGCCACCAAGTGCCCCTCAGCTGATGGCTATTGTCAGCAGCATTTATCCTCCCACTGCACAGATTAACAGTGGACGGAGTTTTGCAATACAGTGTGGGATTTAAGCCCATTTCCATTTGGTCAGAATAGGAAGGAGCTTTCATCCTATTGTCATCTTAGTGCACTGTGTGCACCACATTTGCCTTATCCACAACCAAACATCCACGGACCCAGTGGAGTAAAATGTCCTAGCTTAGCCACTGCCCATTAGAAGTGTCCAGCTTCAAACAAAGAGCCTGGAAACATAGGAAGGGAAACCACCCAGGAAGAAACAGATGGGTTTATTAACAACCTGGTGCAAAAACATCAGTCCAGTTCCTCAGCTCCTCAATGCAGAATCACAGCTGCTCAGCTGTAAGAGAGTGGCGTGATCACAGCTCCCACCAGAGGAGAACCCTCAAAAGAAGAACTGAGACCTGCTGGTCACTTCCAGGGGAATAAAGTTGCTAACAGCACAGTTAAATTAAATCCCATCTCCTGCATCTTCCTTTCTTTCCTCCAATACTGGAACTTCGGTGCCTTATCTTACTGAGCCCAGTAGCCACTGGTACTTACCAGTGAAATCTTGGGTTCAACAAAGGTAGTTCCCAGGTTCTCAAGGTAAGATGCCAGGCCCTCTTTAAGCCACAGTTCATTCCACCAGGTCATAGTAACCAGATTTCCAAACCACTTAAATAGAAAGAAAAAAAAAGTCTCAACATCACCTTACAATGCTGTTTTCATTCTTGTAGGTTAAACACACATATCCCCACTGACGGACTTTGATGTGTGTTTGTCAGCTGAATAAAATAATGGATATTCCTGCAAATGGTGAGAATTCAGTGGAAAAGAAAGTGCTTCTTGGCCAAAGTCAGAAGCCAGTTATTTTTTAAATGCTCCATCTGCAGTTTCATACCATGTGCACATCAGCACATCGTGCCAGTCTCTTGTTCTATTTAAACACTTCCCAGTAAAAAGTAAAGATCACATAAGGCTACAATTAGAAATGGGGCATTTCTTAAAAAAAAATAAAAAGACAAAAATAAAAATCACAGAAACATTTTTCCAAAGAGTCACTGATAAATAAAACAATAAATTTTGCTTTTCTGTGTCCTTAGTAAAAGGAAATTGTCAAGGGGATGATAAACAGAACAGAAATTATCTTTTCCAAAATCAGCAAACCCCTATCCTCGTGAGCAGTAGAACTTGCACAAAAGATACGTACTCAGCTCCAATTTCACAAAAAAAAAAAAAAAAAACCACCAAAAAAAACCTGATCATCTGAGGATCTGTACTTTATCTGTTCAATCTTAAAAATTTGGACTACAGCTTTGCTAAAAAATAAAGCTTTATTAGCTGCTGACGTTTACGTAGGTCACTCTGAAAGTAATGCCTACCATTTATCTTCATGGAAACCACAACAGATACAGAGAGCACAAGAACACCATTTGACAGAGCACACTCTCAGCTACAAGTCACTTTCAACACCAACAGCCATGCGTTTTCACCAGCAACAAACAAGAGCCTGCATGCTGCACTCATAAAATTGTGCACCATCACAGCTGACCCACTGTTGCTGTCACCATGGCTGAAACACTCCGCCCACCACCTCACTGTGCTCACATCCACTGTTTGGTCTCCATAAACATTCAGGAGGCATCAATGAATGTCAGTGGGTGCAACCTTTACTGCATGGAGGAATTACATGGCGCACCGTTGCCTCATAGGCACTTGCATGTCAATGCCATTCTGTCAGACTGCCCCTCTGCTGCCATCTGTCACACAGCAACAAATGTTGGTGAGAAGTTTCAACCTCTACTGCCATTCCACCAACATGTACCTGTGGTGTCAAGGGCCAACGTAGTAAAACAGGAGGCATTATTTTCAAGCAGCCCTCGTAATATATTGGCCCGCAATAAAGACAGTATGCTCATCCAAAGGTCTGAAAAGTTATAGGCCTTGTCAGGACATCCAAGTGCTTTAATAAAGTTAAAATCCTGTGCTAACTTTGTTGACTAGGTGTTTTCTTCTTTGCAAGCAACAGTAAATTAGGTGTAGTCAAAAAGATTGTGAAGTTGCATGGTAATTCCAAACCAAACAACTTTGAAAATCTGCATGAAAGTACAAAATGTGTTGACACTGTGTTTGTTCCGTGATATCGTAAGGTTTCTTAGAGAAAAACATCCCTTTTGCAACCTGTAGGTGCACTCCCACTATGAATTAACACAAAGTCCAGTAATTCTCCCAGTGCAGTACTAAGTACTAAGCCTATGGACAGTACTGCCATCCCCATACCCCTACAGTATTTTCTAGCGTAGCATTCAGTTATTGCATTAAAAAACAACAAAACAGAAGTAGTCTATTAGAAGTTTTGTATCAAGTTGTATGTAGTTGGTATGCAGTCTGTCATATGATAGAATAAGACAAAACCTGCTCTTAATGTTGATTGATCAATTAACACATGATCATATGAATAATCTTTCAGCTCTCTAGTTCTCAAACCCCATACAGTTATTCACCATTTCTCTTCAGTAATCGGTGACTGCATCATCACCAACTGGAAGGAAATAACATTACAGACAAACAGATGTACAGAATGTTTTACCACCTGCCTGGTGTGCTAGCTCATGTGACACAATTAAGGCAATAGCTGTCTTTCTGTCTGAGACTTTGTCACTTGGGAGGTACAGCAATGTTTCTTCTTCAAAAATCAGTAGTCCCCAGTTCTCCATAGCGCCTTCTCCAAAATAAGGCAGTGCAATCAGATCTAAATTGATTCAAACAGGAAAAGGAAGAAAAAAAAAATACATTTAAAAATCTTTGGAAGTAAAATGCTTCCATGATTTTATGCTGGATAAGTTTGGTTTTTTTTTTTCCTTTTTTTTATTTTTATTTTTTTGCTAGGTTATGGCAACACCCTTGGAAATGCTTAGTGAAATCTCTTCTTGCCGTCACTTTCATCTAGGATTACCACTATTTCAGGAAGCCACGCAACAAATTCCCACAGAGCCCAAATCTGTACTGTATCTTGTGCACATAAATGTCCTGAACAAAAATGAGGGCTGTATTCTGCCCACGCTAGGAAAGAACGTACTCACTTCTGGCTCTCAGAGATCTTCCTCTATGTGATCTTCTCTTGCCTTCTGTGAAAGATGATACTCACCTTTGCCTTTAGCCAAATAATTATTTTGAGGGAAAAACAAAAAAAGCTTACTTTCAGCTTTGTTACCTCCATACTCTCCTGTGTTATGCACAGTGAGCAGCTCTCCGTCTCCAATGTGGGGGTTGGAGGAAAGGAGTGTCCTGGATGGGCAACAAGGATCTCAGAGGAAGATACACTGCTTAAGCTCAGCAGCAGAGAAAAAATTCTGCAAAAGCTACGGGAGGGCTTTGGAAGCAGGAGCAGGCTTGTATTGCAACCCAGTGGAACCCAGGCCAGTCCCAGTCCAAACACTATGCAGATAACATACACATGGTGCTGACTGCAAGCAGAGAAGGATGCATTTTAGCCAGGCTCATCACTGCAGGCTTACAGCAAAGCCAATCTGGGGTGAGAAGTGTCTCTTATAATTGTATTAAAAGCAGCCCAAAGCAAATTCATAAACACCTCTAAATTTGAATGTATTTATTTTTAATTTTGCATTTTGCATCCACAGCAGAAATCTCTAGCACTTAAAGAAGCTGTTCTTGGATGATACAGTCCTAATTTTAAGTGAGACTTTAAAGGAAGTTAGTGGGAAATGCAGCAGGTATTGCATTACATTATGTGGGGATTGTAACACCATTACAGCATTCTGTGAAGCTGAAATGACATCTGCCAGGAAGCCTGTGATACTATTTTTCTATGTCAGTAATATTTTTATAATAATGAATGGACTTATCAACAACGCTGCTAAACAGAAGAGTGCACCAGTGAAAAATAACTGCCTACAATCCTTGCTTACCTTGCATGATTACTAAGATAACAACATCTAAAAGGAGCACCAACTGCATGTAATACTTTCCACAAGGAGCATTAAGAGTAAACCTGAGTGTTATTCCAAGTCCACTGGGAGGTAATACATTTAGACAGATCTTCTTTCAAATGCCAAAAATACAGTCTTACAAATGAAGAATATGTTCAAGCCAAGAAAGGAGGAAAATCATTCTCTTCAAGTTCTGCAACCTGCCAAGGCTATGGGCAGGTCAATTTCAATATGCCCCACCTTCTGTGCTTTCAGTATCCAATTAATTTGTATACGAGAGCAAGCTGCCCTGTGACATCAGTGCTGATAGTATCAAACCGTGTGGAGGGAACATATGATGGCTCCCTGCTTTCTTGACTGAAGCTTGGCTTAACTAACATAACCTGGCATTGATTTTAGACAGAAATTACATTTCTCTGCAGGAGTCTTTCTCCAGGGAGAAGTACATATGAGCGCTCATCCGATTCAACAACAGGGTGAGGACAGGCCAAGGAAAGCAAGGAATGTTTGGGGGTTACAGTGGGTTACAGTGAGCAAAGATTTACAAGGCATATTCGGGGACTTCAGCATCCTCGACTGGTGCATCCCAGAAATAGCCACGTCTGAATAACTCTCTCCACTTTGTAGCCCTACCTGCCACCCTATTGGGAAACACTACTGTAAAAGATTGTTTTTGATATGACCATAAGCATGATGAGATTTCAATGCGATCAAGGTTAGGGTTTTTTTTTACCACAAATATAGTAAGTTATAAAAAAAAAAGAATACTGCAAGAGAACCCATTGTTTCCATAAATGTTATACAAGAACAGCCATTTGTGGCCCATTAAAGGAAATAAATAATCTCACCTGTCTTTGTCAGAGGGTAGCTGATGTTAAGTAAGTCTTCCAGAAATGAAAATATTGGGCCTGTGATATTTAAAGCATAGTCAACATACCCATTTTTAACTGCCTCTTTCCGAGCCCAAATACGAATCTGCAACAGAACAAGGAAATGTTATTTCAGACAAGCCTCACGTTTTCTTTCTCCTTGCCTCTCATCTGTGAATCAGTGTTTGAAAATGCTGCCTGTACACACTAGGTCATGCAATGAGCTTTATATGAAAAAGATCCCAATCCACATTACTGGGCCTAACAAAACACGGCCTAGAACCTAAAGCTCCAGCACTTCAGGAGGGCCAAGACTTGAATACTACTACAGATGTTGAATTATTCTTTTTATTAATTAGGAGATGCTGTAAAACTAGTCAGATCCACATTGCTTAAGCCAGCGTATCTCAGCCAGGGAACCCAAGTGGTGAAGTTTTCTTGAAGAGAAACTGATGCTCAGGGAGTTTTTTCTATCTGAAAATAGAAAACGTCTTCAGCTTCCTCACATCCTAAAACTGACAACTGGCCTCCCTTTGCTGCTAGAGAGAGAGAAGGAGCTCTGAGCAGAACACCTCTAAGCAACACCAGCATTCCCTCTCTGTGCCATCTGCTCTGACACAGCACTGAAAAGGCAACTGCCTTCTTCCTCCGAAAAGCACTCATCTGAATGCTTAGCTGGCTCCTGTCAGCGCCCATCAGTCCAAAAGGTAAAAGCCAAAACAACAAGCAACCGCAGTGGAAATGCCCAGTGATGAAGAAAAACCCCATATACCCAGTGGTGAAGAAGCTTCGAACACAGAGCTATCGTTTTTGAAGGCTGAAAACGTGTGCCCACTGTGGTAGAAACAACTACACAGAAGGCTTGGAGCGCACTGCTTCTCATACTGAGGTCATGGCAGCGGTCCTCAAAGGGCCCTCGAGAACAAAGGACAGCTTCACTGCTTTGTCACAGCAGTGGAAATAAATAATTTTCTCCAACTAAGGAAAATAAAACAATGAGATCCTGGTTTTGAATAGATGTCAGCAGTTCTGCCACGTAAGCAGACACGTCTGGAGTGGGACGCACAGCAAACGTCTGTGGTACCTTCTGAAACAGATGATGCCTGGCAGAGCCAACTTGTGCAGCAAACTCTATGGTGTGCTGTGTAGCCCTGCGGTTACCTCATTCCCTCGCTCCGTTCTGTTGACATAGGCCAAATCACAGACCACAAAAGCGGTTAAGTACGTTGACATTTTCAATGAGGTGTTAAACGTGGTAACACTCCAAAGGCTTCCATTTTCATCCTTCATTTCAGATACGTCTAGAAAAAAATATTAGAGAAAATATTGAAGAACATATTAAAGAAATATTCAGGGCATTAATCTTCCGTGACAAACCAGGAATTGATATTTCCTGCAGGCTGTTTTTGCTTGCTTGTCTTCACACCTCTCTTGACATGCCTTATTTCTGCATTATCATATCCTTCTGGTAGAAGGCAAGCAGCCAAACTCCTTGCTACCACCAGATATCAGCCATGACCCTTCATGCAAACACCCAAAAACCACTCTTGAGCTACTTTATGGAAGTCCTGGAAGCATGAGATGCTGTGACAGTTTGAGAATGTGGGCAAACTGTGGGACAGGAGGAACATTTCCAGAGCCTTAAAGTCATGTCATCCTTGTTTTGAACATACACGGAGGGCTGCAGTCTCTCTGCAAGGTAGAACACCTTCACATATGATGTAAATACGTCTTAAAAGCTACTGAGAATGAAATGCAATCCTTTTAATGCCACAACCACTGGCTTTGCATACTGGAGCTGCAATACTGTTTTGCTTTACGCAGATGTCACACAGAAAGACAGACACACTGACACTGCAGTGAATGCTAAGAATCAAACCCTCTGTGGCCTCCACCAACCAGCGTAAAACACATCACAGCTGGCAAGGATGGTTATTTCCATCAAATACATCACTTATGAATAACTGTCCCTGAGTATTTAAGTTAACAGGCATAGATTTTTTGCACATTTTCAAGGCGCTGTCTGCAGGCAACAGAATGTTGTTGTGCCACATGACAGAGTTATCATCTGCTCGTATAAATCACGCCATTTTTAAGGTAAGTTAAGGAGCAAATAAACAAACAAACGGAAGACTATTTACTCTTTACCTACCAATTGCAGGCATATTGGAAAGAGCCACGTAGCTTGGGTCATGGATAATTCTGATATCAAATGTGGCCTTCATTTCAGGCTCATCAAAACATGGATAAACCATCCTGGCATGCGCTGGTTCCATTTGGGACGCAACCAGCATCCTACATAGAAAATACAGATAAGATTAATCCAGCGTGCTACAGCTAATCAGAACCAAGACACGGCGCGTAAATATGCCAGATGCAAAGCAAAAGAGTTAACTACAGAGATGAAGCAGATTTGCAAAGTGTCTGGTTATCATTTCAAGCCCCAGTTGAACTCCCCACCCAGCAGACAGCTCACTTTGGAAAAAAACAATCTTTTTCAGTCAAGTCATGGTTGTTTATTTTTTTTTCCCCTCGCTGAACTTTTCCAGATATCATGTTTTAAATGTTTAAAATATTTTTTGAAGCGTTTGCCTAGCTCGGTCGTTTAGAGAGCATCGATTAAAGTTCTGCACGCAGCTCAGAAGTGACACGGTGCCCTGCTGGGGTAATTATAACCTCCCCGTCCACCTGCTCACCTCTCTAACGCACGTCCTCTTATTCCAGTGGCACATTTTAACTGAAAACATTGTACGTTTAATGGCTGTTAGGTAGCTACGCTTACGTGCACTTGCACACTTTCATCACATCACATGGGGAAGAACCCCGGTGCCAGCAGCTCAGTGCTGTCCCACTGTACTGGTAAACACACAAGGAGGTAATTTTCTACCTTACGCTGTCCAGTTATGCCTCTTTTTGGGCAGGTCTTTGTGACACAGTGGCTGTAATCAAGATGTCCAGTGAACATTGTGATGGAACAAGCATGCCCAGTGGTCCAGGTTTCAAAGCAGAGCTATGGATATGGACTGTTCCTATCAAGGCATCTTCACTGAGCAGTAGGAAAAAAAAGTGACTGTAACAGTTCTCAGAGCTCCACACCTGTCAGTGCAAGGTCCACAGGAAGCATACCTCTACATACATGAACAAACAAGCAGCGATGCACGTGCTAGCCCTGGGAAGAAAGGGCAAGCAACCACAGTCTTCACACCACCAAGACTTCAAAGCCAAGACAAGCAGTGCCAGCAGCTGGGCATGAAGGAGTGGCATAGACTTGGGGCGCTCACTGATCACTGCACTCTCCCAGCTGCTGCTGTGCAGCGGTTTTCCCTTCCCTCCATCTGCTCTCCCAGCACCCAGCATCACTCACAGCTCAGTGCTGGCGCTGGCGGGTCCCTTTTGGAGCAGCTGGACCTGGTCTGTCCTGACATGGGGCAGTGCTGGGCTCTGCTTACAGAGGTCATTTCTGCGACCATACACACAGAGCCTGCACTGCACACTGTGCTCCGCAGTGATCTCACTAAGCCTGGAGCAGTCTACGTGAGCTTTTCACAGCGCTGCAAAGTCGGCATGCAGAATGATCCTCCTTTTTCACTTGCTTTGCTGCTTGCAGTCACTGTGGACAGTGGCATTTGGAGCTCAGGTGCAGCCCTGCGCCTCAGCTCTGAAACAGGAGGTCCCTAGTGGCTCCACAAGCACAAAGTACAAAACCAATACAACTTCCAGCACCTGCAGAGAAACACGGGGATCTGTTTGGCCGCAGATAAACGGCACGTTGTCTGCTGCGACTGATGGTTTCAGTTACAAACTGAAGCCTGAAGCCGGTGCAGGAATCAGACAGCAAAGGTCTGCCAGAGACAGGTGTGAGTCCCTGCAGAGAGTTACAGTGCTGCCTACAGGAGGTGACGGCTTCCTTGCAGAGCAGCAATGGGCTTTGCATTGGCAGCCTTGAGCTGAAAGACGCCGAATACTTTTAAACCACTCCTGGGCTGTACAATCCATTGGAATCCAATTCTTCCATTGTAAACTTGCTACAGCTTACAGAACATATTCCTCACAATCACCTCCTCCAAAGGTAGGGTGAATTGAGAAATTCTGTTGTCTAATTCAGCATTTCTTGGATGGAACTTGTCTGAGTTAACATGGCACCATAAAGCACGCTGATGCAGAGCTAAACAAATTACCGACTGTGCGATTCCTATTTGGGTTATTTTAATTACGGAAATTAGGCAACACAATCAGGGCTCCCCTTCAATCAAAAACTGCACGGGCGTATCCGTGAACGAGAGAGAAAGCCAACTCACTGTAGCAACTGCTACAGAAAGTCACACGGCTCCGCTCCAAGAGGAACTCCTAACTTCATTTCGGGTTCGGTGCTGCCGCTGCTCAACCTTCGGTGTAGCCGAGCACAACCTGCGTGGGACTCAGCTCTGCGAACTGCTCAGTCGGTTTACCTTACCGAATTCACCGGCAGGCTGGGAGCCAAGAGCACCGCAGCCGCAACGCCGCACCCTCCCCATCTTTAACATCATTAAGAATGGTTCCCCCGTTAAGAATCTTTCCCACCTCCACGCTAAGCGCCTTCTTTGCAAACCCCCTGCAGCCGGAGCCCCCGACGCCGCGATCTTAGGCTGCTTTCGTCTGAAGCAAACTCTCCGTCAGAGGGCAACGAACGCACTCCCGGCGGACGGACCCGCGCACGATGCCGGGTCGGGTGCCCTACCTGCTGGAGCCCAGGTCGGTGTAGCGGATGAGGAAGAGCCCGTGGCGGTCCTCCCGCAGGCGGCCGTGGAAGAACAGCTGCAGCACGTACCGCCGCCCGGCCACCAGCGGCTCGCGCAGCTCCAGCACCGCCAGCTCGTCCTCCTCCTCCAGCCGCAGCCCCTCCACCTCCACGGCGGCGCCCGCGTGGGGCAGCGGCCCGCGGACGGCGGCCCGGTGGGAGTGCAGGCCGACGCTGTGCAGCACCACGGTCCGCGTGTCCTGCCGGCAGCGCACCGTGATGTTCACCTGCCCGCTGAAGCCGAAGGGCTCCTCCTCTCCCGGCCGCACCAGCGGCCACAGCTCCAGCTCGTAGTGCAGCGGCAGCAGGTGCGGCGGCAGCCGCCGGAGCGAGAACCCCATCGGGGCGCCGGGCACGCCGGGGTCGGGGCCGAGCGCTGCCGCGGGGCGGGCGGGGGGCGGCGGCTGCCGGCAGCGCCCGTACAGAGCGGCGAGGACCAGCAGCGAGACCAGCAGCGACAGCAGCAGCGCGGCCAGCAGAGCGGCGGTGCCGCGTCCCACGTACAGCCCCGAACCGCCGCGGGCACCCATCGCTGCCTCACCCCGCCTGCGGCCGCGCGGGTCTTAGATGGGTCGGCGACGCGGGGGCGGGGTGCGGGACTGGGGGACGGGCCGCACCTGAGGCGGGGTGGGCGGGCGGTGGGATGGGGATGGGATGGGATGGGATGGGATGGGATGGGATGGGATGGGATGGGATGGGATGGGATGGGATGGGATGGGATGGGATGGGGATGGGGATGGGATGGGATGGGATGGGGATGGGGATGGGGATGGGATGGGGATGGGGATGGGGATGGGGATGGGGATGGGGATGGGGATGGGGATGGGGATGGGATGGATGCCCGGCAGCCCCCGGGTGTGGGGAGACGACATCAAACGTAAATAAAGTCAAATAAAATAAATTTGGAAAAGGAAAAGGAAAAGGAAAAAAAGGAAAAGGAAAGAAGGGGAGGGGAAGGGAAGGGAAGGGAAGGGAAGGGAAGGGAAGGGAAGGGAAGGGAAGGGAAGGGAAGGGAAGGGAAGGGAAGGGAAGGGAAGGGAAGGGAAGGGAAGGGAAGGGAAGGGAAGGGAAGGGAAGGGAAGGGAAGGGAAGGGAAGGGAAGGGAAGGGAAGGGAAGGGAAAGGGAAAAGGGGAAAAGGGGAAAAGGGGAAAAGGGGAAAAGGGGAAAAGGGGAAAAGGGGAAAAGGGGAAAAGGGGAAAAGGGGAAAAGGGGAAAAGGGGAAAAGGGGAAAAGGGGAAAAGGGGAAAAGGGGAGGTGCAGCCAAAGTGGGCTTCTGAGTGCTTGCCTCCCCCAAAGCCCTATTCCTTGCATCTTTCAGCTCCTGCATTTCACACATCATCTCCTCAGTCCCAGAGCAATCAGGGGGACCCATCCCACACCCCTAGTACCTACATGCCCTGTCAAGCTACAACTGGGTGCAGATAATTTCAAAACAAACCTCATGAAGTGTCACCTCATGAAGCCCACCCAGTG